>NC_092824.1:14080000-14396875 GCF_023375885.2 Dermacentor andersoni | reverse complement strand
TGCTGATGAGGATGCAAAATTGCACAAGCGTAATCTAGAATGCATCTAACATACAAAAATAAAGTGTTTGTTTAGCTGTTGGCGAAAACTGCTTAAAATTTCTCCGTATAATAAGTAACATGTAATTCGCCATTTTCTCTATAACTTCTATGTGCTCACACCACTTAAGGCTGTCAGAAAAGTAGACACCAAGATACTTATAGTCGGACTCGTTGCTAATTATTGCATTGTCGGTGGTGTAGCCTGTCTCTAATTTATGGATACGGTGGTTGAATGATAAGCAGCAATGATTCTGGACGTTTAGGCTCATTTTTCATTTTTGACAATTAGGGTTATTGTACTCAAGTTGTTCTGCAATGGGGGGGGGGGGGGGGGTTCTGCACCTCTTCGTGATTTGATTATTGTAAACACTGCGCAGTCATCTGTAAATAATTTGATGAGAGAGGTGATGGATTCAACGATGCTATTAATATAAATTAAGACCAGCGGTCCTAATATGCTCCCTTCTGGTGCACGAGACGTCACGGTTACGGCAGGACATTATGAGCCGTTAAGAACTACACTTTGTTGGTGACAGTTTAAGTGAAATTTTATCCAATTAATAAATTTAAGGTTTGTGTTTAAGAAAGGATTGCAAATTCTAATAGGTTACGTTGTACGGTGTAGAAATGAATGGATGGATGAAAAACTTCATTATACGGTGTAGAAAGCCTTACGGAAATCAAGAAACACTGCATCTCTTTGAGAATTACTGTCCCAAGAATATGAAATGTAATGTTGACATTCGACTAGCTGCGTAATACATGAGCGTCCATTTCTAAAACCATGCTGAGATGGTGCGAAGAAGCTTATTGAATCAAGGTATTTCACCATTTCTCTGTAACGATGTGCTCAAATAGCTTACAGCAAATTGCTGTTAACGAGGTGGGCCTGCAATTTTCGACGAGTTTTTTGTCACCTGATTTATGTACCGGTACAAAGTTTGCAACTTTCTAGTTGTGTGGAACCATTGCAGTATTAAGTGTGATTTCATATATAATGCTCATATACCCTGATATGCTGCTCTGATATTTTGGGAGAACAACCGGCGATAGTCCATCGGGACCAGTGTCGATGTGTATATGTTTGCTCGTGCGCGCGTGACACCATGCTTGTTAATTTATTTAGAATGCACATGTTTACAGGCTTATACGGCCGATAAGACTACTATCCTTATTTTGTAGAGCTGTACGCTAATCTGTTGTCGCAATCGATGCTTCGCCTTTCGAACGAAAGTGGGAACTTTTTCGGTGCTGTGTCTGATTAAGTAATTTAAACGGTGGCGCCGGTGGAGAAATAAATTTTCTTCAGTCATGAGAGCATTGAATCTTTGTAGTTCTTTGATTTGTGTTCATGTTCCTTTTGCGCATCGCAATTAGCAAACTAGTAAGGCACAGTTAACTTCGAGCATACACTTTCTTGCCACAGCCCTAATTGGACTGGCTGGTGCAGTATTTCGCCACTGCCGGCCCTCATGAACATTGCTAAATTGGTATTTTTCTAAATTGCTAAGTTAAACACCGAAGTTGTATATCTGGGGTGTCTTTGAGTGTCGACTGTTCAAAATTCTCCTACACTATGGTTGGTAAATGACTTGCCTTGAGCTGTGGCCCTGCATCACAGCAAGCGAACCGTTCTTACACTGTCGTTTTAACGGGGTCAGCAAGGCAGGATTGGCTGATTAGTTACAGTGAATACCGAAACCTTATCAGCTAAAGGCCTTCACTTTCCCGCTTAACTGGGGTTAGTCCAAGAAGGAGCAGTTTGTGGGGGGTGGTTTGTTTGTACAGAATGCGTGCTCGTACATGTTCCACTCGAAATGCGTCGCCCCCTGGCCTTTGCCTGTACTGCGGGTGGTGCCGCTGAGCAGCGATTGAGCTTGTTTTTTTTTTTTTTGCCAGCGACGGTGGGGTGTTCCAGAGATGACGTGTTCTTTCACTAACAGTGCCATGTCTCTGAGCATTGCAAGGTGGTGTGGTTGATTCATTGAGAAGGACCGCTCGGCCATAAGCAAACTGTGTGATCTTCAAGTGTGGGATGAATTTGGCCTTGTTGGTAGGACATATAATAATAATATAATATAATAATAACTTTATTTGCATCCGAAATACACGATGCCGGAGGCCTACAGAAAAAGCTGTCGCATTGCAGCTTGACAAGGCCGCCGGCCCCCGCACTGGCAACTTCACGTAGCAGTCAGCAAATTGTAAAATATATGTGAGTTATGATCAGCACTCACTGAAATCCATACATACAAAAAGATAAAACTCATTCCATATTCAGACATCGTTATACAAATTATGTTATACAATTTGAAGTTATACAAGTAATACAGTTACAATTGCAATACAATTAATACAATACAATTTGAAGTTATACAAATATGAAGTGCAAACATTCAGCTTTGAAGACGCTGTTTATCCATACAAGAACGCCACCAGAGACCAGCGCACACAAAATGAACCGCAGAAAGCGCAGATAACTCCGCAGAAAAAGTGCAGCAAAATTATGCACTAACTACACTATTCTTTTTTCCCTTTTTGTTTTCTTCTTCTACGCACTAAAGTATTTTCGAAGGTCCGCAAAAGTAATTTTGTCAGGCTCTATATTTTGTTTCTGTAGCGTATTCAATAACCTTGGCAGCCGGTTTTTCAACATTTGTAACCCATATGTTGTCCTACAAGTATCTATTGCCCATGTTTCAGAATTTCGCGTATTATATGTAGTAGAGTGATGTTTAAACTTCGCTAACTGACGCAAGAAACAAGTATTATTTTTTATCTCTTGTTTATATCGCTTGTATAGGCAATAATCATAAATATTTGTTGCTGGCATTATGTTGTAGCTGCGAAATAAGGGCTCAGATGGATGGTATCTGGGTACATCTGCAATAACTCGAAGAAACTTTTTTTGCAAAACATGGATTTTTTGCAGATTGTTTGCGTCGTAGAGGCCCAAGCTAGGTGACAATAATTAAGTCTGGAACAAAATAAAGTATTGTAAATTAGCATCATTACACTGCGTGGTAGTATGCTTGCGTTCCGATATATGAGGCCGATCGCTTGGGAGAGTTTTGTTGTTAACTGATCTATGTGCTCGTCCCAAGACAAGGTATTGTGGAAGAAAACACTCAGTGTTTTAATAGAAGGCACTATTTCAATTGGAGTTGAGTTAAGCGGAACCCTTTGATTTAATGTTATCTTCTTGTTTCTAGCGTGAAACAAAACTGCCTTTGTTTTCTGTACATTTATTTTTAAGGCATTTTCTTCTGTCCACTTTTCAAGTTTACCCAGGATTTCGTTGGCGTTGCGAACTATTTGGTTGGTTTCTTTTGCTGACAGAAATATACTAGTATCATCTGCATAAATGACGAATTTTACTTCTGGGCATATACTTACAATGCCATTTAGATAGAGATTGAAAAGAAATGGTCCCAAGATGCCTTGAGGCACACCGCAAGAAACTGCTAATGGATCCGAGTGAAAGCCTTCTATGTCTACAATTTGTTGCCTATTTCTTAAATATGAATAGATTAGAGAAGCAGCAACACCTCGCATACCGTATCGTTCTAGCTTCCTAATAAGCAGTTCATGATTAATAAGGTCAAAGGCCCTTGAAAAATCTATAAAGATGCCCAGTATTACATTTTCTTTTTCGATTTGATCTAGTATATACTCTTTTTGTGCAAGAAGTGCCGATTCAGTGCTCAAACCTTCACGGAAACCATACTGGCAGTCAATCAAGATGTTGTGTTTCTGTTCGAATTTTTTCAGTCTCCTGAGGATTACCTTTTCAAAGGCCTTTGAAAACAGGGGCAATATAGAAACAGGCCGGTAATTGCCCATATCGTTCTTGTCACCCTTCTTATAGAGTACCTTAACACGAGCAACTTGCAAAGAAATAGGGCCAATAGAATATGGACTGAAGAAAAACGCGAATCATGCAGAAACGTCAACAGATGGTTTAATTCGAAACAGGGCAAAATATATGGTTTGTCCAAAAAGCAGTTGTAAGGTCCGAAGATAAAAACAACATAATGATAACGGTGAACGACATTGCAGGTTCACGTGCGATATAACAGCGTAAGACCTGCAGTTCACCTGATAATCTTTGCGGGGTGTGCCTACAGGACGGATGTACGAGAACAATTCTTCACAGACTGCGGCAGCTACATATACCACCAGCAAAGCCTCTACAAATGTGAGACAACACACAATGTTATGTGCAGAAATGTTTTCAAACTGGTGGTGGACATTTCCAGCATCTACTGCACTACTGTAAGTAACACTTTAAACTTTAGGAGCAGGATTTGCACTGCACATTACTTATAGGACACCCAGTATATGCAGGTGACGCTGAAACAGCTTATATGCCCCACCCTCACTAATCAACATTCCAAAACGAAACCCTTTCTTCGACCGAGTTAGGCAAGTGTTGCTCGCGTGTTGCGAACCCTTTTGTTGAAATTAGTACATGTATTGTCTCATTGCTTAGCCCGTGTTTTATTTGCACTATTCTTAGTAAAATGCCTAAGTAGGCGGAGCTTGCTGACATTTATGTTCTCTGTCTCTCGATACTGTAAGCATTTTACTTGGCTGTTGTAGGGTGAAGAATACTAATTGACAACTCAGGGGACCGATTGCAATGCATGCTCACTGACTTGGAGAGGCAAAGCAGAAGGATGGATCTAAAATTAATCTTCAGAAAACGAAAGTAATGTTGAACAGACTCGGAAGAGAACAGCAATTTACAATAGGTAGCGAGGCACTGGAAGTGGTAAGGGAATACATCTACTTAGGGCAAGTAGTGACGGCGGATCCGAATCATGAGGCGGAAATAATCAGAAGAATAAGAATGGGCTGGGGTGCGTTGGGCAGGCATTCTCAGATCATGAACAGTAGGTTACCATTATCCCTCAAGAGAAAAGTGTATAATAGCTGTGTCTTACCAGTACTCACCTACGGGGCAGAAACCTGGAGGCTTACGAAAAGGGTTCTACTTTAATTGAGGACGACGCAACGAGCTATGGAAAGAAGAATTATGGGTGTAACGTTAAGGGATAAGAAAAGAGCAGTTTGGGTGAGGGAACAAACGCGAGTTAGTTACATCTTACTTGAAATCAAGAAAAAGAAATGGGCATGGGCAGGACATGTAATGAGGAGGGAAGATAACCGATGGTCATTAAGGGTTACGGACTGGATTCCAAGAGAAGGGAAGCGTAGCAGGGGGTGGCAGAAAATTAGGTGAGAGGATTAGATTAAGAAGTTTGCAGGGACAACATGGCCACAATTCGCACATGACTGGGGTAGTTGGAGAAGTATAGGAGATGCCTTTGCCCTGCAGGGGGCGTAGCCAGGCTGATGATGATGATGATAATGAAACTACGACTTGCGCATAAATAATTATTCTGGAATGCAAACAGCTTGTTAAGAAAGTACACGATATATTTACATACCTAACTCAGCCAAACAACATCTGCAAGTTTCTCTCGAAAGGGTCAACAGAATCATCAGTTACAAACGCTTCTGAGCCAGGCTTATTGTGACCGGCAATCGTTTTCAGCGAGAAGTAATCTTTAGAAATTTTAACTCCTCATTCATAAACATATAACTCACGCTCTCGGTGCGATCGGGCATATAACTGAAAGCCTACTCAGGATTTCAGGCCAGTGAAAATGCAGCCAAACTCTTTATCGACCAAGCTATTCACTGTTTGATTTGCTGGTGGGCTACTAAAAATTTTGAGCCCATCTGTGTACACATCTCTGACGCACGGTGTCACTGACCTTATTGATATTTCAGCAACTGCGATACGAACTGGCTAATGAAAACAGTGTCAAAGGCTAAAGTTGCCGCATTATTTGCCGTGGTGTCGTGTCAGACTGCCGCTTCTACGAGCGGCATTGGCTCGGCACCTACACATTAAATATGTTTTTACGCTAAATGGTGCTAGAATGGTGCTTTTCGTCTTGACACTCTTCATTACACCTATTCAGCACCCATGTACACTAACAGCCCGACATATTAAGGGTGTGCTTAGCCGCGGATGATTCATTTCGATGGCGAGGGATTGCTCCTCGACTCCAGTGTCATGTGCTGCTTTTTGTCGGCGTATCTCAGCGACTCCTAGAAAGAGAGGGCACGTGGAGAACGGGATTTTCAGCTTATCGTTACTTCGGCATTTTTCACGGCGGGGGACAGTGATGGAGAGAAGCGGCCTGGAGACCATAGCGGTGTCTGTCCGCCTGATTGATTTCTGCAGCAGCTGAAGAAAATGAATATGTGCGGTCGATATGCGCCCGGCTGCTCGAAAGGGCTTTTTACTTATTTACGACGGGGCCACTCAAAGTTGGTCAAGAGGGTCAGTTCGATGGGCACAAAACAATGTTTTGTTTTCCCGTCTTGCAGCATTCAAGTGCTCCTTACTTTTGACAAGAGAACTGTTTGTTGGCCTAGTTGGTATTTGCTGAAGGACGTATTTTGCCGCGAATTAAGGCACACATCAAAAGAAGAAAGAGAACGCACGGATGGCGCTTCCAACTGATTTATTTTGCAGGTACAGAGGCAGGAATAAATATAAACACCCATGTTATAGAAATACGTGCCGGTACACGCATCTTGTCACTACTGCGCATTATATTCTTATCTAGTGTTGATCGCTGGCTCGATAAAGGTTTGAAACGGGACAGCACGTTAAATATCGTAATGGTTTTTAGACATAAGATTGATCTTTTTATTCTTTTTTAACAGAAAAGACTCTTTGAAGCGCTGCGACGATATTTTAATCATTGTTAAGAACCATGGCGAAGAGCTTTCGTTTACACTTCAAATGCCACAGCGTTATACCCTGCATTTTGTATATTTAAGGTTAACTTTTCATGAATTGCAAACGTATTAGCAATATTTCACACGTGCGAAGAAAGTGATGCTGCCGTATAATTCATGCCAGTACAGAATTGTCAAGCGTGGAATTGTTGCACTCTGCCTGGAGTCAGCCCTCAGGAAATCATGTGCACACACAATGCAGGCCTCATTCGATAAGCAGTTTCACCGACTTTAGGCAACTTGTTCCCCTGAATCGTTGCTGACATCAGTCGACGAAAGTGTTTTACGAGAGGTATAAGGTACAAGAGGTGCCACAAGGAAGGAAGAAAGCACTAGAACCGTAAAACCGGCAATGATCCATTACGTCATAAGGTCGCCCTCTAGAATGTTATAACCTTAAGAAGGTGACAGCCCGGTATGGGATTGCCTTTTCTGCCCCCATAAAACGGGTTCAAACAGAATCGCTCCAGAAGAGACCAGTCGGCCTGGTTTGGCCAAGAGCCAGGATTTGCCAAGGCTTGGCCAAGAAGCTTGGCACGACTTACGGGAAGTGTGCCACGGGGGTAGTCTATCAAATTTCCTTTACGTACGGCAAGACCTACATCGAACAGAACGAGCGCTGGATAAAGAAATGAGCCAAGGAACACGACCTAAATCTAATGAAAGTTGGTGTGGCACATATTCCGGCGCCTTGCAATGCCTGCATTTGTCAGCCACGTCTTCAAGGGATTAATATTCTCGGTAGAAGTAAGGATCATGCCGCACGTGAGCTAATGGAAACTCATATAAAAAAGAAAAACTCAAGCTGTATCAATGATTGTGTTGTGTCTTGACCGTGTGTTTTTTACGCTGTTTTAATTGTACTATAACGGTGATACGTTGGTTACGGTTTATTATTCGGACAAACATCACTCGCGCGCAAGAATGTTCGACCGCCTTCGCACGGCTGAGCTACGCCCCATCCGCTGCTAGCACACCGCTGCGGCTCGTAACCATCGGCTACGGTTCGTACTGTCAGTACTGCAGAGCTTCAACTGGAGGTTAGCGACTAGAGCGGCCAAACTGCTAAATGTACTGTCCGTACTTAAGCTTATGGGTCTGCGTCTAGTCCCATGTCTACTGCTCGTGTATAGATCATACGTCTCTGTCTTGCGTCATTCCTCACTACGTCTGTGTGACGAGCACGTGAGGCTCACTCGGACATAATCTTCGTTGGCCCGCCAGGCTCGGTGCGCAACATTTCTCACCGCACCAAATAGACATCGACAAGCGCAGCTGCTCGCTCTCAGTCATCGTTCACCACCACCACGCTGCGGAGCGCCTCTCTGACGGAGGGTGCCTCGAGCCGCCGCCCCCTCCCCGCGTCCACGAACACGGGCGGATTGTGACACTGGCGACGAGTACAGCCCACGGATCGACTCACACCACCGCGAGCGGCGAAACATCGGCCCCCGTTCCTGCCACCATGCGGCTGCAAGTGAGGCTCGAGCCGTTCGAGGGAGACGTGTCCACCTAGCCAGTCACGTATTCTTCCAGGCAAACGACACACCCAAGGCAAAAAAACGAGGATTTTCCTGGCCATCTGTGGGACCTGCGCCTTCACACTCTTGTTCAACCTCCTCAAACTGGCCACAGCGCATATTGAGAGGCTGAGTGAGCTGCTCACCACATTGCGCTCGCATTTGAGCCCGACACCGTCCGCATTAATGGAACGGTTCGGCTTCAACAACCGGAGCCGCCAAGGAGAGACCCTCGGGCAGTTCGTCGCAGCGCTCCAAGGGCTAGAGAGTGCCTGCGCCTTTGGGTAGCAGCTGGACCCGCTGCTCCGGAACCGTTTCGTCTGCGGCATAGACAACTATCTCCCCCCCCGCCCCCATGCAGACACGACTCCAGGAGCTTACGGACCTCTCTCTGGACGATGCCGTGGAGACAGCACTGGCGATGGAGGCTGCGGCCAAGGAAGCAGGCGAGATTACACGTGCCGCTGGCTCACCATCATCGGGAGCGGCGGTCAACACGATGGCGGTAAAGAGCAGTATCTTCAGTCACTGTGGTGGTGCCCACTCCCCCTCACAGTGCCAGTTCTCCCAAGAACAGTGCTTTACGTTTGGGAAAACTGGGCACCTTGCACGGGTATGCCGATGGGGGAGGACGAACAGCGGACAACAGCAGCCTGGATGCAGCCCACGTTCCACACAAGCCCGCGACCTGGGTAGCCGTCGGACGGGTACGCGGCGGGGGCGTGCGGCAGCACGCTCAAGTTCTTTCGCGGCCAGGCTCCCCGTCGTGGCCGAGGACCCACCGATTTCCGGCATGTGCGACACAGGCCTTGTTCTGTCGTCTGTGCCACTTACATGCTGACCGTCGAAGTCTGCGGGAACCCCATTTCTATGGAACTGGACACAGAGGAAAGTGTCGGTCGTGGCCGAGAAACTGTTTAAGCGTACCTTCTCCAGCGTTTCTGTCCAGGCTTCGGACGTCATACTGCGCAGCTATTCCGGACAGCTCTCCCAGGCCCAGCGTCAGGCTCAGGTCAGCGTTCGCTTTGGCGACCGGCAGGCAGCAATTCCCCGACGCTGCTGGGCCGAAATTGTATTCACGCACAGGGCGTTGTTTTGTAGGAATACCAGGAAGCCATCCTGCATGTGGTGAAAGACGTCCCAAGCCTACTGACCGACTTCAAGTCCCTATTCCAGCCAGGTTGCGCACATTCGCTGGCATGTCGGCCGGCATCTATGTACACTCGGCCACAAAAGTTTACGGACCACGGAATCGCACAAAACGTTAAATTTCCAAGAAGCCTGTAGCAGTATCCAGTAGAACAGTATACGAAAATGTTCTTAACATATTCTAGCCGATGCCCGAATTGCAAATACCAGACTGCGTTGTGAGGTTGCGGAGATATTCAGCTTTTTCTAAAATTTCATGGTCCGTAGGCCGGGTGTACCTGAGGGAGCTCGGCCTCGTTTTTACAAGCTTCGTCCACTGCCGTTCGCCCTGAAGGACAAGGTACCCAGGAACTGCAACTGTTACAGCGCGAGGGCATCCTGGTGCCCGTCAAGACGTCTGAATGCGCCGCTCCAATCATTTCAATCCTCAAGCGAGTCGGCAATGTCCGGATCCACAGGGATTTCAAGGTTGCCATCAGCCCCGTCGCTACCCTCGAGAAGTACGCGCTGCTACGGATTGGAATATCTGGTCAGTGTTGTCCGGGGGAGAGAAGTTCACCAAGCTCGACCTCAGGGTTGCTTACCAGCAGCTGGTACGGCAGGATGCCCCGCCGGTTGTCCATTACCTTGAGTCTTGAAAGGCGCGTCGGTTCCCCGAGCTGACCCCCGCAGCGCGGCCGCCGGGTGCCCATTGTCTTGCGCCTCTAAATTGCAGAGCTGCCTTTCTCCTGTAGTCGCCACGAGTGTCAGCAGACTGTGACGAATCCTGGGGCCCCCGTGCCGCAAAGCCCCCTTTTGTTAGGGAAAGCTCTTCTTGCTGCAGACAGACCATGACGACCCGGAAATCAACCAACATTACGTTGGGTGCCAAACGTGGCCCGCTCTGCTGTCATCGCCGATTCTCCGAACGAGGAGCATGGTGGATTAGCGCTGACGTATTCGCTGGTTCTCCGAAGGGCGCCAGCACCGCGGGTCGATCGAAGCACGTGCAGCGGGATGAAATACCTTTGCAGGGCTGTACCCCTGCAGGCCGATCGTAACAACACCCACGCATGGTTGTTTCGCTTTTGGTGGATGTAATGTATGGTGCGCGGGTGTGCGCATGTGCGAGTTTGCTAATTTATATGGCTGTTTGAATGTAATATACTTTTAGTCGTGGGTCAGCACTCGTGTTTCGTCCCTCTTTTTTGTCCGTGTTTTTACTGTGCGCTGTAAGTAACAATAATGAGAATTGCTCGCACAGCTTGAAAAATGTGTGATCCTATGTGATCCTGTGTGATCCTATGTGATGGGTGAACGAAGGCGTGTTAACCAAAGTCGACGCGAAAAAATACAACGTCGACGTACATATGCGGAAACAATGCGAATGATAATGCTCAACATGACCAAAATAAATACAGGGCGCAAATAAAGAAAATCAACAGAGACACCTGAGACTGCTTACGTGTGGGAATGCGAAAGCATTATACCGTTCACGGATATCGGAACGTTAGGAACGCGCTAATTTTATGCTCTGGTGACTTGGCGCCACCTCGTACCAATTGGCTGCGCCCTCACGTTCCCTATGACGCACGCACTAGGCCTCACCTCTTGTCTGCAGCTAGAGTCGTGGAGCTGTCGGATGAGCGTGCATCGTCTCGTACTCCGGAGGTATGGGTTCTATTCTCACCCAGACCGAAATGTGCCAACTTTGTTCGAAGCCACTAAGTTAATTTGTTTGCAGGAACATCCCTAAGCAATCTGACGTCAATCCGAGCATGTTGTGAAGTGTTTTTGCTCTTTGGATCATCGGTCATTTTTGATATCACCTTTCGGTCACGCCGACTACGACGCATTTGGGCTCAGTGTGGCAGTAATGCTCATGCATGAAAAAAATGGCTCGTGTGACAATGGAACCAAAGCACAATGCAAAATATCTTGCAGTTGTGCAACATTACATCATCTTTATTGCCCCAATTTCAGTACATAACAATACATATATCATGTACGTATATCACGTATTTTTTTCGCGTCGACTTTGGTTGACACATCTTTTTTCGAATGCCACGCCTCACGCAACCTCCTTAAAGACGTCACTGTTCTACTTGAGCTCGACACACCAGTGCTCGCATGCAGCCACAGGTGCATCGGCATCTATTTCGATGATACTTGCACTGAATGACGGAGTCTGCCATCCAAAAGCAAGGGTCTGAAGCAAAACCTAAAAATTACACTTTGGGTGTCGGGCAATAAGTTTGCAGAGACATTGCTGTAGTTCCTCCGTGTTTATCAGGTAAAAGCTTTTGCTTACTATTTTGGGCCCCACATTTGCCTTTCGGCAAATTCTCTATCGAAAAAAAAGGGGTGGAGGGGGGCTACAAAAGATCTGGCCGTGAAAAGCGGTAGACAAAATTTCACCTTTGGTTATCTTTTAACATGCCCCCGAATAATAATACACAAGCATGTAGGTTACAGTTAGCCGTCATAGGAATGCGGTTGGTGCGGCCAACAACCGAAGCTATGAACGTGTGTTCAGCAGTAGGACGCCATAGGCCCCCGAGATACAGCCGCGGAGTGTGCAGGCGATGTTTCCTCTACAAACTTGTGACTACGGAGGTCGTGCATGGAGATTCATTTACAGGAATTTATCTGTTACGCTCCCCGAAGGACAGTTCGTACTAGCCCATGAGTCATGCCCTTAGAATCAACGCTATGCATGTGAGGATATTGTTTACTTACTCGGCGTGTCGCCTTCCCTTCTGTCCTTGTGAGGGCCTTTCTACGGACAACCTTTCGTGCTATATTACGCACCTGGCGTTCCGTGAGGCGAATGATTTATTGTCGCCAAGCTAAAACACTGAGAAAATAACTAAATAATTTAAGAGTACTGACTATTAGTATGTGGCAGTAACAAGAAATCTAAGGCGCAGTCGCGCATAACGTGGCGCTAGAATATCCATATTTTCTGGACACGTACTTACTAGCGCTCCAAGAGGTAGCGGCACGAAGCGAGCGCGTTTTCAACGGAGCGAGCGGGGTTTCCGCGATTAATTAAAGCTACCGCTCGATTACTAAAAGAAGCAGGGGACAGACATGTTGTAGAGGACAATCCGCACGAGACAAATGCAGTTATCACACTGTAGCAAGCTGGAATTTCCTTCCCAGGGCGGTTAAAGATTCAAGAATGGAAGCCTATGGAAACGACGAAAATTTCTACTTAATTTTCGAGACGTAAACGATAGCTCTGATAACACTACGGCGTCTATCGTAATAGCCTCTACAGCGTATGTAGTCCGGAGACTGGGCTTTCGATTGATGCCCATCTCGACATGGGGTAACACTGTTCCCAAAAGCAATTTCTTAAATACAGCCGTACATATTTGCGTAATATATATATATATATATTTATATTGCCGCGGCAACTTGGTCGCATTCAAGTTGCGCGCCTTCCGTATTGGACACTGTGCACGCCGTACCGTGGTGTTGCAACAGGCAGCGATCGTCGTGGCACGGGTAGGCGGTTGGACCCGGCTCGCATGCGCCACGCGCACTAGGTGTCACGTGAGAAGAAAGAGGAAGACGGTTCGAAGCCAGTTTGAGAACGCGACGGCCGCGGATTTCTTCACGACAGCAGTGACTTTTGCTTGTGGGCACAAGTTCGCCCTTAATAAATATCGTTGTTTTATTAACATCGTTAAATTTCTGGTGGAGGTTCTGGGTATGAGTCGAAGCCCCACGAACGGAAGTCAGCGTAGCCCCGACCACCAGCGAGTCCACCCCGTGGAACTGACACCTGTACACCAGCGGACCAGCCGCCGTCTTCGAGGTGACTCGCCCGAATTCGGCCCTCTTCTCTTCATGCCAAGAGAAACTCAGACAACGGACGCCGCCACAATGACTAGCCAAGTAACACCGGCACAGCTGGTCGTAAGCCAACCTCGGAAGCCGCCAACATTCCACGGCGACTCATTCGAAGACGTGGAAGACTGGTTGGAACTGTTCGAGAGAGTGGCGAGCTTTAATGAATGGAATGAAAGACAGAAGCTCCGTAACGTATATTTCGCTTTGGAGGACTTCGCAGTTGTCGTCGAAATTCCTCTTGGGAGGAATTTCGACGACAACTGCTAGCAATGTACGTCAGCACGGATCGTAAAGAAACGGCGGAAATTGCACTTCAAGCTAGGAACCAACTCACTAACGAGAACGTGGCGATTTACATCGAGGACATGTCCCGCCTGTTCAAGAGTGCTGATCCAAACATGAGTGAAGAAGCTGCGCCACCTCAAGCGTGCAGTGAGCAGGAACTATTCGCAGTTCTCGTCCGCAACCCACCGCACACGGTCGCCGAGTTCGGATACGAAGCAACGGCCATCGAAAAGACGCTGGAACAACGGGCTCGGCAATACAACCGTGAGGCAAGCTGCACACCTGCCCATGTCTTCTCTGGAGGCGTGCCAAACGACCTCGAAGCCCTGCGGGAGCTCGTCCGGTCAGTAATCAGGGAGGAGTTCAACAAGCTGCAGATACCTCAGGCTCCAACTGCGATATCTATCATCGACGTTGTCCGGGACGAACTGAGGCAGGTCATAGGGGATCCGGAGCGTGAGCCACAGCCGATGCGGCGCACCCCAACGTACACCGACGTACTCAGGCAACCCGCGGAGGTTCTCCACACAGTAGTGGAGCAGTCGCGACAACCGTTCCCTACCCGCCGACAGTACGCAGTGCACCTCGTCTGCTGGAACCACCGGCTGCTTATCCACCTTCAGCACGTAGTGCACCTCGTTTTGCAAAGGCCCCGAAAAAGTGGCGTCTGGCGTGCCCACGAGCGCAGGCCTCTGTGTTTTCACTGCGGAGAAGCGGGTCACCTGTATAGGTTCTGCCCGTACCATCAAGCTGGATTAAGGGGTTTTCCCTTAAGCGCACCATGCCCCCGAAACGGTGAACGGCCAGCGGAGATCGAAGAATACTTGTCCACGCGCCAAAGCCCCGTTACTCCTCGCCAACATCAACCACGGTCACCGTCGCCCATGCGCTACCAATCGCCTAGCCCACGCACTTCTCCAAGATTGACTAGGCGTCGTTCACCAAGCCCACACCAGGAAAACTGAAGCAAGCGACCTGTGGAGGCGAGGCCGCTGATAACGAGAGTTACGAAGATCCTCCAACGCGGTTCCAGTGCAGTGACGAGATAATTCCAGTATACAGGTGCAGGAACGAAACCATTACGTCAGCTTTGCGGTTGATAATAGACGGATGCGAGCTCAATGCCTTAGTCGACACCGGGGCTGATTATTCGGTAGTAAGCTTCAAGATGGCGAAGCACCTGAAAAAAGTTGTCACGCAGTGGACTGGTCCGCAGATACGAACGGCAGGTGGTCATCTTATTACGCGCCTTGGCTGATGCACCGCAAGACTTACGATAAAAGGCTTTACTTACGTTTCTGACTTTATTGTACTGCCAGAATGTTCACGGGAACTTATATTGGCAATAGATTTTCCACAAGCTAACGGCGCCATAGTTAACATACGTAGGTCCAGTGTGTCAAATTTCTCGTCAAAACAAGCTATACCTGTGGAAGAATCGGAGAAGCGACGTCTCGCTGCACTGCGCGTCGTTGATGATGACGTAACTGTGCCGCCACGCTGCAGTATAATGGTTCTTGTGGAGAATGAAAGATTTTACGACCGCGAAGGCATAGCGAATGGAAACATAGAGCTCCTTTTCAACAAAGGTATTTGCGTGGCTCGGGGTCTTGTTCACTCAAGCGAGGGCCGTGCAAATGTCGCACTTACGAATTTCGGAAATGAATTCCAACACATCGCACAAGGAACAGCTATTGTCTATTTCCACGAGTTCTGTGTAGCGACCGCATTGTGCAGCCTAACTACAACGTCAACTGCCCTGCCAGGAACCTTTAGTGTCGACGGATCAATTGCCGTCAACCCTAGACTCCCGGAAGCCCAAAAGAAACAGATATATGCCCTGATAAAGGATTTTTCTGAATGTTTCTCCACTTCCTCGAAGGTATGGCGCACGTCTGTTGCAAAGCACAGAATCATAACAGAGGACGCCAGAAGACCGGTTTGTCAGCACCCGTATCGAGTTTCACCAAAAGAAAGGGAGATCATCAAGAAGCAAGTAGAGGAGATGCTTTCAGATGAAGTTATTCAGCCTTCCAGCAGTCCATGGGCGTCTCTCGTAGTGCTCGTTAAGAAAAAAGATAACACACTTCGATTCTGCGTCGACTACCGCAAATTGAACAGCGTAACTAAGGGGGATGTATACCCCCTTCCGCTTATCGACGATACGTTAGATAGACTCCGATGTGCAAATTTTTTCTCCTCCCTGGATCTCAAGAGTGGATATTGGCAAATAGAGGTGGATGAACGGGACCGTGAAAAGACGGCATTCCTAACCCCTGATGGCCTCTACGAATTTAAAGCGCTTCCATTCGGCCTCTGTTCCGCACCTGCAACGCTCCAGCGAATGATGGACACTGTGCTCGCAGGATTGAAATGGCAGTCGTGCTTAGTATATTTGGATGATGTGGTCGTATTTTCCAGCACATTTGACCAACATCTAGAGCGCCTGCGACTAGTACTTGGCAATTAAGCAGACTTGGCAATTAAGCCGGAAAAAATGTCATTTCGGCTTCGATGAACTTCGGTTTCTCGGACACGTCATCAGTGCTGAAGGCGTTCGGCCAGATCCCGAAAAGACAGCAGCTGTTGCGAGGTTCCCGACACCCACAGACAAAAAGTCAGTGCGACGTTTTTTGGAGTTATGCGCATATTACAGAAGACTTGTGGAAAACTTTTCAAAGATCGCTGAGCCCCTTACAATACTAACAAGAGAAGATCAACCTTTCATGTGGAAAAATGAACAACAACACGCTTTTGACGAGTTAAGGTAACACCTGCAAGCTTCTCCAATCCTTGCCCATTTTCATGAGACAGCCGACACTGAAATTCATACCGATGCGAGTAACGTCGGCCTCGGTGCCATACTAACACAGTGGAAGAACTGCCAGGAGAAAGTAATAGCTTACGCCAGCCGTAAGCTCTCGAAAGCAGAGGCAAACTACTCAGCAACCGAGAAAGAGTGTCTTTCAGTCATTTGGGCAATAAGTAAATTTCGGCCCTACCTCAATGGTAGACCCATTCAGAGCAGTCAGTGATCACCATTCGCTTTGCTGGCTGGTGAATCTCAAGGATCCATCCGGACGACTAGCAAGATGGAGCCTTAGGCTTGAAGGGTATGACATTACTATCGTATACCGATCTGGGAGGAAACACAGCGATGCCGACTGCTTGTCACGCGGACCAGTCGAGACTACTGTGTCAGAAGAAGAGTATTTCCCGTTCCTTGACATTGTAGACGCGTCACAAATTGCTCAACAACAACCAGATGACCCAGGCTTGCTCCCACTTATACAGCGCCTGGAGAGATTCGACGTTCAACTCCCGCGTATTTGTTCTAGAGGGCTATCCTCGTTCTGTATGCGAGGAAATGTCCTCTACAAGAGAAACTTCGAGAACAGCGAGACAAACTTTTTACTTGTTGTATCCACAGCAATGCGAGACGCAATTTTTCATGCATGTCACGATGAACCGACATGTGGACGCATGGGCGTGAGCCGTACATTCGCCAGGACTCGTCTGAAATACTACTGGCTTAAGTTATTAGCATCAGTGCAGCACTACGTCAAGACTTGTCGCGAGTGTCAAAGGCGCAAGACTCCATCGGTAAAACCGGCAGGCCTCCTCCAGCCAATAGAGCCACCAAAAGCCCCATTCCAACAAGTCGGTATGGAGCTCCTTGGATCCTTCCCAACATCATGTTTAGGCGAAAAGTGGATAGTTGTGGCCACGGACTATCTGACCCGTTACGCAGAAACTGATTCCCTGTACAGTGCAACGGCTGTCGAATTTGCAAAATTCTTTGTCAACAATATCGTGCTCGGGCATGGCGCTCCCACAGTTATTTCCGATCGTGAAACAGCCTTTACTGAGGACCTAATGAAATGCTTGTTGCAAATGACACATACTGATCATAGTAGAACTACGGCGTACCACCCTCAGACAAATGGTTTAACTGAACGCCTCAACAGAACACTGACTGACATGCTTTCGATGTATGCCGACGTGGAACATAGGCTGTGGAACGAAATTTTGCCGTACATCACCTTCGCATATAATACGGCCGCTCAAGAAACAACACGAGTCGCTCCATTTGAACTTGTATTCGGCCGAGCAGTAACCACAACTTTAGATGCTATGTTGCCGTTAGATGAAGGAAACAATAACTCACCTGACCTCGATGATTTCTTGCAAGGAGCCGAGGAGGCATGACAGATGGCAAGGTATCGAATACGCCACCAATAACCCATCTACTCCAGCCGGTACAACCAGCGCCGTAGTGAAGCTCATTATCAGCCCGGTGACAAGGTGTGGGTATGGACCCCAGTGCGACGCCATGGACTGTCTGAAAAGCTTCTGTGCCGATACTTCGACGGATAAGCGAGGTCACTTATGAAGTGAAATCCGCTGGACACGAGAGCCCAAGACGGCGCAACTCTACGGAACTTGTGCATGTTGTCCGCATTAAACCTTACCAGGAAAGGTCACGAAAGAAAAAAAAAAAAAAACGTGAGAGCTCACAGCCACCCCTACTTCATCTTACGCATCGGGCCGATGCCGTAAGGAGGGGGATAATGCCGCGACAACTTGGTCGCATTCAAGTTGCGCGCCCTTCGTATTGGACACTGTGCACGCCGTACCGTGGTGTTGTTCAGCAACAGGCAGCGATCTTCGTGGCACGGGTACCCGCTTGGACCCGGCTCGCATGAGACACGCGCACAAGGTGTCACGCGAGGAGAAAGAAGAAGACAGTTCGAGACTCCCGCGGATTTATTCACGGCCGCAGTGACTTTTGCTCGTGGGCACAAGTTCGCCCTTAATAAATATCGTTGTTTTGTTAACATCGTTACAATAATATATATATATATATATATATATATATATAAACTCGAGCTCCCACCTATCGTTCCGCGTCATGATGGCAGCGGTTCTATACCACACTGCGTGATACTTTCTTTTAACGCCAAGTAGGACTGAGTTTTACAGTCTCTCACCAGATGGCCGAAACACATACAGAAGATTTGTTTTCGGTTTTGGCTTTTTCAAGAGTGGTCTTCAAATATAAAAGTTTTCTATTTTTACTTCTTCAAACTTAGCAATGGGTTGCTCATTTGTTAAGACATCGCTTTTATTATCAGATTTTATTCCTTGGACAACATAACAACAAGAATGCATGTGTTTGTGTTATGATAAAGAAACAAAGAAGATACTGTCGTGCTTTGTAGCATGGACATACTCCGGAATTCTGGACATTGCACCATCACCATTCTGTGGAACTTCACGGCAGTGCTCATGCTTAACAGAATGGGCACAATTTTAGACAATTGGGTTTCTATATATCGGCTCAGTATAAAAATATTTCGACTGAATGCGCCGAGAGGGTAGTCCCCTCTAACAACATATGCATTTATCGCACTTTATCGGAAGGTGGGCACGGCGGATCCAAAGCCGCCATGTGGCTAAACGGAACGCTTCTCTGCTTACTGCAGGTTTTTCTTGGCTTCGCTGCTTCTGGATGCGTGCGGCCACTTGGTGTGTCTTGTGAAGACAAGAACCAGCTGATTGATAAAGCACTTCGTGCTCAGCGCTGTCGTCATCCGGCAACGCAACTCTACTGGCCTATGCTTTCAAGTATCTCAATGTGACGTCATCACTTGGCGGCGCGATAACAGACCGGCATGATTTCGTCTTCTGAAGGCACGGCGGATCCAAAGCCACCGTATCGTTAAACGGAATGCTTCTCTGCATATCGCAGGTTAGTCCCCGTTCAAGTTTAATACGTAGTGATTGTCGAGGCTCAGTGGTTCTGCCGTGCCCACGGCGTTTTGTAATAGCGTGTGACTGCTTTGTCGTTTCCAAACTACTAATTTGCGGCGATGTCGAGGAAAACCCAGGACCTTCCCAGAGGGAACTGTACGAGCAACTACTTGAAAGTCAGACGGAAATTCGCAAAGAACTATTAGAACTAAGAACTCAGTTTGCTGAACTGAAAGAAGAGATGCACGACTTTAGGCATACTGTGGAAAATATGGCGTCTGAGCGCTTAGTGCAGCATGAAAATACTGATCAATTGCAATCCACATTGAAATCCTTTGAACACGTGATGTCTTTTCAAACTAAGAAGCTAACAGACCACGAAGACCGTACCAGACGTTCTAATTTATTTATTCATGGTGTACTTCAGACCTCAGTAGATTCAGAAGCGGAACTAGAGATCAAGGTTGTGAGGGGTATTTTTCACGACAAGCTTGGGGTTAAATGCGAATCTGTTGGGCGTATCCATCGACTTGGTAAGCAGGTGGGAAAGCGGCCTGTAATAGCACACCTGCAAGGCTTCAAAGAAAAAATACTGAAAAACGCAAGCAAACTGAAGGGCTCGAATATCTTTATTAAAAGTGATGATTCTAAATAAACGTTAAAAAAACGCAGTCTGCCCTGGAACAGCGCAAAGGCCGAGATAGAACAAGGCAAAAAAATCAATGTGATACACGACAAACTAAAAATCGATAAGTATATGTATTTTTAGGGCCAAGTGTAAAACAGGTGGGTGAAATTGACCAGCTACAAAAACGACATCCCTCAATTGTCAAAAAAATTGACGTAATGTGCATGCGCACGACAAGCAACTTCGTCTCCTTAATTTGAATGCCCTCAGTGTTAGGAATAAAACAGAGCCCCTTGAAATTTTGCTGCTGCAGTACGATCCTCACACTACCGTAATAAGTGAGACGTGGTTACATGAACGAGTGAAGGATGACATTTTCCCACCTTCCGATGCGGTTTTTCGTAAGGACAGGCAATCAAGGGGAGCTGGTGTAGCGCTATCATTGAAAAGAAAAGTATACAGTCAGTGCATTTTACCAGTGCTGACATATGAGGCAGAGACTTGGAGACTGACAAATAAGCTTCACAACAAGTTAACGATGAATGCTACACATAACTTTAAAAGACAGAAAGAGGGCGGTTTGGATCACAGAGCAAGCAACTATGGATGATATTCTAATAGACATGAAGAGAAAAAAAAATGGCCCTGGGCAGGTGATGCAATGCGCATATTAGACAACGGTTGGACCATTAGGGTGCCAGAATGCGTACCAAGAGCAGGGAAGCGCAGAAGACTAGGTGGTGCGACGAAATGAGGAAATTTGCGGGTGCTAGTTGGAATCGGTTGGCGCAAGACAGGGACAATTGGAGATCGAAGGGAGAGGCCTGCGTCCTGCAGTCGACATTAAATATGATGATGATGATGATGATGATGATGATGGCGGTGGTGGTGGTGGTGGTGTAGCCGTTCTGATCCAACACAAATTTGACGCTGTCTTGCTAGAGGACGTACCGGAACTTGAATGTATTTGCATAAAAGTAACTTTGTGGGGCCACTCATTCATATTATCCGCATTATATAGACCATTTGACTCAACTTTCGCATGCTTACTAAAATTAAAGGCACATATGTCTAAATATCAGGACAAGAAAGTTCTCTTTATTGGCTATTTTAATCTGCCTGAAGTAGACTGGGAACGTTTTGAGACCTTTTCAACCAATACCAGTCATGCAAATACTGTGTTTGACATAGTGCTCACACATAATTTGATACAATTAGTTCATAAACCAACGCTTTATCAAGGTGCCTCTAAATCTGTTTTAGATTTGGTGTTTATTCTTCGTGATTTCGGTACGTCCACCGTTGTAATTGATCATGGGTGGTGGGATCACTACGTTGTCTCAGTTTCTATTCCCCTCAAGCCGTTTTCACGAACTCTGAAACCGCCGTTTCATTGTGTGAAAGACTGTACACGTGCCCGTGATGCACGCATTAGCGACCACCTAGAAACTTGTGGGATAGATATATTAATACCGATTTTGGCCGCTTGTGGGACTAATTTAAACGCATATACTTCTACTGCATTGAAAACTTTATGCCGTTTAAATGAAAGAAGGTGCATGAAAATACGACATGGATGACGAGAAGCATCATTCACCTCAAGCGTAAACCGAAAAGAATAAACAGAAAGCTTGCTGACCCCAAGCCTATATTTGAGGACTAAATAACCTTGCACATACGGTGCATACCTCGAAAGAATACTGCTTCAATACGTCACTCCCATACTCCATAAAAAGGATCGCGAGAAGTTTTGGATATATACCAGCGAAAAAAAAAGAAACCCATATCGCAGGTTTTTGTCGATGGTTCAATGGTATCTGATCAGACCGCCATTGCTCAACACTTCAATGAATATTTCCGTAGTGTATTTTCTGCCGCTAATGATTCTCTACCCACCAGGAACATGGACCATGCTGTAAATGTAAGCTTCATTTCTTATCCGGTAGTCCTTGCTATGTTGCTTGGCTCTAAGACTAAAGCTTCTTGCGGTCCCGACAATATACCGAACATATTTCTTCGTCGCTTTGCCGAGTCTGTTGCTAAATACTTAGTTATTATTTTTCGTGTCTCTCTGCTATCAGCGGAATTGCCAGATGACTGGAAGTCAGCCCGAGTTGTACCTATATTCAAGAAAGGCGACGGTCTATTACTACAAAATTATCGCCCGATCTTCTTAACACCTTCGTGTTGTAAACTTGTCGAACACATAATAGCTCACAAATTACACGAATTCTTAGAACACAGTTTTATCAAATCATAAACATGGATTTCGGAAAGGATTTTCTACTACAACATAATTGGTTACTATAGTTCACACTTTTTGCCGCTTGTTTAGATACGAACAGTCAAATTGATGTATTCCTAGATTACAGCAAAGCATTCGATACAGTTCCATACGATAAACGATAAACTAATTACTAAGCTTCGGATGATTGGCATACCAGACTTATTCATTTCCTGGATTTCAGCCTATCTAAGCAACCGCAACCAATATGTTCAAGTGGAAGAACAACTCTGGCTGCCTTCCGGTAACTTCTGGCATTCCGCAGGGGAGGGTACTGTGCCCTCTACTTCTTTGCTATATATATATGACATTGTCAATATGGTTAGCACCCCAGTTCAAATCCGCCTATTTGCTGATGATTCTGTTTTGTTTAGAGAAGTTACCTGCATTACTGATCAATGTGACCTTAACTCTAACTTAGGCAATCTATTGAAATGGTGTGAGCAATGGGAAATGCTTCTTATTGCTACTAAGTGGGTCTATCTCCCGATAACGCGCAAGTCCCCTTAGACTACACTTACAATTTGGCTGCGGCACCTTCTGAAAGTAGCCTCCTACAAATAGTTAGGTCTAACATATTAACGAGTGACTTATCATGGAAGTTGCACATAAATACCATCTGCTCTGTCACTATCCGGAAACTCTGCCTTCTGCATCACAAACTCAAGACTGCTCCACATAGAGTTAAACTACTGTCTTACTTTTTCTTAATTAGGCCAAAACTTGCGTATGCTTCAATAGTTGGTGACTCTCACACAAAAATTAACGTTATGAACCTAGAAAGAATTCAAAGAAAAGCAGTACGATATATTTACAGTAACTTTAAGGCTCCCTCACTGCATTACTAAATGCAAACGGCATTGAACTATTACAAATTCGAGGAAATAAAGTAGGCTAGAGTTTCAAATTTAAGCATAGGCTAGCCTTAGACACTGAAAAATGCGTATCCCCCTTGATAAGCAGACCCACTCGACACCACTACCCTCATTCTCTAACACCAATTTTCGCAAGGACTCGCACTTTTCGGTACTGTTTTTTTTCCACAAACAATAGATGACTGGAATAAACTAACCGAAGTATATCCCCAGCGCCCGTGAGCTGTACACTATTTGTGTCAAGAATGCTGTTATTTCGTGTATTAATTATAGTTGCACTGTAATCAAGTTAAAATTTTTCTTAATCGTCTAGCTCATGACCATAGAATTTGTGTGAAATCATGTTACACACTTGATCTTGTTCTTCTGTGTGTATATTCTTCTGTATTCTGCTGATCCCGCTTAGACTTCTTGTCCGCAGTACTCTATAAATAAATAAATAAACACATGTATAAATAAATAAATAAATAAACATTGGTGGTGCATTAAAGCACTGCATTGGTCGGGGATGGGCGGTTATGTCACACGACAGGAGCGAATAGTTTGCACCATCTCCGCAGAGGGCACATTTACTCGAAGAAGCGCTAAATTTAAATCGTAAAGCGATTTATTACAGTTGGAGTTTGAACGGTATTTGCAGAGTGAGTGTCATTCAGTCTGTTTGCACGCGCATGTTCTTGTGAGGCAGCAAGGATGGAGAGAGAGTGTATATGCGTGTGCGTGCGTGTTTGTGTCTCCATAGTTTAATATGTGTGCGCACGGTTGCGCGTATGCGTGTACCAGCATACGCGCTGTTTTGTGTGCGTGCAGTTCCGTGTGCGTGCGTGCGCAGATTTTTGTAAGTGTGTGCATGCGTGGGCGCGTGTAAATGTGAATGCGGCCGAACATGTGTCGTATCTCTCTCTCTCTGTCCCTGTGTGTGGTCGTGTGTGCGCGTGCGAGCGAGCATTTCCCCGCTTACACCTTTTCTCGGAGATGAATGAGATATAGAGTTTATTTAAGCCCACATTTGCATCTACGGGACAAGAACGAATGACACTGCATTTATAGCATTATCTCTTTCTGAAAGCGAAATCAACGAAAAAAAAACCGCCTCAGACGACAATATCGCCGCCCCAGATTTCGCCACGATGACACCGTCACCATCGGCACGTCTCTATGAGCACTTACGGAGTTGTTCATTTTTGTTATCTTCCTTTTCTCTGTGGCAGCGCATTACCTTGATGCCAGCGACGCGCTAAATCTGCACCATCATTGCGTTATGCATCGCTTCGGCGACCAGGCAACCTTCCGGCGGCACACATTCGCTGCTATATTGGCATTAAAACTTTAAACTGGCTTGCCTTCGAAAAAACAGTGTGACTAAAAATCGGAAACGGACTGGTCACAAGGAACATGCTCACGGGGCCATGCTATTGATGACATCACAAACGCCTAGGTGCGGTCAGGTTGACTTTACAGGTTTGCAAGAATTGACTGACGGTCTATTTGGCTCATTATCACAGAAATAAGAGCGCTTCAAGTTGTTAGCCCAGTGTGTGTGTGGTTCCTCCTTTGTGTCCCGTAAATTACGGGGTTTAACGTGCCAAAACCACTTTCTGATTATGAGGCACGCCGTAGTGGAGAACTTGGAGGATTGGAGTAGTGGAGGATTTCGACCATCTGGGGTGCGATCGGAGATGGTTGTTCGGCGCGTTCGTTCGGTTACCGGCGCGCGCGATTGGCCTACTCCGCGCCGACGTCGCCAGCCGCGGGGCGCCGCCCCGTTTTTGGTGACGTCAAAATGACGACACGCTCCTGTCAATCATCCGCCCACCGAGCATTTCGTCCGAACGCGACGGGAGTTGAGAAGTTTGGAGCGATCATACGGCTTCGCATGGCGCGTCTGGTGGATTGGATTGGATCCAACAGGCGGCCTTTTCGGCTTTCTTTCGGCTGCGGAATAGCACGTTTGAATCCAATCCATAGTTTAATTCGAGAAAATGGCGCTTCCGTTGGGAACTTTTGTTGTTGCGCTGGCGTTTCTAGAGGAAGGAGGAGAGCGGGTGGCGGTGCGAAACGCGTTTGAAGAAATGGCAGAAAGTGAATTCCGGCGTCGTTTTTGCTTCTCGAAACAAATAATTCGTTGGTTGTACAGATAAATCGACAACATCATTGGTGCCAGCGAGCCACTGGAATGTTGTCGCTGCCCCTTGAAAAGTGCGCCACTCCTCCCGTCGTTTTCTTTTTCTTTTTTTCTTCTCGCTGTGCGCGACACCACCTAGGGACGACGCAAAGAACCTAATAGTTATAAATTGCAGTAGTGACACGTACTACTATTTGAAAACGTGTTTGGGCTTGAGAAGATAAAATACGTTTTTTTAGGTAACGATTTAATTCATTTGGAAGACGAGAAACATTTCGTTTTGTAGTATACTGTCTGCAAGCAGACGATAAACGACGGAAGTAAACTTCCGGGGAGGTCACCGCTTCCTGATTGGCTGCTCTCTCCGCCCCGCTGTCACAAATTTTGCATACTGCAACTTTGTGACGTTGCAGCAACTGAACAGAACGCGTATCGAACAAAATATCTCCGATCGCGCCCCTGGGGTTCTTGAACGTTGTGATGTGTGGTGCGCGACATGGTGCGGTGATCGGGACAGTCAAGAGCAGACGACAATGAGTACACGCACGCCGAGGCGGATTCCATGCTGGAAGAAGGAAAACAACGACGCCGAAGAGCGTCCGGCACGAGAACGCGCGGCGCATGAAAAACAACAAAAAGAAGAAAAGCAACCAATTAGGAAAGACCACGCGCAGTCAGGCAGCCAATCGGAAAATGCCAAATCGGCCAGATCAGAAGAAAAAAAAAATGGCTGTGGCTTAGCTAAGGTTAAGCCCAGGATGCGAAACATACTAGCCTCTATTTTAGTTGTTGAACCACTGTTTAGTCTGGTGAACTGCTGTTGCTTGGCTATATTTGGTTCGGCTAGACGAAGAAACAACTCATGCGTTACTCTGCTTCGCCTTCAAGAGTGGAACGCGACAGCGTTCCCGTCGACCCGCCAAGGGGTGTAAGACAATGGGCTACGGCGCAGCGACTACGCGCCCCGCATTGGACGCGGTGAGCGTCGAGCAACGCAGCGTTCGGCGCGGCAACGAAATGTGCGCCTGAGCAAGCGACGCATGCCTGAGCCTTAGAAACAGCTCGTTTCTAAGGCAACACCGCATTCACTAGAGGCGCTTTTGTACCGCTTTGAAACATCGTACTCGTGGCTCAGTGGTAGCGTCTCCGTCTCACACTCCGGAGACCCTGGTTCGATTCCCACCCAGCCCATCTTGCAAGAGTTGAGCCAAAGCCACCTAGAAACAAGCGCAGCTGCTTATATACCGCCGCGACGCCGCGAGCGACGGCGCGAGTTGGAGCCCCGTTTCTCCTCTGTCGTGACGTCACGGTGTCACGTGGTCAGCCTTGGAGGCGACGCCGCGAGCGACGGCGCGAGTTGGAGCCCCGTTTGCGCTTAGCTTGTTCGGATGTTCATACGTGTTGGCACTATGAACCTCGTGCTAACAAACCACTTCTTCCGTTTCATTCTGCCCATTCCAAGTTGATCAAGAGAGGCATTGCTAACCTTTGCCTTAATAATGCTTTGAAAAAGTCGTGCCACCATAGTGTTTCGTCTAGCTTTGCCTCACAGTGCGAACGGCTTTCGCAGGCTGGTTATCCCGTATCCCTGCAAGTGTCAATAGCAGAACGAATTCTAAGAGAGCATAGAAAAGACAACCAGCACGCAGATAATCCTGTAACTACTCGGGGTAGGACTAGCGTCATCCCTTATATTCACACCGTCTCACACAATCTTAAGAAAATCGCCCAGCGAGCGAATGTTCGTGTAGTGTTTTCTGCCCCTAACAAGCTAATGAGGATTTGCAAACTCACTAACCCCAATAAGGTAGCTCCTCTTTCCTGTGACAAGAACCACAAAAATAAGTTTGTCAATTGCGCACATTGTGTTGTTTATTGTTTTCCACTCAAGTGCGGAAAACGTTACGTTGGTCAAACTGGCCGATGCCTGAACGACAGGCTGCGCGAACACGGTTACAATGCCAAGAATTGTATTACAGCTGGGGGGTTTCTTGCGCAGCATTACAAAACGTGTGGTTGCGAACCTGTCTTAGAGGAATGCGTCATTCTTGGTCGCAGTCGTAATCAGCTCACAAGAGAAATCATCGAAGCAAAGGCTATCATTGGTCTGCGCCATGCATGTGTCGGCGTTGGAGCTTCTGTGCCCGTGGGCAGGACAAGAGCAGTCGAGCTACGGGCCCGAGCTCTACACCCAGCTGCCCGGCCAGAACGCCGCCGCCGTCTGCTCGTGCCACCAAGCCACCTGGTTTACCTCTCCGAGCCAGAGCTGGCCAGCTCCGGTCGCCCGGTCAACCAACGTACACCACGACCTTTGGTGAGACCGGCGCCACTCCTTTCGTCAACTTGTCGCCGCGTCGCCGCGTCGAGACTGTTGTGTATCCCTGCCGCCGTGGCAAGCCCGGACTCGCGCACTACTTAGCTCCGTACTAGCCCCAAATGTGTGTCTTGATGTGTATTTGATGTGTAGTACTCGGAAAATACTAGTAATCGGAAAGCGTTTAGCTCTTGAATTTTGGGTCCGTCGGCGCCGCAGTGCTGTGTTCGGGGCCCTTTTTACCTCGAGCACTATGTTTCGGCTAATATTTAAAGCAGCTGTACACCAATTTCTTTTTCTTTTTTGGGCGAGCTTTCTGTCTAACAACTGTTGCTAAGTTATCGGTTAACTCAATACGCGCCTGCATGTTTTTCTAATATCCGGTACACTCTTAAACAAAGGTACACCCTTTGGGGTGTCTATTTGCCACACAACAATAATCGTCATCTGTCTTGCCCGCATCTCTTTAACGCTGCGATCCCGGTACCTCCAAGTCACGAACGGCTTGCGCGTTATTAGTCTGGCATAGCATTCCCGACAGGAAAGTAGCGAGCGCAGCGTTTTCAAGAAATGAAACGCAAGCAAGACAGATGATTATTGTTGCGTGGCACGATACGACCCAAAGGGTGTATGTTGTCACTGGTCAATAGCGAAAGAGCGTTATCTGATCAGATTGCGTGTGTGAAGGGAACACTGGCTCACATCTCGATGACATTGAGCGCGCGAGGTCGGCTGCAATGCACGAGCATTCCAATCTGATGAACCGATGCCTTGATCCGTTTATCACAGGAAGCACTACTTCGTGCGCAGCTATCGTTGTGCGTGGAGTGCTTTCTTTTTCAACGCAAACTCGCCTTATAATGAGTGGCATTCCTGGCTCACTCTTTTGGAACTGCCTTGTTCTTCACCTCACTACAACGTGACAGTATATACGTGCTACATCTTCGTTGAGTGAATACCGGGAAATGGACTAGGATTTTTGTTGCGTTTGCGTTTACACATATAGTGCAACAATTTATTTTTTCACTAAATTTATTGTGCGCCTGTCCGTCTCTTTCGTTCTGTTGTCCGGGTCTTATTTCTTGCGCCTAAAACCATTTCTAAAAGCCATGTACCAACACCTGCCTGTGCAGTGCTACTTTGCATCGGGCCCTAATATACAGAGGTGTGTTGTCTATGGCATTGACCCAGAAGACACCCCTGAGATAATATGTCGTGAATTGACCTCCACGACACACAGGGTGCTCGCAGCTAGATTCATGGGCAAAAGCCGTACATGCTTAGTGACGGTACAGGGCCCTCAATGTATCCCAGAACGGTTTTATTACTATGGTTGCATATTGCGACCTAAACCCTACCTCCCTCGAGCAATATTCTGCTACCGCTGCTTTCAACGTGGACACATGCAGGCATTTTGCCCACAGCGTACTATTGATCCAGAAAAGCTCACACCAGAAGGCCAACCACGATATCGATGTGGCTTATGTAAATCTGATGAGCACGATATGACAAGCACAAATTGTCCGACTAAACAGAAGGCCACAATGCGGATACGAAAGGCTGTACCAAAAACGACTATAGTAACAACACACAATCGTTATGAGGTTCTTGCAGAAGAGCCAGAGATGCTCTTGGCAGAAGAGGAAAAAGCCCCAGAAACACAACTGTATTCTTCTGTTCTTAAACGTGGCAAGCAGTCGCAGACAAAGAAACAGAAATTACCGGAACCTCTGCATCAGTCAGATGATGACCATGATGACATTGACGCTCGGATAGACGCACTGGCCAGAGAGATTGAGCGACTACGCAAACATAAAGAATTGGTAATTCTGCGTCGTCAGAAAATAGGACCGACACGTGACGCATCAACCACTGCGAATGCCACCGTTACGCCTGGATCCCGTCCGGCACCACAGGTCAACCAAGCTGTTTGGACAGCAGTTTTAGATCAACTTGCTCAACTAACGTTGCTCATTCAGAATTGCCTGCATCATGGCTAATTCCCTGCAGCAGCTGTCACAGGATGGAATTCTACAGTGGAATTGTCGGGGCCTAAACTCCAAGTTAGGAGAAATTAAAACCAAGCTTCAATACAATAAGCTACATGTATGGGCACTGCTTATTCAAGAGCATAATAAGCTATGCTCCCTATCCAATTTCAATGGGTATCATAACCCATCTATTAGAGATAGACGTGCTACTACAATGGCTTCAGCTCCGGGAAAAGCTGCAGTTTATATATCATCGCATATTGCTCACACAGTGATTGACCTGGAGCCATGGTGTAGTGGTAATCAAGAAGTTGTCGGGGTCCTTACACGACCAGTGAAGACTCCTGTCATTCTAGTGTCATTCTACGCCAGACCGCAGCGCACACGTTTGAACTTGGGGTGGATAGCCCATCTCCGGTCTACGTACCCGGGAATTCCTATTCTCGTGGGTGGAGACTTCAATGCCCCACATACAGAATGGGGGTACAAGTACAACTCCCGAAGAGGATACCAAGTTAAAAACATCATGAGCGATGCCACTTTTACACTGCTGAACCATCACGCTGTGGCTACCTGTGCTGTACCCGCAGTATCTAGAACACACGCTCCAGACCTCACGTGGTGGTTGGGTCCTGGAATGCCGCAGTGGCGGGTGGAACCAGACACATGGGGCAGTGATCATATGCCAATAATGATTGGTTTGCACAGAACGTGCATGAAGAAAATTCGACGAAGAGTAACAGTCACGCATTGGGATAAGTTTCGGGAATCATCGATTGATGAAGTACCCTCAGAGCCCTCAGAAATTCTTCCCGCTTTGCAAGAACTGCTACGGAGGAACACCACTGTGACCACAGTTGACGAGGAACAACCTCAACCGGACCTCACCCTTTTGCAACTTTGGGCAAAGCGACGTCAGGCAGAATTGTATGCGTCGAGGAATCCCGATGCACCAGCTAGCCGTGCACGTGCTAACCATATAGCGGCGAAGGCGCGTCAGCACGAAAAGCAACTTTCTCGACGACGATGGTATGAGTGGTGCGAGAATCTTGGATCGGGCATTGGAAACAGAGCACTTTGGCGTACGTTCCGGTCAATGGAACGCGGTCATAAGCAACCTGACCCTGCAGCGAGCGTTAGGTTAGCGATGCAGAGTTCGCCACATCAATTTGCAGAACACGCTGCTAGAGCGTTTTTCCCGAAATACGATCAAGCGTCACCTATAAACTGCCCCGATATTGATGAGTCTGCCACAACCTCCAAATCCGAAATATCCAGCCCTTTCAGCATGGCCGAACTAATAGCGGCGATTGAAACTTCGAAGCAACGAACAACACCTGGTCCCGATGGTATTCCTTATGAGGTTTTCAAGAACATGGAAGGAGCAGCTCTCGACGCACTTCTTCAGGCTATTAATAAAGTATGGGAGACTGGAAACGTTCCACCTGATTGGAAGCATTCACTTGTTGTCGCGATTCCGAAACCAGGAAAGTCTCCAAATAGCCTGCAGTCTTTACGCCCAATTTCACTAACCTCAACTGTCTGCAAACTCGCTGAAAAGATGCTGGCCACACGAGTTTCCTGGTGGCTTGAACGCCACGATAAATATCATCCTGCTCAAATTGGATTCCGTTCTTACTTGGGAACTGAAGACGGCCTTTCTATGTTATCAGACGATGTTTTACAGGTTTCTCCACACAGTCATGCTGTGCGCACGGTCGTAGCAACAGACATAACGAAAGCTTATGACAATATCGACCATGAAATCATTATATCTAACCTCATCGACCTGGGACTTCCACCGCGGGTGATAAGATTCATCTACTCATTCCTTCAGAATCGCACATTTGCGATTAGAGTAGATGGAAGGCAAGAAGGATATTTCACATCGAACAGAGGAGTCCCACAAGGTTCGGTTCTGGCTCCTCTTCTCTTCAACGTTGCTTTAATACCTCTAGCCTGGCAACTACATCGGATTCCGGATGTGAGGTTCTTAATCTATGCGGATGACGTCACTTTGTGGTCCGTGCATAAAGATATATCTAGACAAACTCAACAGCTTCAAGAAGCCCTTGATGTGCTGAACAACTACGCTCGGAAAGCAGGATTGGACATTTCCGCCCTAAAATCAAGCTATGTTGTGGTGGCCAACAAGAAAGGACGCACAAGAATCACGCAGCACCCCTTCACATTTAGACTCGGCGCAGTGACAATCCCTGAGGCTTCTGAGGTCCGCATACTGGGTCTCGATATTCACCAATCCGGCAGTGGTGCCCACTGGCTCCGTAAAACCAGACAGAGTTCGAAAAAAACACTTCACCTTATTCGTCGCATTGCAGCAAAAGCAGCTGGAGCTCGTACTGACGTAGCTCGACGGTTGGTGCGTGCAGTCTTGCAGCCACGAATTTTATATCAAGCACAATTTCAACGGCTGACTTTGGCACAGCTGGCACAGTTGGAGACGATTAATCGCGATGCTATGCGCACAATCACAGCACTGCCCCGCATCACTCCGATACCAACCTTACAGGAACATGCCCAGCTCAACACAATTGCAGAGCTAATTTTGCAACGTGAAAAAGCACGTGAAATAAAAAAGCAACTTATTCCGGCTGTCGCTGCGTTGCATGCTCATTTTCACCGCGGCTCTCGGATTGACAATCAGCCCTATCCAATGCCTCCCTGGGAATTCACCAGCATCACAACTAATAAGCCAACGAAGTTACGACGCAGCGATACAACAGGTACTATTGACGAACACAACAACGTCGATGCATCATGCGTTAACACCTGCAAAGTCTATACGGATGCTGCCATTCTCCCGGACGGCGGAAGGACATCATTCCTGAGTACTACGCATAATTTCATCAGCGGCCACCACCGCTATTTATCTACGGAAGCCAGCGCTCTAGTAATGGAACTTCAAGCCATCCATGACGCTGTGCAAGATGCGACATCTAAGCTGCCTACCATCAAGCAACTAGATATCTTCACTGACTCTTTAGCGGCTATTCAGGAACTCAAGAAGGTTGATAAGGCGATGGAAATCTGCGAGAGAATACACACTATGAATAGTAAGACAGCTACTTGCGTCAAGGTACACTGGATTCAAGGCCATTCAGCAAACCCTCACAACATTGCTGCTGACCAGCAGGCACACTGCCCTCCTAATCCTGATCCTCCACCTATTCCCCTCCCACCCCAACCCCGTAACTCGCTGCGAGCCCGTAAAAATGTTCTCCGGCAGGACACACGCGCTCTTATCCCACCGTGTGTCTGCTCCCTCCCCCTTCATCTTACTAGGGCGGAGGAAGTTGTGCTTAGGAGGCTTCGGGCCGGGGTGGCCCTTACACCGGCTGTTGTCTCAAGGTGGAACTGGTCGCATTTACCACTGGGTGCTACGTGTCCATACTGCTCCATTCCTGTGGTGGAATCAGATGCATACCACCTAATATGGACATGTACGGGTTTACAATCGGAACGCTCGCGTCTCCTACTGCAAGCCGGCCTCCGCTACAGTGTGACAACCAGCTATGACCGCTGGATACATGACAACAGATTCCACAAAACACTGCTTCAATTCATACACAACACAGGCCTCACAGCACACATATAATACACATATACGCTCCAAGAATTATGCCTTAAGGGCAAGCCTCTATCGCAATAAAAAAAAAAAAAAAAAAAAAAAAAACTAACCCAGCAGCAGACGTTACTAAATTATTTTTCGTAACTTACTTTTTTATTTAGGAGGTTGTAATAGACAGCAACTTTACATTAACAAGAGGTCTTAAAAATAAAGAACATTTAAATGCTTATTAGTAAGCTTCCACTTCATGGTAAGGAACTAAATTTCAGTAAAAATATCCTTATGATAATTAAAAGCCTATCTGCTTGACAGCGTTTCATCTGAAATCCCTCTTTGCAAGCTGATACCGACTTGAAGGCTGTTCGTATCGTGGGCCCTTGAGATTTGTCCAACTTTCAAACAAAGTGTTATTTCGAATGTTTCATTTCGGGACGGCATCTTACCCTCCTACCCTTCATACCGCTTCGCAAACACGCAAAGACGAAAGGGTTACATGAAGAGCGTCCTTAGTCCAAACCCACGAGCTACTGTAACTCATCTCGCCGATATCGCTGCCATTGAGGCTTAGATAAGAAATGTATCTTTTGATTAAAATTACGTCAAACTCTTGCCTTTGCTTCGAGTTGTTGACAATCTCCACTTCGCTTTGCCATCTGCTAGCCGCCTGGTTAGCTCAGATGGTAGAGCGCCTGCCTCGGAAAGGCGGTGGTCCCGGGCTCGAGTCCCGGACCAGGACGATTTTTTATTCAACTGCGAGGCCTTTCTTTCGAGAAACCTGTATAGGTTTCCTGTGTAGCGATTGCTACGATTGTGTAGATGTCTCATTTTCCTTTAATCAACTGTTCTTTATTGCCTAGAACGCTACCAATCATCTGCATTCTCATTATTGTAACATTTACTGTCTTAACTTCTCAAAGTACGGATTTTTGTGCAAATGCAAGACATTACACATTTTGCGTGACATACTTTGCTGGAACAGTGGCCAACGAATGCTTACGAATTAGAATGCGCGGGTATCTTGGCAAAGGTGAAACCGCTGTAAATGTCGGGACAGCACTCACTTAAATAAAAAGATACAGATAAAACGACCATAAAGTTGACAAGGTGGTAGAATTTCGAGAGAAATAAATTGGCTGTAGGACTAGTTCAGCTGATACCTGATAGTATGAAATCAGGTGACAATTGTCGGCAACTGTTGAAGAGAGGTCCAATAGGTCCTGTAGCCTACGCCAGTGCCCGCGAGCTGTCGGGCGATTGCATTTATAGCAAGATGCCTGGTCTTCAGTGGTTCCAGGATGAGTCGGATCTGTAATTTGGGGAAGAATTCGTCACCTTAAATGCAATGCACTCTACAATGTCGTCTTTCGACGGCTGGTATCGATTCTTGCGCAACGAGGACGCGAACGAGTGGTCTCGCGTGCCGACTGTCCCCTTCCTCAAACTGCTGACATTCCTTGATGATGTCCTCCACAGTCGCACTACTCTTTAATGCAAGTAAGTGTCAGGAGTTGTCCGCGAAGCCTTTGAGTGCGCTGAAAGCCTCTTCGACGTTCGACACCTGCTAGTCTACATTGCGGATATATTATAAAGGCGCAACGGCACCATGGTAGACAATGTAGAGCACAGACAAATACCGCCTGTATTACTATTAGCTTACTATTACTGCGCAATGTTAAGTAGCTGTCTTCTTTCATGCACGTGGATAACCATGACAAGAGAGTACATTGACAACTAACTGCAAGTACTGTATATGTCATGCCGAAAGGTGTACCTGGCACGGTGGCCAGTAAATGGGACGTAACATTGTGAGTGGGCTAATGGACGACGAAACAGAGACAGTTCCACAATTCTTGTGTCGCGCCTTTTGCCTCTAGGTGTCCATCATAATACATAGGCGCATCTTTTCTAGATTTGCAACTGCTGCGGCAGTCCATGAATGCGGACAGAAAAAAATTGGCTGAAGGCTTAGCTTGATTAAGCCTGGAAGATTGCGAAAGCAATACCCTTGGCTGCGCCTTGGTTCGGCTGATGGTGTGGACATGGTTGCCCTTTGTTAAACTTATGGCTATGCATCATCCAACATAGCGCAAGGCAGCGCGCTGATTACTGCGAGGAGCCAAGCTGTAGCCCCATTTATCCTCCTAGCATGACGTCACGCCGGCGAGCGCCCTCTCTCGGTAGCGCCGCAGCAGAGGCGCGCAAGGCTTCGCCTCCACCATCGATGCCGCGAGCTGGGGCCCAATCTCTCGGTCTGGCGTGACGTCACACGGTGACGTGACGCGCAGCTGTGTAAGGAGGCGCCACGACCACCGATGGGCCGAAAGTGCGTGCAGTATTGCTTTCGCAATAAAATTTATAGGAAAATAATTGGAGCATCTTAACGAAGCCCATACGTCCATATCAAAAGCCTCCACGACGGCGTCTTTTTACGTTCGGACGCTAAGAATGTGTTCCGACGGAAGAAAAGCTGCCACGGAGTGCTTCCGGCGATTATCCTAGCCCGTTCACACCGTAGCAATAAAAAAAAAAAAAAAAAAAAAAAAGAAGGAAGGAAAACGTGGCTGCCTTTCGCGTAGCCGCCTAAAAAACCGGAATGAACAATCGCCGGGTTTGCACCGCCGCGTCTAAACGTTTTTAGGATGAGAAGTCATTTCCAGCCGATGACTGGCTACTCATTATCAAGAAAAGTGATTACGCCGGCGGGACAAGTTTTGTGGTGTAGTTGAGCGCGCAGGGATAGCTTTTGGTTCTTTTAGTATTTTTGTTTTGATGACGTCATCACTACGTCACCGCGGGAAGTTTGAAAAGTTTAAGGTCACTACACCACGTGGTGGCACTGTGCTGGGGGACAAGGGCATGGCTCTACCGCGCGCCACTTATTTCAAATTGTCTTTGTATGAAGTAATCGGCAAGACAGAACCACCACGCAGCGGCCACGGTCAGGAAAGCCCAGGACGGTTATGTGAAAAAAAAAAAAAAAAGTTTTACTTTAAAATTACCACCTGTCCCAAATTGCAACGCTGCTAAAAGGCTTATAGCGGTGACGAATCTTCACGGTGCTTGTGATATAGCTTTGTGTTTCTTCTTCCACTTGCCTCAAGTGCGCTGCGTTTTTATACAAGTATGAAGCTACTCGCCCCAGTTGAATACTTACCGCTCATTGTAGATTTGCCTTATTACAGGATTTCTAACCACGACGCCTTAACGTGTGGCATCAGCTTCCGTGCACTCAAGAAGTTGCGTGCACTCGAGGCGAGCTACCAGCGCCTTCGAGTGCGGTCTCATTTTCTCGGCGGCGCGCACATTCAGCGCTCGCTTGACGGATCTTCTTATCTCGGACACATGCGTCATGAGCCGCTGCCGACACTACAGATCTGCGCGAGATGAAGCGGGCGTGCTCCTGGAGAACGTCAAGCGCAAAAGAGAGGCAGATGGTGGACAGCCTTGTGGAGTTAAAGGGGAAAGCGCAAGGGAGAAATATGTCAGTTGCCTTATCTTCGCTGAAAGGTTAATTTTCGCGTCATTTCGTTGCTTAAGGTCAGCCGGCTGCCGGCACGAGAGCAGCCAACGATGCGAAGCATTGTGGCCTGCTTAAGCACAAAAAGCCGGAACACCATTCCACATAAGGGAAAATTAGAACAACTTGGAATGAAATCGGGAGAGCGCAGAAAAGACACGCCCAAGACTGAACAGCAATAAGGCCTTACTAACAACTGATGCACTTCAGCGAAAGGTGAAAGGAGGGTTGGCGGTCTGCACATGCGCGAGAACTAACGTCAGCAGGGGTGCTCATAACAACAACAACAATAATAATACCAATAATAGTAATTACAATAATAAAAATGATAATGTTTGTTGCCACCCAGAAATGCAGAACACAAAGAGGCCGATGTAAGCCTCAGTTGCCCTGTAGGACCGTGCCGATGAACATGATACACATGGTGAATGAAATACAGACATCGATAAGATATGGAGAGCAAAAAAAAATTAATGACAAGAAATACAAAAGAGGAGAAATTAAAGCAAAAGAAATTGAATCAGTAAATATTACCATGCCAAAGTGTTCCGGAACTTAACTAATTTTACCACAGCTCCTTCTATAATGGTTTCAGAGCGTTTTTGGCAGTCGCGTTAAAGATTTCACCCGGTAAGTTGCTAAAAATTTCCGGCACATACGCAGAGCGTCTGGCCGCACAATACCTATTGGATGAACGAGGAACCGCATAACGGACGTGTTTTCTAAGTTGGCTTGCGGGGGCATATAGAATTCAAATAACGTTTGAGGAAAACTGTTCCGATGAGGAAGGAGTGAAAATTCGGGAGACATAGCTCACGGAATATATCTGGAACTGTAACTATTCGAGAACTGAACGCAACATTTTAAAAATATTTTTCTATGATCCTGTCTATCTTGCCTCTCCAACGATCCGAACAGGAATCACGTATCTCAACACTGCTAACCCACTGCATGTACAATATATATATATATATATATATATTCATACAAGGCAGAAACATATTTAAAGTAAAGAACGCGCGCAGGTTCGTGCGCACCCCTCAAGAGGGCAACGGCGCATTGGAGGAAAAGACGAAATAAAGGCACGTGTTTTCGCCGCACGCACTCGCATCGCAGGTGGCCGTTGTCGGCGTCTACAAGAAGAAGACGAGGTGACGCGACGCTAGAGAGAGAAGAAGGCCGTCCTGATCTCCCATTTAGAACGCTGCAGTGCGCTTTAGTTACCCCCAGGGCACAATTTAGCCCGCAATAAATAGTTGTATCTGGACTCTCTTAACTGTCCTTTACAATATATATATATATATATATACTGTCCTTAGTTTTGAACAAATAAGTGATAAGTGATGTTGCCAAGTTACTATCGAAAGGTATTCCAAGATATTTGACGTAGCCCACGTATGAAATAGGCGCACCTTTACAACAAACGCAGTAAGCCTTATGTAAGTAGATAGGCAAGTTAATTCCAGTAGTCTTGAGGGGAGAGCGAAAACAAACAAGCTGTGTTTTTGGGCATTGAAACAATTACCTTGTTAACGAACCGATGTATTGCATTCTACACGTCATTTTGCCACATTTCAGTGCGCATTTTGTAAGAAAGATGTTTTGCCAGCAACACAATGTAGTCAGCAATAAATAGTTGTATCTGGACTCTCTTAACTGTCCTTTACAATATATATATATATATATATATATATATATATATATATATATATATATATATATATACTGTCCTTAGTTTTGAACAAATAAGTGATAAGTGATGTTGCCAAGTTACTATCGAAAGGTATTCCAAGATATTTGACGTAGCCCACGTATGAAATAGGCGCACCTTTACAACAAACGCAGTAAGCCTTATGTAAGTAGATAGGCAAGTTAATTGCAGTAGTCTTGAGTGGAGAGCGAAAACAAACAAGCTGTGTTTTTGGGCATTGAAACAATTATCTTGTTAACGAACCGATGTATTGCATTCTACACGTCATTTTGCCACATTTCAGTGCGCATTTTGTAATAAAGATGTTTTGCCAGTAACACAATGTAGTCAGCATGCTGGAAGACCGAAAATTTGGAAATTGCCAAATGAAAGTCATCAACGAAGATGTTAAACAACAATGGCGATATAGTTGACTCCTAGGAGCACCAGCATATAGTGCCAACTTAGAACTAAAACGCCCTTATCATCGGGAGAGACAAGGTTTCGAGACTCTTGTAGAAAGACCAACGAATTCCCCAAAATTACAGTTTACTTGACAACATTTGGACGCTCAGGGCGTCAAACGCTTTCGCTACATTGAAGTACAGAGCGCACGTGGAAAGATTTTGATCGAATGCCGAGAACAATTCATCTGAAAATTGCTCAAACAGTGCAACAGTACCAGTCCCCGAAACAAAGCGGAACTATCGACCGCTCAGGATAGAAAAATTATGAGAAGGACGTTGCGTGGAAGAGAAACTTTCTAAGATCTGGGCAATAACTGATAAGATAGAAATTGGCCGATAATCTTTGATGTAATGTTTCTTCCCTGACTTGTGCAGTGGTATAACAAATGCAGTTTCTAGGAATTCTGGAACTTCGTCACCTTCCAAATAATAATAATAATAATAATAATAATAATAATAATAATAATAATAATAATAATAATAATAATAATAATAATGGAACTGAGACGGCCCTTCATCAGAACTAAGAATATTGCCAATTTGGTGTTTCGAGAAACACAGCTTCACCCTTTATGACATTGGCAAATGCGTCCCCAAGACTAGCGCTCGGCCTGTTCAGTCTTGTCCGTATCTTTTTTGGACTCCTTTATTTTATTCCATATTATGAACCAATCCAGACATCAACAGCACCGAAGTTGTGTCTTTTGAGTTGTGAATGCGAAAGCATTATTGTCCAATTCAACGCCGCTGAGCAGTCGTAGGAGTTTAGCACTGCGAGTAATCGTTTTAGGTTTTGCTGCGTGGTATGCTATCGAGTTTTGCGATTCAATTGGAGCGGGATGCTTTTTTTCTTCTTTTGTACAGTTACCACGTTATGTTGGGCGTGGATCGGAGTAATTTGACGATCTTGCTGAGAAATCAAGTGCATTGCTACTGCCGAAACTGCGGTCGCTGACAGTGTAGATGCCTCGGACCCCACAGCGGCACGTGCTGCCCGAGCCAGCAAGCAGCCAGCGCTGCATGCCATCGACGTCCTGCGTGACGAGAGACCGGAAGCAAGGCAGGCAGGCGCGCGGAAGAGCCAAGTCCAGTGGGGGTGAGCGAGAGAGCCACGTGCCGGCTTCCGAGAGCGAGACAGCGACACCCGGGCGCGCGTGTCATGCGACTGGTTCGCCGACGACAAGCCGCTTCGACCCGCGACGTTGCGTCGCCGTGTGTGCTCCGTCGAGGCGCGCTCGTCGCGTGGCGTGTCGGCGATGCCCCCTCAAGCTGCACCTGGCGCGCTATAGCTGACGCAGACATGTGCTGACACACATGCTACGTAACTACACAGAGATAGGCGAGAAGAGAGGGGGTTAACCGAGGGTCCCGATTTTTATTAGTCATATCATGAGAAGCCAACAAACACTGACACCAAGGACAACATAGGGGAAATTACTTGTGTTTAATAAATGAAATAAAGAAACGATAAATGAATGGAAATTAAAGTGGATGAAAAAACAACTTGCCGCAGGTGGGAACCGAACCCACAACCTTCGCATTTCCATTAATTTCCATTAATGAAAATTCCATTCCAATTTCCATTAATTTATCGTTTCTTTATTTCATTTATTAAACACAAGTAATTTCCCCTATGTTGTCCTTGGTGTCAGTGTTTGTTGGCTTCTCATGATACACAGAGATAGGGTGTTTCACTTGACTTGAGCAAACTATAAAAATATTCAAATGCGGCGTTGCTGGACAGAACCAAGCAACATTTGCCCTCGCTTGGGTATACCCATATTCTTTGAATTCCGCTTAATTAGATGATTAGCCTTAGTTATTTAATAAACTTATCAACTAGTATAATTAGATGAGAAATGTAAGTGAGAAAATTGTAGAGCAACATGAGAAACTCCTGATACAATTTTTTGTTACTCAATACGTGCTACGTAAAAGTGTTTTTCCGAGCGTGAAAGAAGCCCGCGCACACACGCAAAGTACCTCGAGCGGCCGGTCGCGCGGCAATCTTGCGTTTATTCGCGGGTTTTTTTCGCGCTCGGACAAACACTTCTGTGCAGAGCGTATTAAGAACCAGAAATTATAACACAGCTTTTCGTGTTGGCCCACAATTTTCTCATTAATACTGTTCATCAAATTAATATAATTGAGAAAGTAATTATTAATTATTTTCAAAGAGGCTGATTATCGGAGTAGGTAGAATGGAAAAGTAATCTGAGTATCTCCAAGGGACGGCAAACACCATTACCTTGGGTTGGTATACCTACGTGGCATTTGCATATTTTCAAAGTTTGGTACCGCAGCCGTGGTCAAATGGTTAGGGCGTCCGGCAGGTGCTGGGCTCGAATCCCAATGCCGGACACCCACCAGTGAAACGAGTACAAGCGATTGCTTGCCAGGCACTCGGCTACCAAAGGTGAATCAATGCTTGGGGGAAGCTCCCACCATCCGTTAAAGTTTGACACAACATATGTGAAACACCGTGAATATGTACATAGACATAAATATACACATCCATGAACACGCATGCACACGTATACATACAATATATATACCATAGTTTCATCAAAGCTGGAAACAATATACGTACAAATTAGGTACGTCAAAGCATAAAAACAAAAATATATGTAAAGAACGGCGTCATGTGCACAATCTTGAGAGAAACGCTGCCACAGAGGGCTGCAACACTTGGGTTATATGTTAGAAAGTGACTAGAGAGTGATTACACGTGGCACTTACATGTAATTGCGCATAAAAAAAGGAAGAGTTTCGCCCGAAAGGCGAAGCAACGATTCTGGCAGCAAACATTGTGAGCCTCAGAGCTCGACGGCGCCGCTCCTTCATCTTACCCCATGCGTGGTTCCGCCGAAGGGGCTGCCAGAGAGCCGTTTTTGTAGCAGCAACTACCGCATCTACAATTGCACGACAAGACAACAAACACACAGACGATGCTCGGCGACGACGGCACTCTCGGCGCGAACGCGCAGTTAATCGATGGATGGATGGATGCTATGAGCGTCACCTTTGGAACGAGGTGGTGGGTTGCGCCACCAAGCTCTCGCTATGATACTGCCTAATGCCCTACCAGGGTAAAAAAAGAGAAAATAGAAACACAGGATTAATTTCCATAACCAAAGTTTCTGAACCCCTATTGTGAACTTTGTTTTGTACGCCTCCGTTGTTTGTCGTTTCCGTAGTTTTCTTCGACCAATCCTCTAATCGCCTCTTACTAATCTCTACTGCACACATGTCTACTTTACCCCAGCTCTCGCTGAATGCAAGTCCTTGAAGGAGGCCTGTGGTGCCTAAATCGACAGCTGGGCAGACGGTTTCACATTCTAATAAGACATACTCCATCGTTATCCTAAGCTTTACCACAGCAAGAACAAGCTTCTTCTTCCTTCTTAAATCTCGCTTTATAATTGCGTTTTCTAAGGCACCCTGATCTCCCTTCGAACAGTAATGAGCTTCCCTTTGAGTTATCATAAATTGTTTCTTTCCTGATTTCGTTTTTTCTTCTTAAGTATAGTTACCCACAGCAGCTTTGTTTTCCGATGCCGCCATCTATGAGATTATCTCAGCAACTCCGGCTTTGCGCTTGATGTTCTTTGTTGCTGTGTTGCTTACCTTACAGGGCGCATAGTTCCTTGGAAGTTTCCTAGTTCTTTTCCTCCACTGTGAATCAATGTTCTTCCTGTACAAATATCTGAACGCTCTCCCAGCTCATTCGCTTTTTTCCATATATCTCAGTCTTTCTTCATGATCAATTTTACTTAGAGCTCCCCTGACTTCAAAAGTTGTCCAGCCCATATCATTCTGCTCAGCTTCATTTGTAGTCTTCCTGTGAGCGGCCAATGCGAGACGTCCCACTTGCCTTTGGTTGCCATCAAGTACTGATTGTACCCCTGGTTTAAAGCAAACAACCGCATTTCCAAAAGTAAGTCCTGGAACCATTACACCATTCCACGTGCCTCGGAGCACCTCGTACAGATTGTATCCCCATAGCGCTCTGTGCTTCATTATGGCTGCCATTTGTCTTCCCCTTCACTGTTATTGTTTTTTCCTGTGTTTTCATATATCTATTGCCTTCGTTTATCCATATACCAAGGTATTTATATTCTGTTACCCGAGGTATTCCCTGGACCTGTGTTTACACTGTCTGTTCACTGTTTTCATTGAATACCATAACGCCTGATTATTTAACGTTAAATTTGAGACCTAAATTCTCGCCTTCCTGCCCACAGACATTAGCCAGACGTTGCGTATTACTTTGCTTGTAGGCTAGGAACACGATGTCGTCCGCATAATATATACCTGGAAACTGCTGCTCTACTACTATACCTGCCTGTTTGTATGAGAGGTTAAACCCGACATTACTTCCTGCCAGCGCCCTCTCCATCCTCACCATGTACATCATAAGCAGCAGTGGGAATAAAGGTTACCGGTGCCTCAGTTCGTTGTTATCAACTTTCTCCTCCGTCCTCATCCCTTCCTATTCAACGCAAACGGTATTTTCTACACAAATCTCTCTCAGATGCTGTAGACCATTGTTCCCTAAGCGTTCCCCTTTCAGAATATCCCACTAAATGTGGCCGTCTACGCTGTCATAGGCTCCTGTAATATCTCAAAAGACCACATATAAGGGTATCCTTCCTACTCTTGATATTTCAATACGCAGAGTAAGGACAAATAAGTTATCATCCAAACACCTACCTGTCCTAAGCCATTCTGAAGCTTTCCCAAAATGCCATTTCTTTCTGCCCATGCTTGTCGCTTTCATTTAATTGCTGGCATTGCTAACCTGTATATTACCGATGTAATGGTAAACGGTCTATACGAGTGAATTCTTTTTCCTCTTTATCTTGATCAATCAAAATCATTCTACTTTGTCGCCAGCTGTCTGGCATTTGTCTATTTTGTTTAAGTTTTTTCCCGCTGCTTTCAGCAGAGCTTCCTTACTTTGTAGTCCGTAGTTCGTTAATCAGCCTAACGGGAACCTCGTCTACCCCTGTGGCTGTGCGCTTAGGAATTCTTTCTTCGGCTTTCTTCCAGCGTAATTTTATCAGCACCAACTCCTTCTCCATCTGGTTCTCTTTCATGCTCTTTTTTTCTTCAAGTACAACCTTGTCATTGCTTTGGAAAGATTCGGCTGCTATTTTTGAGATGTAATTGAATGCCACGTCCCCTTCCAGTTTGTAGCCATCTTCGTCTAGGATACGCTGTTGTATTGCTCCTCACTTTGTGCCTAATAAATTTATTTGGTTTCAAAATATTCTAGGTGTAGCCTTCTTTTCCTGACGCATTTCTGACAACCAACGTTCACTTTCACCTTTTATGTGTGCTTGCACCAGTATTTGAACCAAGGATTTTTTCTCCCGGTATATTTCCTATTTTGTGGCTACTTCATCCTGCGACAACTGCACTTTTTTGCCTGCTGAGCTCTCTGGATGCTTTCTGTCGTTAGGCGATCGCTTCTCGTAACTCCCTGTTCCACCAGCTTTTCGGTTTCTTTTTTCCTTTCCAACAAACATGTTGTTTCTCTTTCCGTATCTCAGTAGCTTTGGTGTTGGGCTGCTCAGCACGAGGTCGCGGGATCGAATCCCGGCCACGGCGGCCGCATTTCGATGGGCGAGAAATGCGAGAACACCCGTGTACTTAGATTTAGGTGCACGTTAAAGAACCCCAGGTGGTCGAAATTTCCGGAGTCCTCCACTACGGCGTGCCTCATAATCAGAAAGTGGTTTTGGCCACGTAAAATCTCATACATTAATTAATCTTTCCGTATTTCTGTCGTTATTACACTTAGAAGCTCACCATATGCCCACTCCTTGCTCGGCCATATTGTTTTTCCTCGACTCCTGTGACTGGATTTGTTATTTACTCTGTGTTCAAATTTCGACTGGCCTCTGGCACTCCTTGATCTCTTTCGCAACTACATATCGCATTTTCAAAATGACGGGTTTATGGTCACTACCTATGCTGTTATACCCTTCCTCGTCAATTACAAATTCTCTCAACTTATCAGCAGAGTAGAGCACAGAAGTTCCACGCAAGCCCGAAGTCATGCCTCGACGAAGTTTTACGTGGTTCCGCTACGATATATACGTGGTTCTGCTACAGATGACACATTCTTCATAAATTTACTGTAAAAATTGAGCATCCCTAAGTATGCTTTTAATTCGGTTACATTTGTTGGCTCTGGAGCGTGCAGGATTGCCTTCACTTTCTCTACTGTCGGGTAGATGCCATCGGCGCTGACCTTGTACCCAAGGTACGAGACAGAATCTTGGATAAACTTACATTTTTCCAGCTTTAACGTAATGTTATGCTCCGAACGCTTGCCTAGCACCCGCTGGAGTGTTTTTTCGCAATCGTCCACTTTCTGGCCTGTAATTATGACATCATCAATATAACTACCAACATTTGGAATGCCAGGCAAAACCTTATCCATAATGCCCTGGAACAAAGCAGGGGCATGGCTATTTCATAAGGAGGTCTGTTGTATTGATGGAATTCATTATGCGTGTTAACTATCAGAATATGTCTTGATTCTTGGCTCAGTACCACTTGTTGGTATGCCGATGACAAATCTAAGATACGAAATGCTTTGCCTCCACACATTGCTGCGAACAATTCTACTGGTTGTGGTAGTGGATACTGCTCTATTTTATGTACAGGGTTTACAGTGATTTTGTAATAACCACGGATGCGTATTTGATCACCTTGCTTCTTTGGGACCAGAACCAGTGGAGTTGCCCAATCGATTCTACACGCAGGCTTGATTACGCCTGGGCTTTCAAGCTCAACGAGGCGTTTTCCCGCTTGTTCGCGCAAAGTGAAAGGAAGCGGGCGTGCTTTACAAAACACTGGTGTACAACCCGGTCGCAAAACAATTTGCGCCTCGAAGTTCCTGATAGCACTAAGCAATTGCGAAAACACGTTTGGAAACTTCGCGCGAATCTTATCTGCTCTGTCTTCGCTGTGCACACTGCAAAGCGACTTCCAGTTCAGCTGAAACTTATTAATCGAGGTCCTTCCCAGCAGTAGAGGTTCGGGAACGTGTACAGGTACAGGCACTCATGTACACGTTCTTTAACAACAACGATTGGTGAAACCGCACCCTAGCCTTCATAGGTCGCGGTTACATTGCATTGCTCTATGACATCCGTTTTCTCGCCTGTGGACGTCTTTAGCACAATCCGAGTTGGTTCACAATGCACATGCGAAAACTTTTCTTTGTACACACTTTGAGGCACAACTGTCACTGCGGCCCCCGCGTCCACCTGCATTGACACTTTCTGGCCCTCGACGTTTACAGCCACCACATCATCATTCTTCACAGATGTGTCGACTGCGCAGTTGTACAGAGTTTGCTCGTCCTTCCTCTGATATATTACATTACTACATGTGCCTTCAGCTCACTTTTGCTCGAGTAGCAAAACTTATAACATAACTTATAACATAGCTTGCACGACTAGTTTATATACCAGCAGTTTTTTGGCGCACGTGTGTTGCCACAGTGGCAACATTTTTGTTTCTTGGTCTTGTTCCGAGCCGAACTTTTAGCCTTTGCTTGGTCACGGTCGCTGCGCTGATGCTTGTTAGTTTTCATTTCCACTGCGTTTATGCTCTCCACCCGGCTTCCTGCTTGTATTGCGGCTGTTTATTTCGTGGCCAATTCACTGTCAAGAGCTATTTGCATGCACTTTCATACGTGAGTGCGTCAGCCGAGAACAATGCCTTCTGCGTTTCTTCACTTCGAATCCCAGCTACGAGTCTGTCGCGTAGGGCGTCTAGGAGAAATTCCGCGAAGTTACATTTCCGGGCAAGGCGCTTCAAGTCTACGATGAAGTCTTCAACACTTTCGTGGTCAAGTTGCACTCTGCGGTTGAATATGCACCTTTCTGAAAAACAGACGTCTTCGGGCTGTAGTGGCCTTGCAAGAGCTCTTTTACTTCCGCGAAGGTCTTCTATCCTGGTAGCAATGAAACAACCAAGTTCTTGAGAATTTTATATGCTTCTGCACCAGTTACTGCCAAGTAAAGGGAAGTTTCTTCACTTCCGCTATCTCTTTTGCCTTGACGTAAGGCTCGAATCATTCGACATACGATTCGAAGTTCTGAACCTTAGGGTCGTACTCGTCTAGTCTGCCGAGGCGGGACATGGCTTGGTAGGAGAAGTAAAGGTGTTACTCATTCGACTTTCGGATCCCTTGCTGGCCTATGGTAGCGACGCCTCCGGTAGTAGCGTGGCCTCGTTGAGCCGTCGCATCATCGTTGATGGTGTCCAGTAGGCCAGGTCACGGCAGTCCCACCCTCGTCGCCAGATGAACTAACACAGAAGAGCGACAACGGCCCAGGAGCGGGAAGGCAACTGACTTTATTGCCAAGAACGACTTGTTCTTACAGAGAGAACACTATGACGTCACAGGGCCGTGTGCAATCTTTAATCGCACCATTTAGATGGATATCACAAGACGTCACACATAAAGCTTGTGCTACGACAAATTCCTTCTCTCATCAGGCAGTGATCAATGATCGATTGCCAGTTTCCCGCGTCCCACGTTGTCTGACCGTCGCACTTAGGCCCTGTATTCACGATAGCGAGGTTATGCTGCTCACAAAGATCTTGCATTGACTTCTCGTTCTTGTCGGTTTAGTTATCTAGATACTGTATGCGGGTATTCATGTCACCTAATAGGATAATATCGGCATCATTCCCAAAGCCCTTAATATCAGCACTTAGGCGCATTCCACTAACCCTTGATTCTTCTCTGTGTAATTATTTGCGGTCCACGAATACGCTATGCCCAGCCAAGTTTTCTTTCCACTCATTGTACCCGATAACAAACTTGAATGCAGCCAGCGCCTCTGGCGGTGGCGGCACGAAAGAGTAACCTTGATCTGCGGTTCGTTTTCACTCCGCAACGCATTAGGCAGGCTAAGTCCCAGTTTGACCTTGGCTGAGCACGAAAGTCAGAATTACGGAACCAGGTGTTTTCTGGGTTTGTACCTGGAGTAGCAGAGCTATCGCTCTAAAAAGTGTTCGCTGTGGTTCGGTTCTCAAATTACGTTTAGTGCATATGACTCGTGCAGACTGAGCATCATGTCGGAGTAGTGCTGTTATAATAAAGTCCGTATACGCGTCGAGAAGCTCAACTGGCTTTTTAATGCTACATTGGCATTCATAAATTAAGTGTTTTCGCGTGCATTGATGCACATGAAAAGCAAAGCAGGAAGATGTGTGCGCGCTGGGATATGTGCGTGGAAGGGGTGCGACCCTTTAGTGCGCATCTCCTCTGCAACTCCTGCTACGACGGCTGAGCGCAGTCGCAAGCGCCCTATCTTGGTGGTAATATGCGGTGGGTTCGAAGGCTCGGCGACAACAAACTGCTGATGGCATCGTGTGCGCTGTGTTGTCACGCGCCTATTTCGCATTAAAGTGAGAGGCAGAACAAAGGGGAATTTGCCCGACCCGCTCTTCATCCTGACGGCATTCAGACAGCTAGTGCCCACGTTAATCGAGTGAGCTGTGTTTGCCTGGGCGCGTGTGACACCGCGCTTAGAGGTTTTGTTAGTAAGCGAATCTTTATAAAAGTTCATGCACCTGAGGGACGCATTCATCTTCATATAGCTGTCTAATAATTTCTTATCGCACTCAGTGCTTCATCTTTCGGGCGACACTGCGGCTTCTTTTTAGGAGAACCCGGCGACAAAAGTCTGTATCATGACAGACACCAGTGCTGCAACGGACATGCGACGGGGCGTTTGACGACTGTGTGAAACAGGGTCTGAGCGGGTCTGTGGTCTATGTCGTTATTGTCACATTTACCACATCGTGGATATAAGCAAAGCTTGGCCTACTAAAACGGCACTGGGTATCGAAAAAATGAGGTATCGCGAAGCACTTTCGATTTGAAATTTCTGCGCGCTTCGTACAATGGTGATTATGATTGGTGTCTGTCTGTCCGTCCGTCCGTCCGTCCGTCCGTCCGTCCGTCCGTCCGTCCGTCCGTCCGTCCGTCCGTCTGTCTGTCTGTCTTTCTGTCTGTCTGTCTGTCTGTCTGTCTGTCTGTCTGTCTGTCTGTCTGTCTGTCTGTCTGTCTGTCTGTCTGTCTGTCTGTCTGTCTGTCTGTCTGTCTGTCTCAGGTCTCAGAAAGAGTTCTCAGGAAACACGAGCTCATTGGAAAGCTTAAACGGCTACGCGTTTATCATATATAGCATAACGGTGCGTGCGTGAGGCTAATTCATTATTGGTAGGTGTCGTCTGTGGGCATGGCAAATTGAGGTGCCTAGTCTTATCAAGATCATTGAAGTACCCAGCTGTCATAAAGCAAGGGTTATTTTCATTCAACAAATACGCGAGGAAATATACTTCGGCTTATTGTGTGTGTGTTTACTTTATTACAAGAAAGAAATTCTGCTCTAAAGTCTCCGTTTATGATTGTGGTGACATGAAGAAAGAGGAAAGGTATAGCGAAACATAGCGGAAAAGAAGATAAATTAAGGAATGGCTGCAGTCGTCCGGCCTTGTTTACAATATGAAATAAAAGGCAAAATTCTTTTTGTGAGGTTCATAAACATCACTGCAAAGACATTTTCAATCAAAGTTGTTAGATTTGATTGTTACCACTCAGTGAAATTGTCACGAGAAGTGAGACCGATATGCCCGACTATCCGTCTAAGAGTTTTAAATACTTTAATGTATTCCACTAAGGCAGTCAAGAAGAGCACATGTCTCGGTTCTAAAGAAGCAAACTGCTACTTATTCGTGACCTAAACCTGGCAGGCGTTAATTGGGAGCGTTTTGAATCCGTTCCTTAAAACAGGAATAATTTAAACAGTGTACTTAACATGATATTAACACATGACCTTATTCAAATAGTTCAGGAACCGACACGTGTGCAAGGAACTAGCGAATATGTACTAATTTGGTATTTTTGCCTAGAGGATTACCTGATTACACTGTTGAAGTTGTGGAAGGCATCTCTGACCACCTGCTCGTCAGTGTTCACTTTCTCATTGTCGCTTGTACTCAATCCAATAACACCGTGAAACGTTGTTCTTTCAAAGACTACTCACGTGCAGATGATGCATCCACTATAGAACATTTGGAAACATGCCTTATAGATTTTAATGATACTCATTTGAACACACTTTGGCGCCGCCGTTTTAAAGATATGTGCCACTACTGTATAGATAAGTTTGTGCCGGGCAAACGTAAATTTGTTCGTAGACAAACCCCGTGGATGACGCGTGAAATAATCCACTTAAAGCGAAAGATAAAAAGGTTAAAGAAACCGCGCTTGCATTTAGGTCATTTAAAGTATTTAAAAGAAGGTCTTGCACGTGCAGTACACTCTTCGACAGAACATTACTTTAATACAGTGCTGCCAAATTTCATTGTAGAGGGACCAAAATAGTTTTGGAATTATATAAGTGAAAAAAAGAAACCGGTCTCGCAAATTTCGATTTATGGTTCTGTGGTTACCAATCACGGGGATATTGCGCACCACTTCAATGACTACTTTCACAGTGTGTTCTCTAAATCCGGCGCTTGTCCATCCAATGACGCAGTGTTTCACCCCTATGAGGTAAATTTTATATCATAGCCTGGCGTAGTTTCTATGTTACTAAATTTAAAAACTATATCATCATGTGGTCCCGACAACCTTCCTAACGTGTTTCTTAAGAGGTATGCTGAATCTGTTGCAAAGATTCTAGTTATTCTATTCCGTATTTCATTACTTCATGGACAATTACCGAGTAACTGTAAGATAGCCAGGGTTGTGCCAATACACAAGAAAGGTGACCGCACACTATTACAATATTACCGTCCAATATCACTTACATCATCATGTTGTAAAGTAATTGAACATATTGCCAGCCAGATTAATGAATTTTTAGATGCGCCTGCAGTCCTCTCTAATTTCCAGCACGGGTTTAGAAAAGGATACTCAACAATTACCCAACTAGCGACAGTAATACATTCACTCGCTGCATGTCTTGATAAGAACGGTCAGATTGATGCAATATTTCTTGACTTCCGTAAAGCTTTCGATAGAGTTCCCCATGACCAACTAATATTAAAACTCTGACGCATTGGCCTCCCGAAAATTTTAATCATATGGATATCAAACTATTTGAGCAATCACTACCAACTTATAGCAGTTAATGAGCAACAATCAGGTTGCCTTCTGGTCGGCTCTGGCGTGCCCCAAGGAAGTGTGCTGGGGCTATTATTGATTTTATTATATATTAATGACACTACTACTGAACTTGATCCGAATGTTCAAATGAGGTTGTTTGCGGATGATTGTGTGCTTTTTCAAGAAATAACTTCGATTAACGACCAAATCCATCTTAACTCCTCTCTTGCTAAGATTTTCGAATGATGTGAAACACGGGACATGAAACTTAACACTGATAAGACCGTCATTCTTCGATTCTCTCACAAAAAAACTTTTAACTATAGGCTAAGTTCGTCACCTTTGCTGCAAGAGACTAAATATAAGTATTTGGGTGCCACACTTAATAATACTTTATCATGAAATTTACATATAGATAACATAGACTCTTCCGCCTTCCGTAAACTATAATTTTTAAGACATCAGCTTAGAAATTGTCCCCCTAGCGTAAAATTACTTGCTTACAATTCACTAATTAGACCAAAACTTGAATATGCATGCGTTGTCTGGGACCCTTTTAATAAACACAATATCACCCGCCTAGAAAAGGTACAGAGAAATGTTGTAAGGTTTATTTACTTTAAATTTTCCCCGTATGACTCACCCTCTGAATTAATGCAGATTAACGGTATCCAATGTCTTGACCAACGAAGAAAAAATTTACGTTCGGAATTTCTTTTCTTGCTTTGGAATCAAGATCTAGCTATTAATCCTTCTCCATATCTGTCGCTTTCAACATCGATGCATACACGCCACCATCATCCTAATTCGCTGACGCCGTATTTTGCGCGATCAGATTTATCCAAGTTTTCATTTCTTCCTCGCACTGTAACCGACTGTAATGATTCTTTATTGCCTTTCGCCACACTTTCATGTTTTTAACTTTGTTATTATTGTTTTCTTGCCATTTAACCCACCCTTCTTGGACCTGTACAAGATTTGCAGTATTGAATAAAGAAAGAAAGAAAGAAAGAAAGAAAGAAAGAAAGAACGAAAGAAAGAAATACGGCGGCGATGCGGGAACTTTCAGTCTAGACCGAGTGCGATTGGGTTAGAATTTCTCAACTCTCGAGCGCTATTGGCTGCCTTCAGCAGCTTGTTCAAAGGAGCCAATCGCGATCGAGTAGGTTGATTCCAGGTGCACTCGATCGCGATTTAAGGAGCCCCGTGTGACAAGTATAAGTGCTTCCTATGTAAACCGACACAGATATGTCGTCACCTTAACGGTTACATTACAAACTTTATTAGGGTCCTTTAGGGCACGCAATAACGCGCAGCGGGCCGCTCCCACGTCGGCAAAGAGAGGCCGAGCCTCTCCGCCGCGTCGCGGGCCCGTTGGACAGCCCATAACTGTTCTTCGAGGTTGGGGCTGTGTAGGACCGCATCCCAACGTGAAGAAGTGTTGTTTTCATTCGTCGCGTAACGCGGGACATCGCCAGAGCATGTGAGGTAAATTCGCTAAGTCGTTGCATAGTCCACATGCATTTGTTGTCTGAATTTCGGGGTACACCTTGTGAAGAAGTAGGGGGTTTGGGTATGCCCCTGTCTATAGAAGCCTTAGTGTCAAAGCCTGAGGTCTATTGAGTGTGCAATGTGGGAGGGGGCAGATCCTCCGAGCTAAGTAAAAGTGCTTAGTAATTTCGGTGTACGAGGAAGGAGAGTCCCGATTGTCAGTACCCCCAGCGTCACGCTGCCCGGTAGCTACGCGATTGATGATCCCTCGCGCAGCTCGGTCTGCCGACTCACTGAGATTGGGCGGGGCACCCTCGATCTGTCCCATGTGGGCTGGAAACCAGATCAATGTGTGTGGCTTGATCTCCTTGCTTCCTAGTATCCCTCGGGCCAGCTCGGATATGGTTCCTTTGGCAAATGCCCTAACAGCTGATATCGAGTCACTGTAGATTGATGTCCTCTTGTTGTCCAATAAGGCCATCGCTATTGCAGCCCACTTTGCGATCTCAGAGGACGTCGTCCGAATCAAGATTGCGTTCGTTATTTGCCTTTCATGATCTACGCGAACTACAGCGAAGGCCGGTCCGTCGGCGTAGCGCGCTGCGTCTACGAAACTGTTCTCCGAAGCCCGTTCACTAACCTTTCCTATGAGAGCCTTCGCGCGTGCCCGACGTCTTCCCACGTTGTGCTCTGGATGGACGTTTCGTGGGATCGCGGCGACAATGATGCGGTCCCGCTGCTCTCGAGGGATGCTGCAGAACTTTGTTTTGATTACTGTGGAGGGAACGCCCAGCTCCTGTAAGATGTGTCTTCAAGCTTGTGTGGTAGATAGCCTGACGAACTGGGCCCTCTCCTGTGCTTCCGCTATTTCCTCTAGCGTGTTATGCATGTCAAGTTGAAGTAAATGTTCCGTGTGAGTGTATATGGGGAGGCCAAGAGCTCTCTTGATTGCCTTCCTGATTATTGCGTTGAGCTTATCCCGCTCCGATCTTTGCCAGTTGTGCATAGCCGCGACGTAAGTGAAATGACCCATTACGAACGCATGTACCAATCTCACGAGGTTATCTTATTCGAGGCTTTGCTACCGGTTGGCCACTCTTCTGATTAGTCTGATGGCATTGTCCGTCTTCTTAGTGAGTCGCAGCACTGTCTGGTTGTTTGAACCACTCGACTCTACCATCATGCCGAGAGTCCGGATAGCATCCACCCTCGGAATATAGCCTCCGGCGTTTGTGCGCAGTATTATGTCGCATTCGGCGAGTGCTTTCCACCCCTTTGGTTTCGGGCCTCTGCGCGTGGGTCGATAAAGTAGCAGTTCCGACTTGTGCGGTGAGCACCGAAGGCCCGTTGACTCAAGGTATCTCTCGGTAGCATCAATCGCCTCTTGCAGGGCTGTCTCTACCTGTCCGTCACTACCTCCCTTACACCAGATGGTAACATCGTCTGCGTATATGGTATGACTGATACCGTCGATGGCATAGAATGTCCTGGATAGACCAATCATGACGAGGTTAAAGAGGGTTGGGGATATGACTGCCCCTTGTGGCGTCCCCTTAGACCCCAGCTTGATCACGTCTGCGGTCAGGTCCCCGATCTTAAGGGTGGCTCCTCTGTCTGACAGGAAAAATCTCGTGTAGGAATGAAAGTGCTTCCCCAGGTTAAGGCCCGAGATTGTGTTTAAAACGAACGAGTGAAGACCGTTATCGAAGGTCTTTTCCAGATCTAGACCTAGTATGGCTCTCGTGTCCCGCCTATTGCAGTCAATAATGTAATGCTTGATGAGCTTCATCGCGTCCTGCGTCGAGAGTCCGACCCTGAAGCCGATCATGTTGTGTGGGTAAAAGTCATGGTCCTCCAGGTAGCGTGAAAGCCTGCTTAGGATTGCGTGCTCAGCAGCCTTCCTCACGCACGATGTGAGCGAAATCGGGCGGAGGTTATCGAGGCTGGGCGGCTTGCTTGGCTTGGGGATGAGAATGGTGTTGGCCGATTTCCACATTTCCGGGACTTTACCGCTGCTCCATGCTTGGTTAATGATGTCCGTTAGGTATTCGATGGACTTCTCGTCGAGATTCCGTAGAGCTTTGTTAGTGATCTTGTCCGGACCCGGAGCCGATCTGCCGTTGAGGGCATGGAGCGCCTGCCTGATCTCCTCAATCCCGAATTCTGCGTTGAGCTCAGGGTTCTCGGAGCCTTCGTAGTCAGGGGAAGGTGGTGTAGGGCCCGATGCGACTGATAGATACTTCTTCACTAGTTTGGATAAAATTTCCTTGCTCGAATATTCTCGCTTGGCTCTGTGTAGAGTGCGCGCCAGTGTGTTGCGTTGGTTGGTTTTAGTGTTCGTCTCGTCGAGGAGATGCTTTAGGAGGTTCCAGGTGCCCCGTTGCACATCTGCCCTTCGATCGAGTTACACATCTCATCCCATTGTTGTTTAGAGAGGGCTCTGCAGTGTTTTTTTATAGTTCTGTTGATTTCCGATATCTTTTTTATTAGCCTGCGGTTGAGCCGTTGTCTTTTCCACCTGGCGAGGAGGGACTGCTTGGCCTCCAACAGGTGAGCCAGACGGCTGTCCATCTTTTCCACTGGGAGGTCGGTACAAACCTCTTTGGTGGTAGCTTTGATGTCTTGTCTAACCTGTACAACCAAATGTTCGAGGCTAGGCTTGTCCTCACTCTCCGTTCGCTCTCCCTTAATTTTGCGAAATTTGTCCCAGTCTGTGTACTGGAACATGCGCTGTCTCTTCTGCTCGACTTGGAGGTGCGTGGCCAAGATATAATGGTCGCTACCAAAGCCTACCCCGAGGTTCGTCCACTTGACCGCTGCATTGCTCCTGACAAAGGTGAGATCCGGTGTCGTGTCACGGCTCGACGATGTCCCGCATCTGGTGGGGAACGCTGGGTCCGTGACTAGCATGAAGTTTAGGTTTATAGCCTCACGCCAGACTTACTCCCCCTTGTTAGTGTTATATGGGGAGCCCCAGATGTGGTACGGCGTGTTGAAGTCACCAGCTATGATCAAAGGGGAGTCGCGCGCTAGTTGCGTGGCCTTGGTGATTAGGGCTTTGAAGCGTTGTCTTGGAGCTTTGGGACTACTGTAGACATTCAGGACGAATATACTTTCGCCGTTAGTTGGGCTAGGGATGATCTCTATCACCATGTATTCGACTTTACTTCCGGTCATCTTAAGGTCGTGAGTGATGTGGGTCAGCTTGTTGCTAATCAGTACGGCGACCCCCCGTCATTCTTCGTGTTTTGCTACGGGCCTGTAGCCGGACAGCGTGACGTTAGATGTTAATGTTTCTTGTAAAATGATAACATTTGGCTTCTCTGCGTGCGAGCGAATATATTGTGGCAGGGGAGCCCTCTTGGGAAGGAAACCGCTACAATTCCATTGCCACATCGTGAATAAGCTAGTTTGAGTGGCCGTCGTATTGCTCTTGAGGTGCTGTGCTAACCTTAGGAGGCCCGATCGCCCCCGAGCTGTTACTAGTCGATGCTGTTGCTGGGGGTGTAGGAGCTTTAGGTACCAGCAGAGGTGCTACAACGTTTTCTAAGAGTGATTCAATTTTGCTGATCCTCCGATTAGTGCGCTCCTCCATGGAAGCCATGTTGCTGTGGAAGAGGGAAAACGTTTCATTTATCTGCTTAATGCTGTCACTGAGAGCGGAGAGCAAATCGCGAATCGCCGATTTGGTCCTGCCTGGTGCTCTTTCTTGCTCGTTAGCGATTGCCCTCTTTTCAGTGGGCCTCTCTGTATCGATCATCTCAATCATGGGGACTTCCATTGGCTGGGGAGCGGCCGGTTGCTTATCCGTATCGCTCTTCTCAACCATGGGGACTTCCATTGGCTGGGGAGTGGCTGGCTGCTTGTCAGCCATGACGGGTTGACTGCCCTTCTTAATCTCGGCAATTTCTGTCATCAGTCGAGCTATCGTGTTCTTCATCATCTCGTTTTCGCGCTCAAGTTGTGCTAGTCTGTTGTTACCTCTATCATGCTCTGGCGGTGAGCCCCGCGTTACCTTTTCCGGCGTTCCTCGAACTCGGTCGGCCCAGGTGGGGTAACACTCTGGTCGGCGATCCCTGGAGCAGGACCTCGAGCAACACTTGAATCTGACTTGTCTGCCTCGGCGCCGGGATTCGGAGCGACCCCTGGAGCGTGATCTGGTCCTGGTTCTGGAACAAGAGCGCCCTCTAGATCCAGAGCGACTCCGGGGGCTCCCTCTGGAGCCAGAGCGTCCCCTGGATCAGGAGCGCCCCCTAGGCTCTTGCGGTGGAGGTTGCTCGAAGTGATCCTTGATGTCGCTGCTATGTGGTGTTGACGAAGCCCCACTTGTTGAAGCTTCCACCGTCGCACTCTCCCATCGTCTCCTTCTGACGACGTACGGGATCTGAAATCTCTCCTTGCACGTTTTGTCCGCCGTAGGGTGTGGGCCCCCGCACAACCCACACTTTGGCGTGAACTGGTGTTGATCGTCCAGGTTGACTGCCCCACATCCTCTGCAGGTGGACTCTTCGGGAGTCGGGCAAACGTCGGCACGATGGCCGAGTTTGCCGCACGAGTAGCAAATATCGGCTTGTTTGCGATAACGAAAGCATTTCACAAGGACTGGGCCATAGCGTACGAAATTCGAAACCTTGAGTCCGTCGAAAGCAATGATGATTGTGCCTGTGTTCTTAATTATCTTGACCGCCAAGACCAGCGGGTTTCTCTCGTTGACGATGTTACGTTCCAGGTCCGATGGACTGTCATTGAGGTCGGTGTGTCTGATTACCCCCTTTGCACGTGGTATGGGGGGCGGCCTCGTATGCACTGACTTCAAACATTCTTCGAGCCACAAGAATTGCCCTGATTCTTGTGTATGCCAGGCGTGCCAGCTTTATTTCTAATCGTTTACCCCATCTTTAACAGTGGTGGCCTCAGCAAACCATTTTCAAGTTCCACGCATATTTGAATAAATGGATCCAAATATAAGGCTGCCTCTGAGTGTTGTTTTCACGAAAAGCAACGTAGTGACGGGTCTCGCGTTTTGACATTTTCTTGATTTTTCCCCATTATGTTATCGTGCACACATTGAATGAAAAAAAAAAGCACGCTGATACAGTGAAAATGTAGAAATCTAGGCCGATATAAGCTTTCGCGAAAGGGTTAATTAAATTACTGTACCAGTAAACGCACTGCGTGCAATTGAATTATTATCATTCACGCAAAGGGTAATGTCATGCAAGACATATATTTGCGCAACGCGCTGCTCCCGACTATACTGTCATCCAGTTATGTTTGGGCACCAGGGCGTTCGCAAGTGGCCGATATGCAAACACCCGTCGATGCGAACACACGCTGTGAGACGTGGACGCGGCTATACCACGAGGACGAACGAAGGCGCTCTTTGGTGCTGGTCGAGGGAAGAGCGGTGAGGAGGAGTGTGCATGCCTAGTGCAGTACACGACGCCTTATTATGCAAATAGAATGAGAGCTCTTAGATTCCCTGTATAGCAACATTGGCTCACGCCCATTCTGGAGCAGCGGCCAGTAATGAGCGCATATTATTGTCTATTTCAAGTCGCGCATAACTAGTCCTCACGTAAGCATTGTCCCAAGAATGGAGGAAGCCAAATATAACAAAGTTAAAGGGAAGCTGAAAGCTTTTCCAGAAAAAAAATGAATGAAGAGCAGCACGCCATGGTTTTCAACTCTCTGAATTCGAATATCGCATCGAAATTGAGCGAAAGAAAGCGCAAACAGATCTTATTTCGACGAAAAGTGCAGCAGCAGACTCGGGGCAGCTCGCGCGCCTCGTTTCCGCCTGTTATTGGTCGGGCGTCTCGTGACGTCAACAATGGTGTTCGTCCGGACCGACTGCTGCCGTTATACATGAAACACGGTGCAAGGTAGTTTGGTGCTGTTTTGCTGAAACAGTGATGGAAAATTTCGAGAGCTTGCGTTTCTCTGAGGAGTTCGGCGTTAAGTCCGAACCCCACGAGAGTGATTTCGGGCGCGACGGCGACGGGCGACGGCTTCGAGCGACAAAACAGGCCGTCGCTTGAACAGATCGCTCGGTGTTGTCACTCGTCGCCCGGAACTGGATGTACATAACTCAAATACTACTGTTTGTCGTGCAGAATGATCAAACTATTGAATTTTACACGTGCAAGAATAAGAACCTAGTGCAAGACCTTCAGAAATATTTTATGCTCCTTTTTACAGTGAAACACATCAACTTAAATTGATAAAGCACGCGTCACGAAAGTTTCGGCACGTATATTGCTGCCATCATACCGGGAAGTCTTCGTTCAAAGCCGTCGCTCGCGTGGAGTTCGGCTTGTAGGCGACGAGTGAACGCGACAACCATTTCCGTTTCCGGGCAAACAACTGTAGTGTTATGTTCCTGCATGCCTCCTCGTAGAACGTAAGCGGTGATGCGATCTTCAGCATTTGTGCGTTGCCCCAAAGCTGTCGGCAAACTACACAGACGGCTTAAACGCGGGAAATGTTTACCGGCTGTTGTAGCATGTGTAGTATAGAGCCTTCATCAGCGCGCCATCCGCACGCTACTCGTAACCGGCGAATTCCCTCGGCTACTTGAGAAGGTCGGTTTCTCTATGTGTGCGAAAGAAGGGGGAGCGCAGCGTCCTGGCGTAAGCCGGCTTTTCAACACATGCGATCTTTACACTTGCACTGCGTTATAGTAGCTGCATGCAGACTGTTTCACAACACACGTGCGAATAGAAAATTCGCGGCGCTTGGCGATGAAACCTGCGTCAACCTGTGGGTGGGAGATAAACATGCACCTTCCGTTCGTTCAACCGTAGCCTGCACAGAACGCCGGCATGATCGGCCTACAAGTTCAATTGATGCTGCGCACGTCAACTACCACTCTACATACACACGAACAAAGGAATGTAGGGTCAAGGAAAGCAGATAAGGACGGCACGCACGCAGAAATAAGCACGGTCACGCACGGTCGCGGAGGCTGCGAAGGAACGGAACACCAGTGCTGACGTCACTACGTCGCGTTTCCGGTCTCCGCTCGCATCGTCAGCGTCGGCAGCAGCGCGTGGCGCTCGACGGGGGGCGGAGCTACAGCGCAATTTTAACCGACGATTACGTCGCTCCTAAGTGAAAAATCCCCCCTCCCCAAAAAAAAAAAAGTTTACCTGCATGGTTTATGAGGTGCCTGCATCCGTATATGAGCGTCTTATTGAATTCGACAGACTCTTCAGATTCCCTTTAATGAAAACGCGCCATTCAATAGCATGTGCCGATCCGGTAAGTTGTCTGTGTGCTTTAGATATAGATATGAGCCAACATTATATCTATGTATCTTCTGGCGTGGTTCATTACTCGATTACATACTATGAAGAGGCGCTCAGTGGTGCTACATTGTCGGTGAAAATTTTGTAGGAGATAAGTGGGGAGCATTGGGTTATGTACCTGATATGCATTCGAAACTTGTCATTTAGCGATTTCGGTGCTGCAAAAGACGGTGTCTAACCTTGTGCTTCTTAGGACCGTGTATTTCTTTCTGCTATTTAGCACTGCCTGTAATTCGCCTGTTGTCTTTTATCCTTGATGATTTTTGCACTCCACTCCTACGATAATCCTTTTAGGATTGCAGTATAAATAAATAAATAAATAGTGAATAAATACATAAAAAATAAATAAATACCAGCCTAGCAGCTGCGCGTAAGGTCGGAGAGTTAGGCAAGAAAGCTTGCTTTAAAAGGCAGAGCAGAAAGAGCCGGCGCTAAGGTTAAACGTTTAGTTTCTCTCCACTAGTTCAATGGAAAAGGGTCACGCGAAGAGATCTGGGGCCCTATAACGTAAAACTATTCGAATATGTTTCTATTCCAATTTCCTGACGTGAAATCTGCGTAACCACCGACGCAAGCACCGGGCGGTCACCCGCAGGGTTGTCTGAACCGACCAATCAAACGCTCTCCTCGTTCATAGGAGGTCACTTTTGTTTGCTTGAAAAGCGAATAACATTGCCTACACTGAGCGGCTTGTCGTATCTAATTGGCTGACAGGAGGCGAGGAGAACGCTCAAGTGGAGAGGGATTCACTGGGGCAGAGCCAGTGAACTGAAAATCGATAACAGGATGAAGAGGGTGGTGCCGGCGTCTGCGATTGGTCGGCTTCCCCTTACTTAGCTTGTGGTGGCTGGTCGAAAATCGCGGCGGCATGCAACGGAAGCTTAAGAGTGACGCTAAAACTGACCCTCAGCAAAGAAGAGTTGGCAGAATGAGGTAGTAAACGTGCCGAAAGTGCTTGAAAACGTTACACTGTGACGCAGGAAGTTTTATTATACGCAAATACACCCATGCTCTCCGGCAGGTGCGAGTAGCCAGCGTCGCAGCGATCGGCGGCAGCCATATTTTATTCCTTTCGGAACGGGGCAGCCTGCGGCTATTCCGAAAAAAAATTTAGTTTTGTTCGGCATATTAATGCATCTTTATCGCGTACACGTCACTTGGACGTGGTGAATTTGTGCGGTTTTGTGACGTCACGTGACAGGCAGGTGAAGTGGGTGCAGCCCGAAAACTTTTTACCAATAGCCGAGGGGTAATGGTGAAAAGGGGTCGAATCAGAAATAACTGTTTTTAGTTTTTCTGTCAAATCATGCATAATCAGTGTGTACAAATCATATCAGATGGGGAGGTAATGCAGTTTTCGTGACGTCGCGTGACAGACAGGTGAAGTGGGGGTGGCCCAAAAAGTTTTGACCAATCGCGGAGGGCTGATACCAGAATTGGAATAGAAAAATTTGGAATAGTTTTACGTTATAGCGCCCCTGGACCAGAAAATGCCTGTGAAACAGGCAGTGCAGATTACTTGCATGTGCTGCTCTGGTCGCGCATGTGCATCTTCAAGTAGCGCATTGCTGCAAAAAAAAAAAAAAAAAAACGAAAGAAACCCTCGCTGTGTTTGTGTCCGCTTTATTTATTTTCGTTGCAGTTATCGTAACGCGAATGAGGCAGTTGCGTTGACTCAACGTTGCCAAGGCTACCGCACTCCTGGAAAATTACGTATGTTGGCAGGAGAAGGTGGTCATCTTGTTTACACCCATACATCCCCGCCATTTCGCCCTCTTAAATGCGCGCACATGCGCACGTGCTCTACCTACGACTCGGCTGTGCTCGCGCATCAGACTCGGAAGCCGCTCTTCGTCTCAGGCTCTCCTAGATTAGGCGCAACATTTTAAACACTGAGCAGGGAAACGCGCCAAAACAAGGATAAAAGAAAGTAGACGAATTGTTATCGGGCGGCGGCGTTATCGACGAAACGGATATCTGAAAGGCGCATGACTCGGCCAGGCTCTTCTATACAAGTGAAGGAAGAAATTGTGGCATAAACCATTTGAGATGACGGTCCATGTCCCCGATAGCTTTCTTACGTAACCTGCTGCATATCTACATGCCAACTGTGACTCGCGAAAGCTAATTGGCTCTGCAGCAGGCCCGCGAATTGCCAATCTCGCTCCCAACCACAATGCCGAATAATACTATGGCACAGTACATCTTGTTCTATAATTACTGAAACCAAGTTGAAACTCCGTAGCAACTCCCACTCCCTCCTGGCGACAACATCCCAGAAATGGCTATTCTGCAAGAGGCCGCACTCAGTGTGGAGATGTGTTCTGCGAATGGGGCGCTATATTTAGGGTGTCCCAGCTAGCGTTAGCCAAGCTCTTCAATGAAAAAAGAAAATAAAGAAAAACACGGTGCAACATAAGATTTTAACACCTGTGGTGTTCGGTTGTCCGAGCTCCAGCAGCCGAACACCGTAGGTCTTATAATTCTATCTTGTACCGCACTTTCTAAATATTTCTTTTTCGTTGAAAAGTTGGGCTAACGTTAGGTGAGACACGTGGTATCAGGTTACATACGCCATGTGTCATCTTGGCACATACATTCTGAGGAACTGCCAAAGAATGGGCGCACACCAATATCGCATACACAGTGTCCAATCCTTTCGTTCGGGCACCTACCCAGTGGCAAACAACCGGCTTCTCAAGTTGTGCACTACGCCAGAAGGCAGCCAGCCGCAACTTGTTTACTAGGGCACTTACCCTGTGTCCCATGTCCTGTGCTCGGCGAGACTGCAACAAGTACAAACACCTATACTGACTCAAGCCAGTAGACAACTTGAGCAGGTGCCCCTGTTCAGTGTGCGAGATTGCCCTATTACCCAAAGGGCATAAAAGCTAAACAAAGCTATCACATTAAAAAGCATGCAAATTGCACACTAAAATCAAATTCGTGCAGATACAGGGCCAGTCAACACGGGGACTTGTTTTTATCGCAACAGATCCGTGTGAAACGGAAGGCCGCCCATTATTTAGGTTCAATTAACATTCTTAACCCCGCATCCTCAAACTATCCCCTACTCGAAGTTCTGCCTCCACTCCACCACGTAGAGTACCGCACCACCCATCGACTGAAGAAGACACTACTCTTGTAAAAATCTTTGCGGAGTGTCAATAAAGCGCAGTCACCCTTCTATTGAGGGGCGGCACCTTGCTTTGTGTTTGAGTAGAGGGACTTTCTAGACTACGAGGGCTCGGATACTAACACACGTTCCAGTATGCATGGCCGTGTCTGTCTCAAACCGCCCTCCACGACCGAGTGACTGAGTTGTAAACTAGCTTGAACCACGATTCATGGGCTCATCGTCGTCATGCCGTCGTGGTCGTTGCATCACGGTCATTCCAGTTTTGTTATGCGACTACAGTCATGGCATCATCGTCACGTTATTCTCGTCACAGAGTCATCTTCATCCCTTTGTCGTCACGCTGTCATTGTCATCTTCAATGCTAATCCTATTGTCGTTGACAGTCATCGTGAGGTGGTTTCCGTCGGATTATTTTTAATGCGCTAGCATTCTTAAAATACTTCACGCACATTTCGGCGGCTATGTATTTATTTTAAATCTATGCATGTTTCTTTGTATCTAGCCGCTTTATCCCCTACATGGGTCGCTTGTCGTCCAATCGGTAGCGCATCGGCCAGCTCTGCTGAGGCAACAGGGTTTGAAACCAACCATCGGACCAGCTTGGATCACTGAGTCGATGGCAATACGTGCCGCTCTTTCAACGAGCCCCGTTCACACCGACGTGGGTCAATGTAAGATGCGGGACTGGATAGGCATAGCTTTTCAAAGAAACTCTTTCACGCCGACTTGGAGCACTTGGTATCTGCCACTTGGTCTGCGCTGGCCTTCAATAAACCTGTTTGCTGTCAACTTGGCCAAATTGGTACATACCACTGGGAATGTGCCGCCGCCCTACAATGACGATAAAAGACCCCTTAAGTTCATCCGATGCGCGGTGGCATCGCACTCAGGCCACAAAAGTTCCTCAAGAACAGCAACCCGACGCATTGGCAGGCTGTGCCACACGGATCTGCACCAGTTTTCAACGAACGCCTTCCACGCCAACGCTTTAGTGAGCTCCGCCGTGAAAGGACTGTGTATGTAGCGCTGTTCGATAAACCTGTCGCTAGTTTGAGTCACCGGCTATGCGCAACTGATTGTGGGGCAGGCGAGGGAAGAATTCTCAGCGTTAGCAGGTACCGGAACGCCACGCTTCGCGTCTCGGGCGGTCTTGTTAGATGGCGCCGAGTGTTCTTAGGGAAGCCCGAAAGAGGACTCCCTTTGTACTACAAGACCCATAGATGTTTCGTTTCGACGGTGACAACGCGTTGTGCCGCTGTATTAATTCAATACTAAAGCAATTTCGTCGACGGTCATCGTGAGGTGCGTTCTCTCGCATATTTGAAGATCCCTACATACTTGACCAATTAGGAGCATCCCGGTTATGTTGCGTACAGGAAAGGGTCGGCCAATGTTCTGTCTACACAACAACGGTAGAAAAAATTGGAGGACGCTTAAGCTTCGTCATTAAATGTGTAACGCGATAGCATTCATCATCACCATCACGTACATCATCATCAACCTTTTTTAATTCCACTGCAGAACCGAAGGCCTCTCCCTCCCATCTCCAATTACCCCTGCGCTGCGCCAACCGATTTCAACTTGCGCCTGCGAATTTCTTAAATTTATTACCCCACCTAGTCTTTTGCCGTCCTCGACTGCGTTTTCTTTCTCTTGGCACCCATTCTGTAACCCTAACGATCCACCGGTTATCTAACCTACGCATTACATTACCTGCCCAGCTCAATCTCTTTCTCTTAATGTAGTTTAGAATATCGGCTATGCCCGTTTACTCTCTGATCCACCCTCTTCCTGTCTACTTAACACTACGCCTATCATTCTTCGTTTTATCGCTCTTTGTGTGGTTCTTAACTTGTGTTGGAGCTTCTTTGTCAGTCTCCAAGTTTCTGTCCCATATGTTTGCACTGGTAGAATGCATTCAAAGATCCCTGACTGCTTCTCACGCTTCCCGGCAAGTGGAGTGAATGTAACCGTAATGTTTACCGGGAAACACTGGCTGCGAACGCTATGCACGGAAGCGGGCTTTCTGGTAGAAACACGGCCTCTTGCGTGGAGCATTGGAGGTACTGTAAGGAACGTAGCGCGCCCCTCCGTGGCCCCCAAGATATTCACCGCGCCCGCGCGCAAATGGCGGACGCCGCGGCCGATCTGTGGGTGTGAAGAGGTTTCTTTAAGTGTTCGCGTAACAGAATTATGTTGTGTTATATAGTCAAATTACAATTTGAGAGCTACCATGTCAGTAGGTTGTGTTTATGTCGTAGTGTGCGATTTTTTCACGTATTTTAGCTTGAAATACTCAGTTAGTTCACTAACTTCCTTGCGCCATATGGAGAGCCTGGGTATAGGTGGTTCAAAATTTCTTGTCGCCAAAAAGATGTGTGACGCTGGACACTGATGCCGTTTTTTCTGCCACACGGGGGCCCTATAGCATTGAAGCCTGAACGATCCTATGGTGGCCACAAGAATGCTGAAAGACGAGAAAATATTCCGTAGTTCCTATTGTGATACGTCTTGATATGAGAAGTGTTATTTGTTGCCCCAGTCGTTGTATCGTACGCGCGCTGGTTTAGGATACACGAGTCAACCTCAGAGAAAGAAGGAATGAGTTGGACACGGTAGACCTCGCATACAATCATCGGTTTACCTTGTTTTCGCCTTGTTTCCAAGCGCAGCGTGGATCTACGCCTCCTCTCTTACTTTGTTCCCACACTTGCCCCATTTCGCGTGGCGCCAATCAGCACACGGATTGTGTGTTAATGTTGGTATCGTTCCAGAAGCGTTGTGCAATCTTCTATGAGTAGGTTTGTGGATGTGCCAAAACTAGCGCCTTTTATCGATACGTGATGTCCCGCTGCACGAGCGCCGAAGATGCTCTTGATTAGCTCAGCTTTGTGTCATTTAAGACACCATTTGTTCAAGGAAATACGTAATTACCTTTACGTTACAATGTAGGTTATACCATAATATGCTTTTTGTTTTTCTTGGATAGTCCATTCGCCTTATGTTGCATTGATATTACAGGATGCATTTTATTTTTCCCTTTAACCATGTGTAGTCGTACCACTAGCATAGGGTAATTGTTCGTTGCCTGTTTCGTTTTTCCTTAAATGTTTCACTCAACTAGATCGAGTACGACATTTATGCTTGCTGCTTAATTTACTAGCTGCTATATCTGCTCTATATGCCATGCTTTAACTCCGGGCCCCGATAGTTATATAGGACGTGGTGCATTTCTATTATTATTATTATTATTATTATTATTATTATTATTAATATTATTATTATTATTATTATTATTATTATTATTATATTACGGCGCGGAATGGTGCCGTAATTGGCGCGGAATGTACACTTTCGTGCAGAAGTACATTCGCTCATGCCCAGACTGTCAGTGCCTCACGCCTGCTCCTTGCCGTGCCTCTAAATCATAGCAGCCCCTTCCGTGCCCTACGCGACCCTTCGCTATCGATTGGCAGAAATCCTTACTGACCACTAAAATACACAGCTGCTGGAAATCGCAGGGTCATTGTGACCATAGACCGAGGTAGGAACGAGGTATGCGGAAAGAGCTGCTATGTGTGCTGCAACCAGCTCGCGACCTTGCCTTCTTCCTACTTCAACGCTTCGTACTGCATCACGGCGCTCCTCGCGAACGCCTTAGTGACCGAAGCCGTGTGTTCTCAGATGGTATTCAAGAACTTCTTGTTGAATGCTTGTTGCTTGAAGCAATGCTATGGCGGCCTGAAATAGAAGAAGTTGAAACAAGACAAGGGGCAGGGGGAGAAAAGAGAATAAGGAATAAGTGCGATAGACCAAAATGAAGTCTGTGTTGTGAGGCTGCTAAGTACAGTTTTATTACATATTTTGGCGCACTCGGTTTTATACGATCCATGATGTGGGTAACCTTCTTCGTTCAGCCAGACAAAGACAGCCTCGTCTTCACGAAGTACGCGCTCCTTGGAGTAAGTCGATCTTCCCGTCGACGTGACGACATGTGAGCTCGTGTCTATCGTTCTGCAGAAGGCATCTATATCTTTGGACGAACTCTTAGAAAAAGGGTCCGTGAAGATAAACCTTCAAGTCTCCCTTTTCAACCACCTTGTGCTGTCGCAAGTAGAGAAGTCAGTCGCGTCAGAGGCAACTTACCATTCGGATCTCTCCGTTATGCTTCAGGCAATTCAACTTCAACAAAAGCAAGTTTTACAGCAAAATGAAATGATTCAGGCTCTGTCTCAGCTCTGAGCCTCAAAGAAAGCGTTCCTACAGAGGTTGTGGAACCTGAACCCTTTGATGGTTCGTCGGGGAATCCAGAAGCTTGGATTGCATTCATCGAATACGCCTGTCGACAAAACGGCTGGGACACAGATGCAAGAAGAGTGACGCATATGCTCCCTTTTCTGAATGGCATCGCTAGAATACTATACGAGCTGCATATCACGGGTCATCAATGTGGCGCATGGAGTACCTGGAAAGAGAGCTTCATCTCGTCATTCCGGGGCAGCCCGCTTGAGCGATGGGAAGAAGCTATATCTTATCGCTATAGGTCTGCAGCAGTACTCGAGTATTTCTTCGAAAAGCGTCGACTGCTTCAACTTGCAGAACCGGCAGTTCCACTCAAATCAGGTATAACGCTCATTATAGATGACCCACCTCGGGAATTGCAACGATAAATTCAAACTGCAGCGCAAGAAATTATGGAGGCTTTGGTAGAGTCACTTCAAGGCATCACCCTCCATTGGATGGAGAGGGCAAGAAAGCCGCATTGGGATGTCCAAGGGGCAGAAACATCCAGAAACGGAGAGTTTCATGAACGGTTACCAAAGAACGGTTACCAAGAGGGAAGTCGGCATAGGTCGTTGCATATGCCACGGAAAGAGAGTCGTTGCCTGAGGAACAAAGTTTGCCCAGTTTGAAAAAAAAAAACTAATAAATGAGTGTTCTCAGTCTGACCCTATGACAAAAAAAAAAAAAAAAAACGAGACTGTTTCTTAGATTTTTGCGAGTTTGTTACATATAGAAATTTAGGTTAATGGACAACGTGCAATAGCAGCTATAGACAGCGGAATATCTGTATTTAGTCTTAAGAAAAGCAACTCAAAACCGCAAGATGTATTACGAGGAAGATCAGTTCTTGTGTGTGGGTATGATGGAATCAAGAGAGAGTATTGTGAGTGGGCATGCCTGAAAGTAAAGTACCAATGTGAAGAGGCAGAAGTGGTTGCATTAGTTTTAGACACTGTGGAGTACGACTTTCTTCTATCTCGTCCGCACATGAAGTTGTTGAGACTGAATGTATATTGGTATGATACGGTGTCTGTTGATCAAGAGGCTCACCAAACAGTGTCAGCACAAAAAGAAGGCTACCTACGGATGCTGAAGAAAAACAGTGTAATTTCTCAGCTCTACCCCGAACTGGTATGCTTAGGAGGATATCCAGCAGCAACAACAAAGTTCGAAGTTCCATTTCACCTGTCCCGGCAAAACAGTTGTGAGAAAAAAGCCATACAACTTGACGAGAGAAAAGAAGGCGTGGCTAAAACAAGAGCTACAAAAGATGTTAGATGCTAATGTAATTCGCCCGTTGGTGTCTCCCTTCGCTTCACCTATCACCATTGCTCCAAAGCAAGACGGCAGCTGGCGGCTATGTACGGATTATAGAGCAGTAAATAACCAAACCCCGTTGATTCCTTTTCCAATGAATAGGATTCACACCATCATCGATGAAACCGGAGGCTGTACCTGTTTTTCTCGCATAGACTTGTGCAAGGGCTTCTGGCAGGTGCCACCGCAAGAAGACACCAAGCAATAGACTGCATTTACGGCTTCATCTGGCGTATACGAATATAATCGGCTTCCTTTTGGATGGGAAAGCTCATCTATTTGGTTTCAAAAGATGATGAACACAGTTTGGGATCCCTACATTGGAAGCTTCTGCGATGTTTAGGTGGACGATATTATCATATACTCTAAAAGTGAAACGTTGCATGAAGAACACCTGGGTCATATTCTGGCAGCGTTATCTGATGCCTAGCTTAATGTTAATTTCAAGAAGAGTGAGTTCTTCAAACCTAAGGTGACATTTCTTGGCAGAGTTTTGGGCGGAACAAGGAAGAATAAGAAAGAAGAATCGGTAGCCCGGATAGCATAACTACAGGTTTTCCCGCTCAATTTAATCCAAGCGCCAGTCAATTTAATCCGAGCGCCAGTCAATTTAATCTAAGTGCCAGTCAATTTAATCCAAATGCCAGTGATTTTAATCCGAGCGCCACTCAATTTAATCCAAACGCCACTCAATTTAATCCAAACGCCAGCCGAAATAATCCAAACGCCAGTGAATTTAATCCAGGCGCAACGGAATTCAAGAACCTCTGGATTTCAAAACTTGTGAAAATTTGCGAACATATTGGGAGTTAACACCTTGAACATGAAAGAGCGAGGTAGTAGACCAATAGCTATCCTGCCACGTGACTAACGACAACTTTTGGAGGTTTTGAAGCGAAAAGCTTTACACCGCGCATCGCGCGAGCCGGCGCATTTCGGAATTGGCTCCGTGAGCGCGTTCGGAGGTGAATTGGCTCCGTGAGCGTGTTCAGAGTCGAATTGGCTCCATAAGCGTGTTCGGAGTCGACGCAGGTGGCCACTGCCCCGCGGTATGCGTCATCGTTTGACGTTCGCCGCAAGCGCGTGTTAATCTCAGAGGCCGACTACACAACCGCTTGCCAGAGAATAGGCGTGCGCATTAAACATGGAAGGAGAAGAGTGCGATACTACCGATACAGAGAGCTCTGTTTATGGCTGTAGAGAAATCGCAAGACAATGTGCCCAACAGTGATGAATAAAGAAGTTTAATAATCCTGCATAACTTATGGTATATATCATTGATAATCAATTTGCATAACTACACAAGGCACACGTATAGCATAACCATAGGCTAAGCAAAGCATATCCATAAGTGAAACCGTAAACATAACCATAGGCTAAATCATAAAGCATAACCATAAGCTGAACCGTAAGCATAACCATAGGCTAAATCATAAAGCATAACCATAGGCTTAACCATAAGCATCACCGAACCTTTTCGCTTCGAAATATCCAGGCTTAACCTTAGCTAAGCCCCAGCTATTTTTTTTTTATTTTCTACTTCGTTATGAGAGCGACACAGAAGATGAACATTCTCCGAATTATTTGAGAGGAAACGTCAGCATGAGTACGTCCAGTTAATGGTACACATTCGATTTGATTGATCATAGCTATCAAACGATACAATAAAGTTTGATTCGATGATAATCATTAGGCCCTCGCTGGGAGGCTTCGGTCGCTAGTGAATACAATTCACTATTCTATTGCGATATCCGCAGCCTCCAATCAAAGACCTTGTCATCGGTACCGCTAAAACAGTCATGAATACAATTTAATGGCATAACTGAGATGGTCAAGCCACTAGTGATCACAAGTGAAATACAATGCGCAGTTCGGGGTTCTCGGAGTTTTGTGCAACATGACGTCATATACATGCAATGAAATACGATGAAACGAGTGACTCACTATGCCTACTATAAACTCGTATACTTAAGTCACTGGTGAATATTATTCCCCTATTTTACTATCCCTGAGGCAGCTCTCCCTCGTGGGTGCCGTCAGTACTATCAATGAAGCTGTAGCACAATGAGTACTTTTGCGTTACCACTGCCAACTGATACCGCCGAGTTTTTAGTCATCCCTAGTGATGCGCCCACTGCGATGTTCTCGAATTTTTATGCAGAATAGCGTGATAGATATGAAATGGTTATGATAGATATGAAACGGCTATTCACTAACTATAATTTGATAACTATAGGAAATACTAAGATTGATTCACTCTAGTGATGAAGAATCACTTTGTGTAGTTGGATGGTCAGAGCCATCATTCATGCACGCCGTGAATGGTATAAATGAAAGTGTCAATAAATGAGAGTTTAAATCAGTCAACATTGCTAATTTACATCGCAGAGCCATTAATGATCACTAGCGATAAGCTCTGTTCGGTGTTCTTGCACTTTTATGCTGCATAGCGTCATGCACGTCAAATGAAACCTTTAAACAATGATCCAATTATGATCATTTACGATCACTGAGCATTTGGTCTGCAACCATTGCTACCTGATAGTGAAGGGTGAGTAGCGATCACTAGTGACAAGCTCAGTTCTTTGTTTTCGTACTTCTTGTAGCCTAAAGCCGTGCGTATCAAATTAAAATTTAGTCAAATGGCAATACAAGTTTAATAACTAGGAGGTGCTAAGCATTTGTCACTAGTGATTACGAGTCACTTTGGTATGGCGACAGCAGCCATCAATCGTGCACGTAGTCATTGATATCTATGAAAATGTTTTGGAATTAGTATTTTCTCTACTACCATTGCTACCTGATAGTAAAGAGTTATTAGTGATCACTAGTGATAAGCTCAGTTCAGCGTTCTGTTACAATTAGTGTTTGTAGTGCCGTGGATGTCAAATGATAATTTGAAGGATGATTCAAATTTTATAACCTGGGGTTGCTAAAAATTAGTCACTAGTAATCACGAGTCACTTTGTCAATGGTAGCCATCATTCGTTCATTTTGCTATAGGTGAATATTTTTCCTCTGAGATTGCAGATGTGGTAGAAATACTGGTTGGTCAATGGTGACTATGTTCACTTCAATTTTCTTGACTACTCGCAAATCACAGCTTCATAGACTTAAAATGAAAGGTCGCTCAAAAGTTGATTCTTTTATGAAGACTAGGAACTGACATGTGTGAGCCAATTGACGCAAAGAAGCCGAGGTAAGGTTATAGTTGCCAACTTTCTGAATTCTTAAGCCTTGTTTCACTAGAACGGTGCAAGAGGCACCAATGGACTTGAAGAAATAAATGGAAACAAAAATTTTAACATAGCAGGAGCAACGCTTCATCAATGGCTTATAATAGACTTATGTGCAAAACAGCTAATTGGAAATTTAGCAGGAAAGGTTAGTATGTTAAGTTCCTTTAAACTCTTATGAAGCAATCGATTGCGTTACAAAGGCGACGCCTGTTTATGTAAACAATGACCATAAATGATATGCGTAGATCTGCGAGAGGAAACTTTATTAATATAAACCAAAAGCACTTTTTCGAAAGACTGTCGACTTTCGTTTGAGTGCAGCACTGAGGAGTTTTCACATATCGTGGCACTCTAGGGCAGCTTGCACAAAAGTGTAGTTGTGCCTGTCGTAGGCAGCGCACTCAACTCGCAGGATGTGCTGCATTGACTCTCCCGCGGCCTCAACCAACAGTGCCCGGCGATGTTGTTTCTTGGAGATACCTGGTGGTGTCACGAAAAGACGGTCGCGCCGTTCAGCAAGAAAAGCCTTCACACCAGCCTTGAACTTCGAAAAAACTTCTTCAATTGGATAGAAGAATGGGCTGTAGGGTGGAAGCCGCTTCACTGAGTGCTCAGTAGTGGCCAAGAGAACCTCCTCAGCACGGCGGTGCGCTGGCGCGTTGTCAAACAAGAACACAGCTTCAGTGCCAGGTTCCTGATGATGAACCTTCTTGGACAGATCATCGAGAAATTCGTTGAATACAGCCCAGTGGATCTTGTCCACTAAAGTCCAATGCAGAAGGCCATTTGCAGACATGCAAGCCAAAACATTTATATTCGCACCCTTTGTGCTGGTGGCAAGACGAATAGCTGGGGCGCCTCGTTTCGCTCTGCCAAAACTTCTTGCGCACCACACGTTGAAATTCGTTTCGTCGATGTAGTACCGCGTGACTGTGGTACCCTCGTTTTGAAGCCATTGAGCGAACTTGCGGCGCTCTTCCTTGACATCAGGACGGTTACGGTCAACCGGCCTCTGTGTAATTAACTTAAGTGTATAACCATGGCCATCGAGAAGCCGATCGATGGTAGACTTGCTGATTTCGATACCGGGAAACTTCTCTGTCAACGACATCCGGATTTGCATAAGCGTGAAGGATGGGTTCTTTTCTAGAATTTCACGCAGGGTATTGACCACATCTCGGTCAAACTTTTTTGACGAGCCACCACGTTTCTTGGCTGTTTCGCGATGTGTTGCGGTGATTGAGCGCACAGTCTTTATATTTATTCCCAGTGTTTGGGCCAATTGCTTCAAGTTCCCACCTCTTCGGTACGCATCGATGATGCGGGAACGATCCACGGCAGAAACGCGAGCGTACTTGGTCTTTTCTTCATCAGGCATCTTTCTTGGTCGTCCAGCAGCTCGCACCTTGCCTGCTTCCATGGCACAAATTTTCAAAATATTCACTTTACATTAAAGCTGAGGCACGCCTCTCACGATGATCGCACAACGACTGACGCCGGTCATCTGCCTGTCGTCTGCACGGAAATGCTGCACCCTTGATAGAATCAGCCGCATGTCGTCTGCTTTAGTTAGAATGGTAGTCTTTCCTCTCGAACATTAGTTCAAGAATTTATGTTTTGTACAAAACTGCCATAATTCCGAGACGCAAGCTCTTACGGTCTTTATTAGCCGATATAACGAAGTGCCTCATTTACAATATCCAGAAAATCGTGCTTACACCCCACAGACCACTGCAACTTCATTGGTCGTCTGCTCACGCCCTGCAAGAAATGGCTTTCACTATTTTGAACCTTCTGCTAAATTTGAGCGAGACACATTCCACAAATATCAGTCAAGCTTCGTTTCGCCTCCTTGCGTTCACTGGTGCAACTTGACGCGTTAGCACAAATTATTAGGCTGATGAATAAAAATTACTTTGAACTTTTTCTCTACGACGTCAAAGCACTTTGATGCTCGGAAGTCTAGCTTTTGCAAAACCCACCTAGCTTCTTGCGAGCCCATAGTATACAGGGATGGTCTCACTTTTACCTAGCCAGTAGCATATGGCAAATACCGGAAGAGAAACTGTGATACTCAAACAGGAAAATTTATTGTGGCCATTCGAAGGGCTTTTTAAAGTCGAAACACGAAAGTGGCAGGCTCACGGCGGTCGCGACAGTAAGCTTTCCCGCAGTTCAAGATTCGCCACTTTTGTCAGCCATTGATGAAGCTCAGGAACGCCTGGCCTTTGCTTCACAAGCGCGCATCCAGCGGACGCACACAGTGAACAGAATTATACAGGAATATTGACAAGAGAGCATCCCATACAATGGACCTGACTAATGTCCACAAGCAATGAGTGAGAGAGATCACGATAAGCAAGGCCATATATACAAATTAAGCTCTCCCTGATAGGATTGATGTACGCAGAAAAACACGTCAAAGCAAAACAAATGCAACCGTTCTCGGCATTTATCCTTTACGCTGTTATTAGTACGGTCCTTTTTAAGTGAAGGAAAACAAAACACAAATTGTAGTGCACGCAGGTATGCTTGCTTTTCAAAAGGCGTGATGCTTTTTTTTTTATTTATTTTAAAGCCGTTCTTGCCGATTGCATCTTGAGCAATTATGTGTCCATTCCAGTCCTTTTGGGCGTTTCGTCGTTTGTAGCCGCCCTTTTTACTCATTCACATCATTCGCCTTTTCAAGAAATTTGTTCGAACAGCAAACCGTCAAATGGGCCACCTTTCTCTGAACGTATCAGACCTGCGAAAACGTTCCGTACGCATCACAGCTACCATATGCATTGTAAAGCACCCTGAACGTCCTGTTCACTTCATAACGTATTACCGCAGTTTACATACGTGCGACGTATGGGAAATGTGATGTGATCTGTCATCTCCAGGGGCCAAACCATATGAGATCCTACACAGCATAATCTAATTACGCTACTACGGACTTTTCGTGAGATGCCCTTACAGTGAAGAATTTTATATACCCGGCAAACAGACCTGTGCAAAATCACTATTTATTGCTAATGACTCGCTGATGTTTTTATATTCTTCAAATTATTGCTGGTTTCCTGAAACTTTACTCAATTTTAGCGCGTACAAGTAGACGCTGTAAAGGTAAAAAGTTATTGATATTTACTACTAGCTCAAACTTCTCATTTCATCATTGTCCTAACTTAATCACCTTTTGAGCAATGTTTCCTTTTATGTCCATGAAGCTGTGATTTGTGAGTAGCCGAGAAAATTAAAGTGAACGTAGTCACCATTGACCACCAGTAATTCGATCACATCAGCAATCTAAGAGGAAAGTAATTAGGGGAACACATTCAATACCTGTGGCAAAATGAACGAATGGTGGCTACCGTTGTCATAACAAAGTGATTCGTGATTACCAGTGACTAATCCTTACCATCTCCATGTTATTAAACTTGAATCATCGTTTGAATTACCATTTGACATGCATGACGCTATGCAGCATAAAAGTGCAAGAACACCGAACAGAGCTTATCGCTAGTGATCACTAATGGCTCTGCGACGTAAATTAGCAATGTTGACTGATTTAAACTCTCATTTACTGACACTTTCATTTATACCATTCACGGCGTGCATAAATGATGGCTCTGACCATCCAACTACACAATGTGATTCTTCATCACTAGAGTGAATCAATCTTAGTATTTCCTATAGTTATCAAATTATAGTAAGTGAATAGCCGTTTCATATCTATCATAACCATTTCATATCTATCACGCTATTCTGCATAAAAATTCGAGAACATCGCAGTGGGCGCATCACTAGGGATGACTAAAAACTCGGCGGTATCAGTTGGCAGTGGTAACGCAAAAGTACTCATTGTGCTACAGCTTCATTGATATTACTGACGGCACCCACGAGGGAAAGCTGCCTCAGGGATAGTAAAATAGGGGAATAATATTCACCAGTGACTTAAGTATACGAGTTTATAGTAGGCATAGTGAGTCACTCGTTTCATCGTATTTCATTGCATGTATATGACGTCATGTTGCACAAAACTCCGAGAACCCCGAACTGCGCATTGTATTTCACTTGTGATCACTAGTGGCTTGACCATCTCAGTTATGCCATTAAATTGTATTCATGACTGTTTTAGCGGTACCGATGACAAGGTCTTTGATTGGAGGCTGCGGATATCGCAATAGAATAGTGAATTGTATTCACTAGCGACCGAAGCCTCCCAGCGAGGGCCTAATGATTATCATCGAATCAAACTTTATTGTATCGTTTGATAGCTATGATCAAATCGAATGTGTACCATTAACTGGACGTACTCATGCTGACGTTTCCTCTCAAATAATTCGGAGAATGTTCATCTTCTGTGTCGCTCTCATAACGAAGTAGAAAATAAAAAAAAAAAAATAGCTGGGGCTTAGCTAAGGTTAAGCCTGGATATTTCGAAGCGAAAAGGTTCGGTGATGCTTATGGTTAAGCCTATGGTTATGCTTTATGATTTAGCCTATGGTTATGCTTACGGTTCAGCTTATGGTTATGCTTTATGATTTAGCCTATGGTTATGTTTACGGTTTCACTTATGGATATGCTTTGCTTAGCCTATGGTTATGCTATACGTGTGCCTTGTGTAGTTATGCAAATTGATTATCAATGATATATACCATAAGTTATGCAGGATTATTAAACTTCTTTATTCATCACTGTTGGGCACATTGTCTTGCGATTTCTCTACAGCCATAAACAGAGCTCTCTGTATCGGTAGTATCGCACTCTTCTCCTTCCATGTTTAATGCGCACGCCTATTCTCTGGCAAGCGGTTGTGTAGTCGGCCTCTGAGATTAACACGCGCTTGCGGCGAACGTCAAACGATGACGCATACCGCGGGGCAGTGGCCACCTGCGTCGACTCCGAACACGCTTATGGAGCCAATTCGACTCTGAACACGCTCACGGAGCCAATTCACCTCCGAACGCGCTCACGGAGCCAATTCCGAAATGCGCCGGCTCGCGCGATGCGCGGTGTAAAGCTTTTCGCTTCAAAACCTCCAAAAGTTGTCGTTAGTCACGTGGCAGGATAGCTATTGGTCTACTACCTCGCTCTTTCATTTTCAAGGTGTTAACTCATAATATGTTCGCAAATTTTCAGAAGTCTTGAAATCCAAAGGTTCTTGAATTCCGTTGTGCCTGGATTAAATTGACTGGCGCTCGGATTAAAATCACTGGCACTTGGATTAAATTGACTGGCGTTTGGATTAAATTGACTGGCGCTCGGATTAAAATCACTGGCACTTGGATTAAATTGACTGGCGCTTAGATTAAATTGACTGGCGCTCGGATTAAATTGACTGGCGCTTGGATTAAATTGAGCGGGAAAACCCGTAGTAAAGCCATACGATGTACACTCACTTCGCGTGTTTCTAGGCTTGTCACGCCATTTCAGAGCATTCATTCAAGATTATGCTCTCAAAAGGCGCTGTCTGACAAGACGGACTCCGAAGGATGTTCCCTTTTGTTGGACAGAAGAATGTGATGACGCCTACTGATAATTGGTCCGAATAATTTCTTCTAATCCTGTGTTGTGCTTACCAGACTTTGCGCTGCCCTTCGAATTGAATACCGATGCTTCTCACTATGGAGCGGGAGCAGTCTTATATAAAAGAGGCTAATCACTACCACGAAACCAACAGCTTCGTGTAGTTGGATACTACAGCTACACATTTAACAAAACGGAATTGAACTATATCACGACAGAAAAAGAAGCTCTCGCCGTTTTAAAAGCCGTCCGATACTTCCGTTCACATCTGGAAGGTGCAAAGTTCAAGCTTTACACATACCATGAAGCACTAAGGTACATATTGAAGATGGCCGAACTTAAATGAAAGATAGCCGGTTGGATGGGTGAACTGCAGCAATTTTATTTTAATGTAGCTCATCGCCTGGGAGATTCTATGAAGGACGCGGATGCAATGTCGGGATTAGCCATTATGCTTCCAGACAATCTTGACGAAGCAAATGTTGCAAGGATTTGGGAAGGAACCGAGGTTTTGCAACGCACTAAGAATGGACAAGTTGCCGTTCCTACTTCCTTGATTCCAAATATATTGGAACTGTATCATGATAGCCCCGAATCAGGAGGCCATGATGGTTTTTGGAGAACCTGCATGAAATTGACATAAAGGTTCTCGTATGAAGCAAGAAACAAAAGGCTATATTTTATCATGTCATAAATGCCAAATCAACAAAATAAAACTTAAACAACCGATGCAAAAAATCGTTATACCACAATATTAAGCCATTTTAGGGTATTCATCTAGACTTCGCGGAACTACGAAAAAAGTCTGAAGGTGTTAAGAAGACACAAGCCTTCCTGTTGTGCATCGATACGTGCACCAGGATGATTGCAGCAAGACCTGGTAAAGAAGATGCTAACAGCGTAATTTCATTTTTGAACAGGAAAATGTTTGACAATGCAAAAGTAATTGTCTCCGACAATAGACCTGCTTTCCGAAGTCGTCGGCTGCAGGAATGGTCTGAGAAGCGTGACATGAAGTGACGGTTCACTGCGCCCTATCATCCCGCCGCGAATGGGCTAAGTGGAAGGGCTATAAGGGACATCAAACAATACATTATCATGTATCCAGCATTATCAGGTGGTTGGAAATGTTGTCTGGAAGCGACAGTAGCCCGCCACAACCGCTCGTATACAAATGGTCAGGGATGCACTCCTCTATTTGCTGCAACGGGCAGACCACCTTATCTGCCCGCGGATATAAGCCTCGGCATTGACAAGACCATAAAGCTCACAGAAGCAGCTCGAACTGAAGAGAGTATATCAACGCATTGTGAAAGAATGAAGAGAAATTACGACAAGAGGCAAAATAGAACGTTACGAATACTCGACGTAGACGACTCCGTGCTGGTAAAAAGAGGGCCAACCCAGAACGCGGCCTACAACCGACCATTTCGTGGCATCAAGATAGCAAGTCAACAAGGACACCTAAAGACCATATAGTACATTGGTCCCAATGACACCATAGAATCCGCTGCTATTGGGAATATATTCATGTATCATCCCGGGAAGGATGCAAACAATGCTGGGGGCAATGAAGCGATCCTACGGCGGCCGGCAAATAGAAGAAGTTGAAACAAAACAAGGGGCAGGGGGAGATAAGAGAATAAACAAAAAGTGCGATAGAACATATCGGAGTCTGTGTTGTGAGGCTGCTAAGTACAGTTTTATTACATTGCTCACCGACGTATACATCTCAACATATCACCCGCAAACCGACAGATCGACAGAGAACCACAACCGAACTCTAGGCAGAATGCTTTTGATGTGTACATCGTCTCTGATCCGAGAAACTGTCACCTTTTCCTCCCCTTCGTCACGTACGTCTACAACACCGCCACATGCAACGACAGGCTTTTCCCTCTTCTTTTTACTTTATGGCCGAGAACTTTCCTTTCCTATTTACGGCACTATTCCTTGCCGTCCCAACTCATCGGAAAGCACACCAGTTTTTTAAACTGCCCGATACGCAGAACAATGTCGCCAATTCGTTCTTAGGACACAAGAACAGGTGCACCAGATATTTTTTCCTGGCAATGGGCGGCAACGCCACGAGTTCTTGTCTCTCTAGTGCCTGCGCCAGGTCTCTCTTTGAAGATCGTTGCCAAATATTATGGTCCGTACGGGGTTCTAAAACAGGTTTCTCCGGTGAGTTCTGTCATCGAACATCTCACACCTTCTACGGACCTTCGTCGCCGAGGCTGCGAAACTGTGCACATTGATCGTCTCGAGCCTTACTACGAACCACTTGTCGCGATAGCACCTTAAATGACCTGAGTAGCTCCATCTTGAATTAGGCGGAGAGAGATGTAGCGGAGAAGATCGTGCTCCCAAGCCCATCGCCAGCGCGACGCAAGAGGCCCGAGATGCACACTTTTCTCGACTAAGCCTGAACTGTCACATTTCGCAGCTTGTGTTGATTCGCGCCTACGACGTGCTCTGTGAACCTTCATTCTACTAGATACAGCTCATATTTAGTGTTTTTTTTGTTTTTTTACTGCTATCTCCTTTGGTGCTGCACTGCAGAATCGCTCGATACGCAGGTTTAGAGTGCCTCAGTGCTTTGGATTTACCCGAGTGACATGGAACACAAGTTCAAAGCGACGTATCAAGCCGGTCCCACACGGCTTTCGTAGAGGACACAGATAGTAGCGTCTTCGCAGTCGCATTTATCAAGGAGAGCAGGGCGTAAATGGCAAAGAGATGCTCACGAGAGCCAAATGGTTCTTTGACCGTGTGTCTTTCGAGCATCCATTCGCATTTCGACACGTGCTGATGCCGCGCCCATAGGAAAGCCATTGTTCGAGTTTGCACATACAAACTTGCTTCAAACGGGTGCGGTGAACGTTCGCTTCATTTGTAACATAATTACATGGTTTGCAGACATCTTGCCTGACTAAAGAAGAAGGCCGCGACTTCGACTCCCGGCTTCGGTGGTCGTACTCCAATAAAGAAACATTCGGAAACGCAAATGCACTCTGCTTTGGATCACGTAAAATAAAAGAAATTTAAAATCTTGGTTGCAACAATTATTTACGAGCTCTCTACTCCCACGTCTCGAAAAGCGAATGAGTTGATCTGGGACGGTAAACGCAATCAAGTGATAAATTAATCAAGAAAATAGCACGATGTAGACAAATATTGGTATAACTCGCCTGTCGTCTCAGTGCGTAAACAATTTAAGCATGCAAAATAATTTTAGTGTACGATAAAAAAAAAACTGATGAACTGCGGCAGCTGCATTCGTGGAATGATCGCACAACGTTCCATCTTCACTGCTCTGGCCCCCAGGCCGAGCAGCTGCAGACACATAACACGTGGCAAAAAAACATATATTTGCAACAGAAAGTGCGAGGCCTTTCCTGAATTTTATCACGATTCATCTGGGAGGTGGTTTTAGTGGGCCTTCACGCGACTGTTCACACTAATGGTAAAGTTGCACTGCTCGTGTCGTCGTGCCCGAAAGATTTTCCGGGAACGTTAAAGAAAGAATGTCAGAGTGCGATCAATTTCTCTATAATTATAAGTCTTATGTGTGTCTCGAAAGTCTCAGAGTCGGTGGGCGACCAGTTTTGCGCTGCTCAAGTTTCACTCCTGCTCGGGCGAGCGAATTGGCGTGCCATGCTGTTTGCGCAGACTGACCTAAAGCTGGCCTCCACCGAGACGTCCTGTAGCCACATGCGCACGACTCGCCGCCTTTGTTGCAAGTTCGGAATAGGCGAATTGCGACCATTTTCCGCAGTTTCGTCTGTTTTTTGCAGTATAGCGTCAAATGACGCGCTATTGAGGTATTGCCCAGTGCACTAATCTAGCCGAGCTTGGAGGAACTTGTGGCTTATCGGCGGCTGCCCGTGTCTGTGGAGTACACTAAGAGCGTTAATCTTATCAGTCAAGGACATCGATCAGAGAGCGAGAAGATGAGGAACTCGTTCTTTTTTTCCACGTCGTACCGCATAGCAACTGGGCGAAGAATATGCGGGAAGCCGTTGTCTTAGTTTAATAGCATAAACGGTAAGTACAACTGAGGGCGTTAAAATCTGTGAGAATGACGGCAAAGGTCGATAAGCATAAAATTGCTGGAATATCTTCAATTTCGTGCGTCGGAAAGCGCCAGCATATATTGCGTATTCGTGCCCTGGATACGCAAAACGTTTACTTTGCAAAAAAAAAAAAAAATGCGTATAAGAATTTTGTCGGCGCGCACTGTGGTTGGGAGGCGCAGATTGTCGAACCCTATAGCAAAAGAAAAGAAGAGGCGGTGAGCGAAAATCTTCGTGGACACGGTTTCCTCTTTCTAATCCAAGGCATTCATGGTACAGGCAGATATCGCCACGGAAAATAACGGAGATCGCGAAATCATGTCCAGACCACTACAGCCGGCGCCATTCTTATCATGCCTGCATAGAAAAACTAGGGTGTAGGGACGTTTTTCAGAAGAAATGGAGAACAGTTCATTGAATGACGACTATATTCCGAGTCGAGACCTCTGGTTTAAGTGTCAAGAACCACAGCCAGTCAAAATTGACCAAGAGCCCTACGCTAATGTGGCTCTCACACACAAAGTGAACTGTGGTAGCTTAGAACATAATACTAATTATGAAACGTGAAGAATCACAAGAGCAATGCCGCGCAGGTTTCTTTATTTTTATGTTTCTTCAGCCAGCAGCGAACCGCGACGATGACCATTGCAGTCGACACACATGCGGGTTCGTGTGTCACGTGAACAGTTTGAAAATGATGAATAAAGAAAGAGGCCTGAGTGCCCGTAAGGATATTTTCTGGTAAGCCATCAAGTGTTGTAGCCGGTGTTCAACGATATCACAAACATATCTTCGTCACCAGAAAAGGATATCATTGAGGTTGCCGTGAAAGGTGCTTCAGCTAATTGTGGATGGCGTTCGCGCGAACGAGCAGAAGCAATAACGTTCTTTTATGACTGAATGAATCGGCTGAGACGGAAGGAAGCTAGTTGACTAGCAAAAAGATTGTGCAGACAAAGGCAGCGGCACATAATTACGGATAATGCCATTCGGCTGCAATTTAAATATAGCGATGAGTTTCGTAAGATGCACCAGCCAGCTCAGAAATTATTAAGTTTGTCGGCACGAAAACGATCGCAGAGCGAAGAAATGGAGCCAACTGGCAAGGGCCACTATTGGCAGCACAAGGCATGCTTACTCTATGTAGAAAGGAAAGTTTGCGTGGAAAATGACAGTAATAAAATAGGAGAAAGACTAAAATACATAAAAGTGTAGAAAAAGGCATAATGAGTGAAGAACTGGGAAAAGGTTGTAGCCGCTGGTAGCAGCTGTCAATTCCCATGTGGAGCAGCGCACGCGCTATAGCGTTCTCCAACAAAGTCTATTTCTCTCGCGATCATGTGGTACTAGTATAAGCTGACAATAAAAGGCAAAGGAAGCTCGGTGTACGTAAAACAACGAGGACGAACTCTTCATCACGTCAACTTCACTCGACGTTCACTCTCTCGGTGGCCCTTTGCTTTGGTGCTACCGAACTAGGTTTTAGCCACACGAATGTTAGTGGTGGCCTCTGCAATTTCCTATGCAAGACAAAACGAATTCAGCATTAAAATTGTGTATTCATTTTCTTTCTTTTGTAATTCAAACTAACTTTATAAATTGTAATACGCAATCCAACAGAGTTTGTGTATACATTACGCAAATTGTAATTTTCACAAACGTTAAGTTGCAAGTTTTCAGTTAAATTGTATTCCTCAAAACCAATTTCAGTTATGCCCCTTTGCATCGCCCGATTCATGGCCGATCCCCCAGAGTGGGTTGTGCCGGGAAACTGAAAAGCAACAACAAAAACAACCTTGATCTAGAGACGCACTGTGGGTTGCTACTGCCAGGCATTGACCATTTCTCGTCGTCAGTATAACTTATTCTATTTGTGGTCCACCATTTTCATTCGTCGGCTAACGCCACAATGCGGTGAAGCCAACATCACTCTTGTCACGGAGACACATTAGGCGCCTTTTTTTTTCATCCTGCAGATGGCACTATGAAGGCATCTTCTTGAATTGCATTGAAACTACTAGTTTATTGAGCCTTCGTTCCAAGGCATTCGATGTTTTCTCATTATAGGCTGCTTTTCTCGGAAATAAGCTGCTAGGACTGTGCCTAGAATATTAGAGTAAGTAGGATGGTTGTGATATATGAAAGCTGTGATGATAGTTTAGGCCGATCAGTTTCAGAGCTTCACTTTCGCGAGCTTTCGCGAGCTTTCGCGAGACTCAGCTCAGGAGAGCCAATGAGAACTGATTTCTCGAGTTTGCCGACCCTTATGCGCATGCGTCCAGTGCCCATTCTCGCGATATCTCGAAGAAGTTATCGCCCGAGAGTATCGCCCTAGAAAAGGTGCATTTGATAAAGACCTATATTTATCGCTTAATATTGATGAATGCCTGGATATTGAAAAATAATCTGAGCTTGTCCTTTGAAACGAAGTCGCGCTTGATGCCACAGATTTTCTTTTTTATTTTGGCTTCCTTCCACGGCAATTATTAGCCTTTGAGAAGCAGGGTTCGTGTTAACAAAGGACCACGTATGATAACAAAGTTATTGTCCTAATATCCATTCTTTATATCCCCTGCGTTTGCTTCACTAACTCTCCAGCTTTCCTTTGTTATTCGCCGTCGCAAATTGATTAAGTTATTTCCTTTACAATAAGGGAATATCACTGCCTGCGACAGAGTTCAGTAGGTTCTCATTAACCTCTAGGATAAACCTTGCGACACCCCAGTAAAACATGGCCTGTGATTGTCGCGCTATTTTCACACTACGCAGGTATGGTCATCGTCGACACATTTTCTCCTACAGCAGGTTGTTCTCAGACATCCTGATCTGGCTTCCGACAACAGCGCACTGCCTTTGAAATACCGTAAATATTCTCTGTTGAGATTCAATTCTTCGCTGTTTTACATATTTTCATCGCTGGATTCTTCTCTGTCGCACGTATCATGTATGCTCTTTCTGCCTATCTTACTTCTTGTTTGCCCCCTTTTTTATTGCCATCGTTGCCGCCACGAGCGCAGTAATTCCTAGTTTATGACATACTGTCCCCCATTAGTCGACGTTCTTCATGTAGAGATACTTAAATAACTTGGCCGAGGAACTCGAACGTTTTCACCATGTGTTGTTTGCGTTCGTTGTCTCCGGACATACGGACGCACCTACCGCCTGGGTTACCCCGACGTGAACAGACCATGCTGTACCGTCTGTGGCTAGGCGTTGCATTTACGAACTCATATGCTTTCCTTATTGGAATGGCCAACAGCCCCACGTTCGACACATGGAACAGCGATGAGATGCTCACACAGATTATATCTGTGTCTGCCCGTGATATAGAGTCCAGAGACAAGTGCTGTGCAGTGTACTGGACTAGTTGGACAATCATCCACTATCAGAACTCAAAGCTTTATGTCAGTGCTCCCAAAGAACATCCGCGCTGAAGGCCTTACTCGCGTTATTATGGTTCCTGTGGTTACGGGGCTTCACGATAGACATTAAGAACACCGCCCCCTGCCGGTCTGTAGCGTACGCGGTTTGTTCGTGCTCGTCTCTCTTTCTCTCTATCTCCCCCTCCCACTCTATTTCTCTTTTTATCCCCCTTAACCCTCCCTCCCGTGCAGGGTAGCCAACCGGAACTTCCTCTGGTTAACCTCCCTGCCTTTCTATGCATCCTTTTCGCTCTATCGGCCACCCACCCATTTTCCTTGTGAACAGACCGGTGGGCTAGTTGGTGCTCATAACTCGAGGTATAGGGCGAATACGCGCTCTGTATTCGTCCCCTCTGTCGTCCTACGTGCCCTACTGCGCTGCACTTTAATTCATTTCCCTCAACATTCCCCAGTGGTGCTGCGAAGCAGACCTTTCTCCGAATCCCCTGCAGTCTAAGGATGCCGAGCCAATGTCCCCGTGCGCGTCCTCGTAGTTTTTTTCCGCGAACATCTAAAGCGACTACTACCGTTTCCGTTCCGTCTGCTGCCCCTACCACGTTAAGAAGTCCCGTATGCTTCGTACATCCCACATGTGCCTAACGAACAGGGAATCATACTAAGGTTTACGTATGTTGCAATTCTTTCTTTTTCTTTTTTGTGTGTACGCGCGAACAGCGAGTGGAATAGCCTTCCCTCCCAAGTTATGTGATATTTATCGTATGATACTTTTCATCGCGTGTTGCGTGGTTAAGCTTTCCTTTGTCTTTCATTGTTGCAATGCCTGTACAGGTGGTGCCTGAACAAGGTTAAACAAGGAAAATAATAAATGAAGTATGCCCTGTATTCATATCTACAAACAATTATATAGAATCCTGTTTGAAAAGCAGTGTGTCCGCATATATAAACCCATATGAGATTATGGTACGGTGCATAATCGGGATGGCCACTAAGGCTTTTCTAGTAGAGGTGGCCATGTCGCTGCTGCAACTTCTCTCTGCGCGTGCGGCGCCACGTGCGTATACACCGGCGCTGTTCGCAACTTGGAGAGCGTGCCTCCTTCGAGGAGCTGGAGCGGCGCCAGCAAACGCGTGCTCCAAAGACAGACACTCGTCCGCGCGCCGCTCAGGAGTACCTGGACGGCGAGAGGAGGAACACAAGAAAACGTCTCGGGACCACATGAAGAAAGACAGCAGCGGTGACGATTAGGTATCGCTGCTCCCGTCTCAAGTTTCCCGATAAGTGATGACGAGAAGGGGGGCCGGGGGGGGGGGGTGCATTCGCATCTTGGCAGGGATAACGCGGTGGCCACCTCCCAGGAGAAGATACGCTCTCGAGACCCAGGCGGTTGTCCGAGCTGTCGTGTGCCTCTCGAGAGTGCGAGGCTTATCTTTTTGGGACCCTCGGAGCCCCCGTCGGCCCCGAGGAACGCTTGCGTGGTGTGGGACATTCATTCCGGCGAGGACTGAGAAAAATGGGTCTCGGTGCGACCACCACAGACGATTCTCCTTGATCCGATGTGGAACGGACTTGGAGAGCTGATGGCTCATGGGGCCAAACGAGCCAGAAACGCAGCATCGAAGGACAAAGGACGCAACAACGTCGGCAACGTGTTAATTTCTGCTTGTTGGTGCAAATCAGCTGGTCCCGTGTTCACCAAAACCTCTTACGCTGTAATTGTTCGTAAGCGTGAATTTCAATCAATCCTGATGCTTCACATTGTATCAGCAAAGGTGGCCAGCCCGTGGCAAAGAGCACTTAAGAAAAAAAGCTTTGTGAATATGGCCCCTGATTTTTAACCGCGTGACACAGGACAAACTATAGAACCCCGGCACAGATCACAGTCTTGCGGTTCTTTTCTCTGACCTGTGACGTGCTGTAAAAATCTGTTTTACACTACACAAGAACGTAATGGTGATGCCCCGAATACGCAGTTCCATTCTTAGAAACGGCCTAGAAACGCCCTGTTATAAGTCGCCTGGGGTAGAATTCACCAAGCGTTTATTTTCGAAGGGTCTCTTGCCATTGACCGGTCGCGCCTTCGCTAATGATATGTGCAACATAAGGATGGGCTAAAATTTTCTCAAGAAAAATTCTAGCGTAAAAGCTTTTGTGAATACGGGGCTTGCGACGAATGCACGAATCATTGATTTCGTAACTGCTATTTGCCATTGGCTGCTGGACTTTGCTAAAAATATGTCAAGCTTCACAGTTGAGTGGAATCTTCGCTTACGAACAATTCTACCGCAAGACGAATTCGAACTCGGAGCCGGTATTCACAAAAGCTTTGTTGGTAATCTATTAACTAAGCTGCGCCGTTCGTATGCAACTTCTTAGCCAAACAGTACTTAGCGAAACAGTTCCAAGATACGCCTGCGACTGAAATGGGAGCGTAATCACAGAGTCATATGAAAGGGAGAAGGAAGGAGAGTTCAAACTAAATGACGAGGAAAGAAAATCGTGCAGTCAATTGATCCTTTGATTGCACATCATGCATCTAGAGTCGAGGCACATGCACGCGACGGGCACTGTGCAACTCTCTTCGACGGCTTCCTTTTCTGGGTTTATGGCACAGCGCAGACCGCCTCACCCGTTCACCGCACTGTCAAAGGAACGGCAGTGGCCATATTACAAGGCGACTCATTGTCTATATTTCTATACTGAGTTGAATTGAATTGAATTCTGGGTTTTTACGCGCCAAAACCCCGTTGAGGCACGCCGTAGTGGGGGACTCAGGATTAATTTTGACCACCAGGGGATCTTTGATCCCAATGGACAGGACACGGGCGTTTGTGCATTTTGTCTCATCGAAATGCGGCGGCGCCGGTGGAGATTAGACCCCGCGACCTCGCGCTTAGCAACACAACACCTAAGCCACCGCGGCGGGTGTATTCCTATACTACGTAAGGAACGGGAAAAAGAGCAAGTTGCACACTAAAGTATTCGTACGGCTTCAAGGCAAAGGCAGTAGAACCTGCACGTCGATCGGTATGGTATGTGACGACACTGCGTGCGGTTGCACGTGCGGTTTTGATGCCGTCCACAGGCTCGCACCAGCTCCTTCGGCAGCCGGCGCCGTCGATCGACGGTGTCGCCTAGTGCCAACCGACGACGAAACGCGCGCTCCCTTCGCATAGGATTCCTTTTGCGGGCAAATGCAGAAAGAAGCAGTGGCTATTGTTGCGGCTAAGGTATAGCATTTAGGCCAGGCATCCTCCAGACAGCGGGATGAGTTCGTTCGGGAGTAGGAGCGAAAGAAAAAGGTTTATTTTAGATCATTTAAACTAGGTATAGATATGGAAGACCACTCCATGTAGGAGCTTTTTAAATGTCTGAGCTCACTACATGTCGGAGCACACATTACGACACGTCACGACGCCCTCACTGCATCAAAGGTGCCCGCTTTGATAGCAGTTTCTTTCCCTAAGTGACTAGACTATGGAATCTGATGTCTGTGTCTCGACGATTCGCAATCGCCGAATCATTCGCCAAATCCCACCCATGACGTCGCACCTTTCGGCCGCACTCCGCCTCCAATGTTGCGCGATCGCACCTGCATACGAGGCAACTACGTGGCAATTTCGGAGCCACAAATCAACGCAGTTAAGACGGAAGTCTTCGACATTGGCCTCTTGCATCCATTAGTGGGCGTTTTGTGACGGTCAAGTTGCAGCGACGGGCGCAGCCTGGCCTTCACGAGCAAATGTAGGAGAGAGAACAGGTAGAATGCACAAAAATGCTCTAAATAGTGTATGGTGCGCAATTGAGCACTCTGTGAAGTGCGCTATACCTGAGCATGTGTGCCGGCGTAGTTGGAGGTTAACAGATAATGAGAAAGGTTTCTTATCGCCTGTTGTGTCCGAGTGTTCGAAGTACTTGTCGCGGCTGCTAGGATGTGGTCGACGCTGCATAAAGTGAGTGTCTCCTTCGCCTCACTCCAACCTCATCGATACGATGCCAGTGGCGGTGACGCATAGGAAAGTAGCCGGAAGGATAATTGAAACACGAGGACTGCGCCCATAAACCCTCGTGCGCCCATAGATGGCGATAACGAGTGGCCACGACCCGAAAAGTGATAACACGACCCGAAAAGCGTTGAATCTTCACTTGCGCATAAAGCTGACATATATTTCATATATTATTGGTCGTCGTAAACTCCTGTGCCTTTGCAATTCTGATAAAATGCAATGGATGGAGCCATACCCATCCACAAACAAGTTGGACTAGACACCCCCGCTACTGCTACTATTAGAGATGTAAGGGCGCAGGTAAACTGAGCGAGTTGAAAAAAAAAGGAAACCCGAGGACACCTAAGCACTTCGTGTGAGTCCTGAATGCGAAAGCATTAACGTCCAACTGAACGCTACTTCGCGGTCAACCCGTCGCGCCTCGCGGCGTCGCGTCGCCGTATCTGGCCCAACGAGGCGCGATTGTGACGTGTCGTAGCGGCGATGCCCTCTCCCCTCACGCTTGGAGAAAGGAAAAAAACTGAGGAGGTGCCCTAACATGACTCATTGTGAAGCTAAGTGAAGCTGGAAGTTGGCGTTGCTCCGCCATCATGTCGGGCCAGTTCTCCTCTCTTGTTTGCATTTCTCGCAAAACCACGCCGCGCTGTGCGCAACCTGCTCGGACGCGCGCGCTCCGCAGCAATCCTAAACCAAACAATGTATTCGCGATGTCTCACCGCGTAACCGTCATGTTGAAAGAAGTTCATAATGAACTTCGCTAATTGGTCCATGAGGTCAAATCCGCTGCTTTTACCTGTTTTTATGAAAATAAACATGCTTTATCAGGCCAGCCAGCTGAACTGTTCTCATCAACCGCAGGTACCGGCCGCTGCCCAGTTCTCGCGTGTTTTTAAATAGAGTCATTTTTATCGCTCCCTTCTACTTGATTTTCTCTGCTTCGTCTTCCTGGGGCTCTTAGACGGACTTGCGAGCTAGAAGTTTGGCGATGTGAAAAAAAAGGATGTTTTCTCATTGCACTGCAAGAATACACTGGATACACGCACGACACACCGACCCATTTGCGATCCCTCTGGAGTTTATGAGCACAAACGTGTATTCTCGCTGTGGCTTGACGAATCGTCATGCTTTATTGAACAAATTTCGCGTGGCTGCGCATGACTACCACAACGCACCGACGAGGAGGCAGAATGTCATTTCTCATTCCGCGCTTAGATTCGTGGACTACAGCCTGAGTCGCCTTCTTCCCACTGTGAGCGAAGCTTCAGGGAACCAAATTTTTGTGATAGCCGGCGCACGGTGCAGAACAGTACGCGCGTAGACCCGGCCTACGCGCGATCATGGAACAGCCGTTTGATGTGCTCCTTGGCGTACGTTGTGTGGAGCCTTGCTCACTCTTGCAGCGCATCCGCTAACCTTCACTTCCCTGCAGTTCTCGCGTGCACAGATAAGATACGCCTGTGGTAGGGAAGATTCGTTGCTTAAGTCAAATCAGCCGCTTCTTGACTCAGTGACCAAACTGGGTCACTGGCTATGTGTCATTGCGTATGCATCTGCTCCTTAATGGACTTCTTTGGGTCTCTCGGGATATGCTAATGAATATGTGCTGTTCTTCAGTAAACCGCTCTGACGCCAACTTGGGTAACTGGGTATGTGCCGCTCTTCAATAAACCTCTTTGACGACAACTCGGGTCACGGGGTATGTAGCAAAGGGTATGTACCTCTATTTATGACAAAAAATAATAAGAAAGATATCCGGCGCTGCGCGGTACGCGGTATGTATGACGCGGTATGTACCCGCGTCATACATACACCGACACTCCTGTCTGAGTACATATTCACACGCGTGTCACGCACAGACTTCGCGGCGGCAGCGCTAGATGGCGCAGGGCGTTCAGCTAGAAGAGCGACAGAAGAACCCGGCTGCATTCACGCTTATGCATAACACAGCTCTGCGATAGCTATGTGGTATGTCGCTAAATTTATTCAATGCTAATTACATTATCGTTTGCATTCAGAATGAGGTGGCTTATGCAGCGATTCTCCTTTTGCTACGCCGCAATTCTGGCAATATAAATTCCTCGCAGACCTAACCTTTGTAAGCAAAGCCCTGCGCATTGCAACGAAAGACGCGTTGAAGATTTCAATGGCAAACGTGACCTGCAGCCACCATGGTGGACCTCGCAGTGAAAGCGGTACTTCTATTCAGCAGTAAAACGTGTTCAAACACAAGACACGACGTGCTTGACCTTGTAGAAAGGTGTCACGGTGCCACACTACCACGGGAGGTGCGCACGGCATGTTCGAGACGAACACGTCCTGTAACTTCTATCTTCATTCTCAGCTAGACGAAGAAGCGCTCACGTTTTATAACTACATTGTTGCTATGCGACCAGCCTAATGCACCAAGCGTCTCCATCGCTGGCTTTCACGAGGTAAGCTCTTCCACGTGATTTATTCCCTTTTCAGATTTACGTCTCTGGTGAAATAATTAGAGCAGCGGCGACCTTCTCTGCTCGGAGACCTAGTTTCAAAACCGTCCATAGGATATTCTTTATTTGTTTTAATGCGATTAGCATTCTTAGGGTACTTGACGCAGTTTCCCGGGTATGTCTGTCTGTCTGTCTGTCTGTCTGTCTGTCTGTCTGTCTGTCTGTCTGTCTGTCTGTCTGTCTGTCTGTCTGTCTGTCTGTCTGTCTGTCTGTCTGTCTGTCTGTCTGTCTGTCTGTCTGTCTGTCTGTCTGTCTGTCTGTCTGTCTGTCTGTCTGTCTGTCTGTCTGTCTGTCTGTCTGTCTGTCTGTCTGTCTGTCTGTCTGTCTGTCTGTCTGTCTGTCTGTCTGTCTGTCTGTCTGTCTGTCTGTCTGTCTGTCTGTCTGTCTGTCTGTCTGTCTGTCTGTCTGTCTGTCTGTCTGTCTGTCTGTCTGTCTGTCTGTCTGTCTGTCTGTCTGTCTGTCTGTCTGTCTGTCTGTCTGTCTGTCTGTCTGTCTGTCTGTCTGTCTGTCTGTCTGTCTGTCTGTCTGTCTGTCTGTCTGTCTGTCTGTCTGCCTGCCTGCCTGCCTGTCTGTCTGTCTGTCTGTCTGTCTGTCTGTCTGTCTGTCTGTCTGTCTGTCTGTCTGTCTGTCTGTCTGTCTGTCTGTCTGTCTGTCTGTCTGTCTGTCTGTCTGTCTGTCTGTCTGTCTGTCTGTCTGTCTGTCTGTCTGTCTGTCTGTCTGTCTGTCTGTCTGTCTGTCTGTCTGTCTGTCTGTCTGTCTGTCTGTCTGTCTGTCTGTCTGTCTGTCTGTCTGTCTGTCTGTCTGTCTGTCTGTCTGTCTGTCTGTCTGTAACTGTTTTCCCGCCCACTTGGGTCCCTGGGAAGAACATCGACTAATGATTACGGCATCGGGCTGCTGGGCAGAGGGAACATGGTTCAAAACCGAGTGCCGGACCGGACCGATTCTGGTTAATGGTTCTGTGACAATTCGTATTTGCTGCTTTTCAGCTAACCTCTTTTATGCCACCTTTCGTCGCCAGGTATGTTCAACTGGGTATGTGACGCTCTTTTATAAAGGCAATTAGCAGTCTTAGGCCACCTTATGCACTCTTTAGGGTCGGATGGTCTGTCAGTCTGTGGCACTTGGCATTTCCTGCTCTTCAATGAACCTGTGCCGCCAACTTGGGTCGCTGGCTATGGTGCACTGGGTATGTGTCGCTGTTCAGTGAACCTACGTGATAACATTTTGGGTAAATGAGTGTATATGTCCAAATTGACAACATGCTGCTGGCTGCGGTCTCCTAACAGTCAACTTGGGTCACGGGGCATGTGCCATCGTTTATGTGCGCATAATAATAAAAAAAAATCGGCAGAATTCGTCTCCCGATAACTGTCAGTGGCAATGTGTTTAACATTGAAGCAATATAGAGAGGCAACGTATTGGCACCGTCTAAACGCGCTATGTATGAAGCGTGTATTGAAGCGAGGCTCCTCCCTCGTGCGTCCAGATGAGCACTCTGCGGCATCTAGCATACGCGTGCCCATAGAAATGCGTGGCACACCGATGCGCGCAAACGCTGAGAGTATTCCCTCACTGGCCGCCTACCTAGTGGAGCACGCTCGAAATCCCAAAGTGGTGAGAAGTTGGCGAATTGGCGAGACACATACCAAGTGTATAGGTAAATCATGGTAAACGTACGTTGTGGTACGGCCTGGAGAAGTTATTGAACTTAGGGAAGGTCATAGTAAGATTGATTTTGAATAATGAATGAGCAATAAGAAAGTAAATTGGTTGCGAGAGTGTTCAGGTACTAGTTCAGGTTGCGAGAATGTTCAGAACTAAGAAGGTTACCGGCAAGTATGTGACCAGTATAGCAGGCAAGGTGGAAACAAAGAACGTCAAACGCAAAGTCAGAGAGGCTGAGACAATGTCCTGGGTGATAGCAATGAAAAAGAAACCTACTATGAGTAACTATCGAAGAGCTGAAAACGAAATCAGCAAAGAAACAATTTATGAAACTAAAAAAGCAGCTCCTTACTTTTCTTAGTGAGGTCCGGATGCCTTAGAACGCGTAGTTACAAAGCAAGGTACCTCAAGGAAAAATAAGTATGTACTTGCTGCGACAAAGCAAGGGAAACGATGGAAAACGTTTTAGAAAAATGCGAAGATATCTACGCAGCTGTCAGTTTAGGCTACTCTGGCCTCTTTGAAGCCCTTGGGTTCAGGAATAGCAGGCAGAAGGTAAACATCTGCGCAATAGAGGCTAGAAGAAAAAAAATTATGGGGTGTTACGTGCCAAAACCACTTTCTGATTATGAGGCACGCCGTAGAGGAGGACTCCGGAAATTTCGACCACCTGGGGTTCTTTAACGTGCACCTAAATCTAAGTACACGGGTGTTTTCGCATTTCGCCCCCATCGAAATGCGGCCGCCATGGCCGGGATTCGATCCCGCGACCTAGTGCTCAGCAGCCCAACACAATAGAGGTTAGTAGAAGGCAATTAGAGTTTTGCTGGCCGAAAAGCAGAAGGCATTTAGAGTTTTGCTGGCCGTAAAGCCGGGAGGCCACAAACAACAGAGGCATATAAAAGCAAAAGTCCCAATAGTGGTTCAGAAAGTTTGATGCAAGGAATTCTTCTCGTCTTTCTTTTAAACATAGGCAGGACATTAAGCAAAATAATAACAAGAGTTTGGGGGTAGAACCTACCGCCCCATTTTAAAGCAGGCGCACATAGCATGCATGCATGCATCCATCCATCCATCCATCCATCCATCCATCCATCCATCCATCCATCCATCCATCCATCCATCCATCCATCCATCCATCCATCCATCCATCCATCCATCCATCCATCTATCCGTCCGTCCATCCATCCATCCATCCATCCATCCATCCATTCATCCATCCATCCATCCATCCATCCATCCATCCATCCATCCATCCATCCATCCATCCATCCATCCGTCCGTCCGTCCGTCCGTCCGTCCGTCCGTCCGTCCGTCCGTCCGTCCGTCCGTCCGTCCATCCATCCATCCATCCATCCATCCATCCATCCATCCATCCATCCATCCATCCATCCATCCGGCTACTATGCTTCAGGAACCCCATGTTCGCTGATGCCACCACGCATGGGGAAACTTTAAAGGTTTTTTTACGGCCCATTTCACTAGTTATATTCGAGCACTCCAGACTGCTCTGGCGGCAAATTTCCAGTGATATATACCCAGTTACCCAAATTGCGGTCAAAGAAGTACAAGCAAGAGCGGCAGACACCTACTGCCACATACACAATTGTCCACGTTGGTGTGAAAAAGGTTCATTGAGGATGAGCACAGACCAAGAGGCACATACCCTGTGCGGTGCCAAAGAGAATAATAATTGAAGAGGGCTACATACCGAGTGTGGCGTAGCCACTCAGCCAAGTTGGTCGACCGATTTGTTTGGAACCCTGTTCCCTCAGCACAAGCCATCCGACGTTTCTGCCCATTCGACCGTGCGCTACCCCACGATGCTCGCTGGATGAAGTAACCGGCTGCTGTGCTGGGCGAACCAGCATTTAACACTGGGTATGTGTCTGTCCTTCAATGACAAAAGAAATATTTTCCAATTTATCCGGTGCTGTGCGGAACGGCCTCATATTAAACCTACCTTGTATGTGGGCGTACACTTTTGTCATATTATGCATTTAAAGATGCGCCCACTGTGCCCTCGCGGGGGCGGCGCCAGGTGGCGCAGCGTGTGCAGAGGGAAGCGTGAGACAGGAGCCTGGCTGCACACACGTACGGCTCAAGCGTGTTTCACATGATGCAATTTTCGTCGCAACGGAAGTGCGATTTCCGTCGTTTGCGACGAAAATCGCAGTCGCAGTGCCGACCCCCGATTTTCGGCTGCGACCAACCGGTTGGTCGCACAGTCGCGCCGTCGCAGTGATCGCTGCGATGTTCCGTCGAAATTGCGCGGAGAGCTATTTCGACGGTTTCTTTTGGGAAATGGCGTCTTGCTCAGCAAGTGCAACGCGCGAAGACGTGGATTACCGAATTCGGTACGTACGCGAAGGGAGAATAAAAAACTTGTACCGCAGATTCCATTCTCCCATTTCTACGCGTTAGGTGACACGCTACGCAGCAAATGAAGTGCATTTTCACGTTTGCTTCGTACGCCTTTTCGAGTTGTCGCGAGACGACATGGCCTTTTGGGGCCTTCACAATGTTCTTTTGTTGAATAGCATACAAAAGTCATGCGTACGGAGCAGCTTAAATAATTTCAAACTAGCCAAGAGGAAATGACGAGACAGGAAAGTACCCGAAGTTTCAACGTTGTGCTGAACGCGGTACCGTTCAGTTGCATTTTCTTGTCGGTTTTCAAGCGCGAATTTCCCCATGCATCTTGGAAGGTTATGTTACCTCACTTATTAAATTTGAGAGAGCAAGCTTGTAGGCTATTGTAATGAATTATCAACGATTGCATTAACTCTGTGGCTTGAATAAACAGCGTCGTTAATTTGGTTTTGAATATTTCATGCACGTTAAGGTACATCTCTGGAGAATATTTTTCCTTGCAGAAAAACCAATAAACATTAAACATGTTGCGGACTATGTATACTTAGTGCACCTGTGTAAACATTTACTTTAAACAGTAATTAACTCTACAGTGAGTAAATCAAATGAATTATTCGCTCGTGGCAACGTACTGCCATGTAAAACTCGTGCAACAGGGCGAAAAGCAGGCAGAGAGCCTGTTCTTGTGGATATAAAACAGTAGAAGACGACGCGTTAAAGAATAGTAAAGCAAAACTGTGCAGTGAAGTGTTAAGAACGGCCCGCTGACGTGCAAGTTTTGCCAGCCAGTTGCGAAAGCGGGCGTCAACTTTTCCTGGAACGCCACCGCAAACCTCTAGCCACGGCGTCACTAAGTCGACTGTGTGTGGAGAACAATACGCGCGCTCTCGACTCTCCGTCGTGGGAGCCAAGACGAGTGCGACAAAGCAGGCTCTGTGCCTGAACCCGCCACCGCCAACCTGGTCTGCTGTGAACGAAGGAGTCCCCGAGGGAACGTAGTTCGAGGACCCTTCCCATGCGCCGTTCAAGACGCAAGACAATGGGCAACCGGCGGCCGCGCTGCGGGGGTCAGATCGGGGAATAAAATGCGCCTTTATTGACGTAAGCCCCGAGTTCTGGAAAACCATGTGACCTCGGTTGGGGACCGTGAACCTGTGCGGAAATGTGTGTGTGTAAGCCCTTCCGCCTACGGTGCCTGGTCGTCTCGCCTACGGTGCCTGGTCGTCTCGCCTACGGTGCCTAGTCGGCTCGCCTACGGTGCCTGGTCAGCTCGTCTATGGTGCCTGGTCGAACGCTTCCCTCACCTTGGGATCGAGGGAGGACCGAGTGTTTATAAACCGCTCTTGTGCAGATGCTCAGTGTACGTTTCTCTCGCAGTCATGCTAGACTGGTAAACTGCAACGTCCTGATGCAGATACTGTACATGAACCCATATTCCTCGTTCTCGATGAGAAGTAGTCCTTCCCTTCAACAGCGTCCTCAGCGTGGATAAGTTGGACGACGGCATGGGCCAGCTACCATCTAATTCATGCCCGACTCCAATCTTGACAACTGATTACGAGCGATGGGATTGAGCCCCCAATCCTTACAGAAGTCAGCCAGTTGCATCCGTTCCTGTGAATCTGGATTTTTAAGTAGAAACGGTTCTTGCACGTTCGCAGCTGATCAAGTGTGCAGAAACATCCATGCCTTACATGCTTCTAATAATATTTTCTAATGAGTTCGTGATCACATATCTTAGTGTGTAAACCCATGTAACGATTTCCACTGTGAATACTACCTTAATAATAATGAAGTACTATGCTACGTGCAAGAACTGGGATTTTAAAAGAAATGTCTGCATGTCAACTATACGCAATCTGCGGTTTATGCAATAAAGGGCCACAAACAGCCTTCTTGCTCTCACACTTATTTCTTGCACTTTTTACCTATACACAGGCAAGAAATAACACAAATCTGGCTTGTTCTTCAATTTGTTCACCTGCCAATGTGGCTATGCCATTCTGCTGCGTACACAAGGTGAGGGGTTGAGTTGCCAGTCGAGGCAGTCGCCTTTCGATGGGAGTCAGAAGTAAAAAAAAATGCTCTTTCACTTAAATTTAGTTAATCCTTTATTGAACCCAAAGGCCATTGCATACGCAGGGCATGCATATGCAAAATCTAACAAGCAATACCAACACCAACCGAGAGCAAAGGGCACAATTGTAAAACAAGCATTCTTTCTGGTAATTTTAGTGTGTAAACATTCATTGCATGAATATGTATTTTCAACAGCACTGCACAAATAAGCAAGATGAGTATCTCGCTAATCTATCAGGTGACTGATTCTACAGATGTATAAATGTCAAAATACATGAATGCTCCTACTACACCATTAACACAGCACAAGGAAAACCTTTTTAAAGTGTTGTCCTTTCTGGCAGATAGGATTGGGCCATAAGCAGCAGAAACTTGATTACAGGACATTGTGTAATACCACTTATGAAAAAATGAAGAGAGTGAAGAGGCTTTTACCAGCGGTACCTCATGCTACTGTATTAAGAGGAACGATGAGCAAGAAACTTTCTGGTCGAGCACTTAAGTTCAACAGTAAGGTTTTGAAAGACAGAAAATTCCAGGTAAGAGTTGGAGGTACATTTGGCCCAGCCACACCAACAACAGAGGCGTACTGCAAGAAGTACTACAGTCTGTGGGAAAGCTATATTATACAGAAATCAAGAATGATGCAACAAGCTCTCGACCACACTGCAGACTTTCTTGGCCAGTCTGGCCTCTCGCTTTGTGATAAGTCAGCTTACGTCGACGTCGCAAAAAAAAAAAAAACTTGAACCAAGCATTACCCTAGATTGCACATTGTACTCCACATAACTCAGCTAGTGTAAGATCCACAAATCCTCAGCTAGTGTAAGACCATGACGGCAGAGCCAACACGTGGGTGAAACAATTATGCCATGCCTCGACGCAAATTCTACACCTGATGAAAAGAATAATCTCGAAATCATGGGGGCTGGACGAGCGGATACTATGGAAAATCGCAAATGCTGTGCTTGTGTCCAAGGAATTGTGCGGTATGAATTACCAGCGGTGCATAAAAAAGACAAATCACTGAATACAGGCATCGGGTAACAACAAGTCTTTCCTACTTCATCATGCTTAAAGACCTCTATGAGAAAGAGCAAACGAACAAGCACATAGACAGAGTAGAGTTGAAGTCTGCAGCAAAAATTCTTTGCCTCAAGAGCTCAGAACCTGTTCCCAAGATACTATGAGAGATGAGATACTATGAGAGATGAGCATATGAGATGCGAAGGCGAATGCCCCTCTCTTCAGAAACACAACCTCAGGAGCACCTGAACTTGAAACACCACAGGCCCATACCGTGCAATATGGGATTAAACAATTAGGTCAGGAGACTATATGGAACTGCGAAACACACAGAGGACGCTGCTAATCATGAAGATGCCAGTAAACATCAGCCACATATAGTACACTAATGCGGCAATAGAAGTGTAACAGTAGTATGACACTGCATAAAATTAAACCCCATACAAGTGAGCACCATTCCATGTCATGCTACACCTAGAAAAGCTGCACTTAAAGCAATCAAAGCAGCACTTGTAGTGCAAATTACACCCTACGCAACACCCTGCACACCTGCATAGGTTCACCAGAAACTTTCTGGGTCTGCACATCACACAGAATTGTCAAGAAAATCAGGAAATTGACACGCGAGTTGCAAGAACATGGCCAAAATTAAATTACAGGATACATAGTCATGCAGATATTCCAGGGCAGGAGCAGGCTTATGAGCCCGACATAGGAACTGAAAACTGGACGAGTTAGTGTGTATTCTTTATTAATAAACTAAAGCGTAACAGATATACAGTGGACAAGTACGAACAATTCTGTGTGTTCACTCCGTACTAGTCCATTGTATTTCTGTTGCACTATAGTTAATGAATTCATGAGGCTGCACAGGAGACGAACGACAGACCCGCCCAAGGCACCGATTTCACATCCAAATCTACGCGTGCAAGCACACATACACATACACAAGCAGGATCAACAGGATGACTCTAGAGACGGATGAGAGCTAGCTTCCAACTAAGATTCCTTTTAAAAACGTGGCGATTTATGCAGTTTACCAGAAAAAACAGCTTTGATGGCTAGATAAAAATTGGTGCTTGATGCAACCAAACATAAATAAAAACGCTACAGAAAGAAAATACTGAAAAATTACAAGTGCAGGAAAAAAAGCATTACAACCGCCAATCGTACATGCCAGCACCTTTCATGAAACACTGTTCGTATTCCAACAGACAGACTGACAGCTTGCTTATGCAAGCACACTCTTCCAGTTTCATGCAAATTGGTGAAAAAACGAGTTTCTTAGAAAGTAGCCGCATGGGCACTTGGTGATCATATTCTTTTTTCTGGATATGTATGTCCGTTTGTATTTTTTCTCTTTCCTGTTTTTGATTATGTTTGATTTCATCAAGCATTAATTTTTATCATGCTTTCTGGCGGTACTACTTTATTGTAACCTTTATAAGTCACTGCATTTTCTCAATAACCTTTTTAATTAGAAGCTAGCGCACCCTGTTTTTACTGCTTCACAATGTACCCTCTTGCAACATTGCAAAAATAAATAAGGTACACAGAAGCATCATTAGGGCCATTAAAATGACTTCTTGCAGTCTAAAAAAAAATAAACAGTTGCCTAGCTGCAAACGGCACCAGAGAACACATAGGACAAACAAGAAAATCGAGATGATCTAACAACTGAAAGTTTAATGTACACGCCGAGTAAATGCTGGCTGACAAGCAATAAACCGAACATACACAAAATGGAGAAGCAAAATTAATGTGCGTTTCCTGACGGGAAATGCATCCATTTCTACCGGAGGCCATGCTGGCAATATTCTTCCAGCGTTTTTAGATCTATAGCTTTATAATTTCTCTAGGCAGCAGATCAGCACACAATGCTACCTCCTTCCTCTACAATGCATGTTAAGATGTCGAGAGTGCATTGTAGAGGAAGAAGCTAGCATTCTGTGGAGATCGGCTGCCCAGGTAATTATGGAAGCTGTAGAAGGTGAGACACTGGGAGAATCTTGTGTCAGCATGGCTTGTGTTACACTTTCAGAGATGGACGAGTTTCCTGTTGGGATCTGTATCGACACACAACTGTTTTTGCTTCTCCTTTTTGTGTAACTTCAATTTATTGCTTGTCAACCAGCACTTACTCGGCATGTTCAATAAACATTGATTTGTTAGTGCGTCTTATGATCGTCTTGGTCTCTAGCAGAAAAGTGGTAATTCTTTTTACAGCCAAGCTGTTTATGCCTAGGCGAAATACTCGTAGTCCGACCACAGAAACCCTACTACAGGGGTATGAGCCATTGTTTAGGGGGTTATGAGCCATTGCATTCGTCTTACGTGACGGGCAGACAAATTTCTCGTTGGGTAGGCATAGAAATGCTTATGCATATAAAACATGTACATTTATGTACGTATTATTGCAGGGAAAGGACACAGAGGGGGACGGGGTTAGGACAAGATCATGATGACATAATTATCTCGCAGCAAAGGTGTGACGGGTCATTGGCTACACCGATAGTGAGGTCGTTTCTCTCTCGCAGCAGAGCGCACATGCAGCAGTCTCTCTCACGCTTTCCAATAGGTTCAAAAATGTGTCCATGTATTTCATTAAATGAAATGTGCAGCCCCGGTGTGTCATTTGGTAACTGCAGTGCCTACCGAGTCATAAATACTATGATTAACGCATTACAAAACACAAATTCGTAAGATAATTCAGAAAGCCTTTTATGATCCCGATGGATTAACACAATGAACGACTCATTGCACTCTCTATTATGGTGATTGTGTGAAGCGCAATGTGTGGCATTTCAAATAAAGAATGTGATAAACCCAAGCCAAACGTGTGCGTAACCTGATAAAGAAACACAGACATAACCAATAATTCAGAAAGACTTTAATAAGTTGTCGGAATTGACTAAGTGATAAGCACCGGGGCTGCATAATTCACCTTCACTGGTTTACCAGCTGTACATGGTGCATGGGCGGTAACTTTTTCTGCTATGGTTTGTCAAGTATTGTGTGACGTTGTATCAGTAAAACATGTTGTTGGGCTAGCTCGTGCATTGTATAGGTGCTGATTTATTTGTTGTCGGTGTTTTCATAATTTTATTTATTTATTTTATTTTCAAATACTGAAGCCCTATTCAGGGCAATTGCAGGAGTGGAGTACAGCAAACATAAGAAACAGAAACAAAGGCAGTTGAACATAATAGATAAAAAAAACAAGGGGAAGCAATCTTATCACACTCGTTCTTCTACAAAATAAGGCAGTATCAATTCACGAACAGAGCCGGGTAACTCGTTGCAGCAGTCGACAACTCTCGGGAAATAATTGTCTTTGAACATGTTAGTACGTGCAAAGAAAGGCTTTAGGTTGAGGGTGTGGCAACGTCTGGTTGGAAGAGCACTGGCATATGTGATGTAATCATTAGCAGATAATCGACAGCATGAGTGAATAATTGAATGTAACAGCTTCATGGAATCTATATGTCGCCTTGTGCATAGAAGAGATCAATTCAAGGAATTCATTGCAGATGAGGGCGAAAAATCACTATCGTAGCTATGACAAATTAAGCGAACAGCCTTCCTTTGTACCGATTCGACTTTGTTAATGTCGCACACTTTATACGGGTTCCAGACGCATGAAGCGTACTCTAATACAGGACGAATGAGTGTTTTATACACTAGTAAGTTGGTGTGTTTTGGCGATTTAGATAATGTCCGTCTGAAGTAACCTAATTTTGTTAGTGCTATAGATGTGATGTGATCAATATGCTGGGACCACTGCGTGTTGTGCGTGAAGATAACTCCAAGGTATTTGTACACCTGTGTCCAGGGAACTATTGTGTTATTGAAAGCGTACACATTCTGTGAAAGAAAATGGCTGGTTGTAAATGACACTACTACGGTTTTCTGAAAGTTAATGGGCATCTGCCAGTCTGTACACCAGGTGCAAAATCTGTTGAAGGAATCTTGAAGTAAGGCGTGATCACTAGGAGAAGAAATTACCTGGTATTGGACGCAGTCGTGGGCAGAAACACTGACTTTTTGCGTAATGTTCTTGGGAAGGTCATTTATAAATATTAAAGTATAACAAGGGTCCCAGAACAGAGCTTTGTGGAAAACCTGATGTTACATTTACAGTTGACGATGAAGTGAAATTAAATGGAACGAATTGAGAGCGAGAGGTAAGAAAGCTAGCTATCCAGTTTACCAGTAGAGGATCATTTAAAATTAGGTTTCGTTTACTTAGTAGCTTGTTGTGTATAGCCGTGTCAAAAGCTTTGGAAAAGTCTACAAATAGCGCGTCTATTTTATTGCCAGTATCAAGATTTCTAGTATTGCCATGTGAAAATTCCACCACTTGCGTTGTTGGGCTGAAACCACGACGAAATCCATGTTGTATGTTAGAGATAATTTTATTCGATTAGGGTAGCCTGTTATATGCTTGTGTACGATGTGTTTTAGTAGCTTTCCGGAATCGGAGGTAAGCGATATAGGGCTATAGTTAAAAAAAAAAATTGCTTTTCCCCAGATTTATGCAGAGGCAGGACCTTGGCTATTTTCCAAGACTGGGGGATGATACTTGAAGTCAAGTATTTGTGGCAGATAACCGCCAAATAACGGGAACACCAGAGAGAGTATCTTACTAGAAAGCGGTCCGGAATGTTGTCAGGACCAGTGCACTTCTTTGTATCCACATCGAGAATCAAGTTTAAAATCAAGTTTAGGATGTCGTTTTCACTGATTATACATCACCGATAGAAAGCTCAGGATTAGTATTTGTGAAAGGTGGGAGAGAGTTGTTGTCATGCGTGAACACTGATTGGAAGTAGACATTAAAGGCATTAGCTGTATCGGAGGGGTCTGAAATAGCCGAGCCATCTAATATAAATGAAACTGCAGCAGTTTTAGTTGGTGTGATAGAAGTCCCGAATTTGCGTGGATTAGAGTGTAATGATCCTGGTAGTTCAACTTGAAAATAAAAGTTTTAGCTGTTTTCATTTTGATACGTAGTTCTTCCTTAGCAGTGTTAAAGCGAATTATGCTGTCACGATTACATGCCTTTTTCAGTGGGCGCAGACGACGAACACAACGCGATATTTGCAGTATTCTGCGATTCATCCGTAGAATTTTAGGATTCCTCTTTCCAGACTTGAGGGGAACAATATGGTCAATGTATATTTTTACGATGCGCTGAAATGCATCAACTAATGTGTCAACGTTAGCATGTAGACCAAGTGCTTGGAAGGAATCAAAGTTAGAAGCTAAAGTGTCTGTTGTAGATGTGTCATGAGCATGAATGAAGTAGAAAACTGTGTAATATTAGACTGAAGCTTAATCAATGAATAGGGAAGGCACACGTGTACAGTGTTATGGTCAGAAATGCCACTGATCACATCGCACTGAAAACACGTTTGGACGAGCTGACAATTGAGAAAAACTACGTCTAAGAGAAAATTATGGCGGGTCGAAGATTGGTACGATTTGAGTAAGACCACGTGATAATCAAAGAGAAAGAAGTTCCTCACAAATGCAAAGGTCAAGACCTGTGCAACTCAAGGTTCGCCAGTCAATGCTCGGTGCATTAAAATCTCCAATGAATATAAGGTTCGAGGTGCCGAAGTCGTGTTCGTGCATCAGTTTGCTAAGCCTCTTTAAATCATCTAAGGGGGAGCCTGGCGCGCGATAGCATACACCAAGACTTATAGAAAGTTTCTCTAAATATAGCTTACACCAAGCAACTTCAACCTCAGGTGTGTTAGGGAGCACATACAATTTTAGGTCTGAGCGAAAAAGCAGCGCAACCCCACCACCTTCACCACTTGACCAGTCGTTCCATATTGCTACATAGCCGGGGGGGGGCTAAACTCAGAGTCAAACGCGCCGTCATGCAGCCAGGTCTCTGTTATGGCCACTACATGGAGAGAGTATGACGTAACAAGAGTCAGTAAAGGCACGAACTTGTTATCGATACTTCTAACATTGAAATACAGAATACTTACCTTACCAGTACTTGACGGAAGTCAACGAGAAGTTGCTCCGGCTTTAGAAACAATAGGTGTGTTAGGAACATGACCAGAATCGCGCTTTAAACTTTCTGTACCAGTGTCCCATATGTAGCGCGTGTCATCAATGTAACTCGTAGCGTAGTTTTACTCTGGATCCATTATCACGAAAACTTGCAGTTGCGTCCCACAGTTTCTTTCGTAAGGCTCGCACATTCGGTGATACGTCTTCAGTGACGTACAAACCAGACCCTTTCAGTTTCGTAACATTTTTCCTAACTTGAATTTTTTCCCTAAAGTCAAAAATCTTCATTATGACAGGACATGATCGCCCTTCCTTTTATCTGCCCACATGGTGACAGCGCTCAATGTCTGGACATTTTATCTGAAGATGTTTTGTTAGCACCTGTGCTAAAGTTTGCAGTAAGGAAGCAGTATTTTCATCACGTGTTTCCGGTAAACTATGCAAAAGAATATTGTTCCGACGTGAACGCTTTTCTAACTCACCGGATTTTGAAGTTAGCTTAGTGATAGATGCCCTAAGTGAGTCAATTTCGGAGTTAAGCTTGTCATACATTGCACTACAGTCAACAGCTGCTGTAGAAGATTCGAGCGAAGATACACGTGTTTCCAGGGCTTCGAAGCGCAAATTAAACGATTCCTTGATATAGGCAATGTCACGTGCAATTTGTTTCTGACCAGCCAACAATTGCGCGACAAGGTTAGCCGTCTCTGGAGGGGAACGAGCGGAGTACTGACTGCTATTTGTAGTAGTGTTATTAGCCTCCCTTGACTTTGATGTACTTGCTGAAGGCACCCCTCTAGGTCCAGGGTTAAGTTCAACGTCCTCACTCAAGAGAAGGCTATCGTAACAGCGCAAAATACGTAAGCAGCAAATAACAACACTGTTCGGGCAGAACAGCAGCAGCAGCAAAAAGCGGTCATCAGAATGGTAGCTATAGGCACCTTGAATATAACACATCTGCGTGAAAAACAGGCAGTGTTTTAGCAACATTCCGGCGTCGCTGCTGTTCTGCCCACTGAAAGAAGGTGCCGTTGCGAACACCTTTATATCATCCGGCGTAGACGTCGCTGACCGCAGGTTAGTGGTGATTGGTCGAACGAAGATGACATCCGCCAGAAGCGAAGCACGCGGGAGGCCGTAATGTTGTGCCCTTCTTCCTTTTGTATATATTTTTATTTCCCCTCACCTAATACTATAACCTTGCAGCCTGTGAGGTACATGAATAAATAAGTAAATAAGCACATGTTCTTCATTCATCTACATAATCTACTACATAAATCTCGCACCATCCTCAACAAACATCAGTGTGTTGATGTCTCGCCGCGTGCATCTACATTAACTGCCGTTTGCATTTTGGTATAGTTTGTGAACAGTGCACTGCATAAACATTACATGACATTAAGGTTGTGACCTATTTCCACAAAACAGGCTAAACGTGAGCGGTTAGCATGCTGAGAGCGTTTAGCCAAGAGACACAGGCATACAAAGTGGACGAGAAGCGTGTCTTTTAGAATGCTATGATACCACGTACAAGCTTCTACAAAAGGGATGGTAACTGCTGAACAAATCTGATGCATGGGCTTTTGCGCCTTTAGAAATACTCAGAGAAGAATCCCATATATCTATCTATCTATATATATATATATATATATATATATATATATATATATATATATATATATATTCACAGCCCACGCACCGCGATGAACGAACCAGGTTAGCACTAAGGTTGAATTTCCCAACCACACTTACATTCCACGTTCAGTAATAACACAGATAATTTGCGGCTTCGTTCAGGCGCAGACGCGAGCTTTCGGGTTGGTGCTTGTTGTTGCGTTTGGTGCAAGAATATGGCTAGGAGCAGGCACCGCATATTCGCAATCACGAACGATATGCACACATCATTTCTTCAGAAGCTGACGGTGAGCACGGGTAGCGCGAGGATCTTGTAGGGCTGACACGACGACTTCGTGGCAGCCGAATTCGAACTACTGCATATGCAGTGAGTGTAGCTACACGAACTTGTTGACAGGTCATCTTATAAATGGTTGTAGCGCACGCAGAACGAACGGTCATAGAAGGCAGATGAGACAACACACAACCCGGAACCACAGCTGCGAACAGCTGTTTACGTGCCCGTGTCGCACTGAACTTGAGAAACCGCCGTTGCGCACTCGAACACAAATCTTAACCTCACACCTTTTTAGATTACAAAACACGCATATTATTTGCTCCTAATAAAGAAAAGTCAAGGCAGTTATAATGCCAACGTTTTATTCATTACACCAAAAAAATTATGCAGCGCGTGCCACGAAACCTGGCAGTAAGCAACCCTGGGCGTCGCACCAGTCGCATTGTTGAAATCGCAATGATGTGAAATGGGCCCTCTAAAAATCACATTGCGACGCTTGCGACTGCACCGATTTTCGTCGATTCAGTCGCAGCATGTGAAACAGCCTTCACACGTGACGCGTTTCGGCGGTGGCTGTGTATATGTTCCGCTAGACTGGTACAATAATAGTTATAAAGTGGACTATCATCGACAAAGTGAGTTCTTCCGAATGTTTCTTTAATATGACAAAAAAATTATTTTGTGAGAATGTGCCTCTCTTCAGTCCTCAGCAGTCGTTTCCAAAAACGCGCTGTGTTCCGCAAAGAAGTTGCCCCAACACCTGTGAAGCTGACTTCACGTCCTCGCCACTACTCTGCATTCTGCTATCACGATAGAGTCGCGATAAGCATGTGCATGCGCTGGCGTTGCGGCTATCTAAAAAAAGCAGCCGTGCGCGCTTTGAATATCTCTGCTGCTGCAGCAGCAGAGAGCACAATGGAGTGGCACGCGACAAGCCCCGTTTTCCCCTGCGCTGCTCAGAAGCAGCAGTGGCCGAAATATGTGAGGGCCGCTTAAGTCTGTTGTCCAACACGCAGAAGCACGCGCACTTCCAACGGTACCAAAAAAACTTACCGCACGGTCGACTGTTAACTGCGCCAATGAGCTAGGTTTTCGGAATGGTAACCGCTCACATTTGAGACGAACACGTCAACAATAATTTATTGTTAATATGTTGCTAGCAGGCAGACCCAGTCATTTTTTTACCGTTGAAGTTGATTATATGTTCAAATTTGTGCACTTGAAATTAGATGTCACCATCACGTGGGCATTAAAATGAAAAAAAAAAATTAAGTGCCGCTCCACTAGTAAATTACGCTTCCACAATACTGCCCCCTAATCTCACCCCTCAGAAGAAACGCCACCCTTGGCGCAATAGGAGGCTTGATTAGCCAGAAAAAATGCAACGTTGCATGATGGTGGATAGCTATGCTGCCTTGATGTTTCCGTATCAGTTTGTCATGATGTCGTGGATTTTGACCGTCCGTTCAGATCATAACTTATCTTCAGTAAAGATAGACTGACGTGTGTTGAACAAGCGTACTGATATGGAGGCAATTCTTCTCTCATATATTCCAGATATTGTGGTATTAAGCGAGACTTGACTAAGTGACAAATATATGATAGTGAGTTCATTTCACTTGCTTATAACGTATTCAGAAAAGAAAGGGGTAGCATGAGTGGTGTTGCAGCCACTCTTTTAAGGATAACATCAAAATAATACGCGCCGGGGTTGCTTAGTGGCTATGGCGTTGGGCTACTAAGCACGAAGTGGCGGTTTCGAATCCCGGCCACACCGGCCGCATATCGATGGCGGCGCAATGCGATAACACCTGTGTACTTAGATTTAGTTGCACGTTACAGAATCCCAGGTGGTCAAAATTTCCGGAGTCCCCACTACGGCGTTCCTCGTAATCAGAAAGCGGTTCGGGCGCGTAGAACACGATAATTTTTAAAATAGTAAAAATGCCTTATGTAACAGACGTTGACTATATATTTTGCAAAGCCAACCATAAGAACGTTAAATATATTTTAGCGGCTCTGTACAGACCTCCTACTTCCCACGTTAATGCTTCAGGTTATTTCAAAGAGTATATGAGCGAACATGTGAAACCTAATGGCCACATTATCCTTTCAGGAGATCCTAATTTGCCAAATGTACATTAGGAAACCATGTCGTGCAAAAGTGATAACGATATTTTAGGTGAGGCTATGCTGTACATTGCCTTTTCCTTTTATTTATTGCACTTGGTAGATACGCATACTAGAATACAGAATACAGGGAATACGTATACTAGAATACACGGGACTCGAAAACAAGCTTGGACCTTTTTTTTTGTAAGTGAAGCCATGACTACTGAAACCAGCTGTGACGTATTTCCCAGTATATGAGATCACGAGACTGTATTGCTAACAATAGATAATATAAATATGAAAGATGTCTGTGATACCGGTAGTTTTTGCAATTGCTCTCATGCAGATGACGTCTCAATTGTAGACATGCTTTCATTTTATTTGGATGCATTTTCAGAAAGTACGGCAGGCGCGCATGAGATATGGGAGCGCTTTACGGGCATTGCGAATGATTGCATTGGCAAGTTTGTAGTAACAATTGTTAAGAAAAAAAAAAAAAACCTGCATTCCTCGGCAGACGCTGACATTGAAAAGGCAGATGAAGAGGTTGAAAATAAAAATAAATTGGGTTATATTTTTCCAAATAAGCACCAAAAGTTTCCTCCTGTTTCGACTAAGTTTTCAGACCATCTGGCTTCTGAAAAAATAATGTTACTACGAATAATCACTGCGCGAATTATTCATGGCCTCCTCGGAAAAATTTTATAAGGAAGTGTCGTCAAAACATAGCCAATCGGATCTATTTGAGGTTTATGGTGTTTACTTGGATTATGAAGAGAAAATTGCTACCGCATTTAATGAACAATTACACTCTGTCCTTGCTTGCGATGATGGTGTATTACCTGTTTTAGCCAATTCCTTTGACCCCTATTCCTGATATGTTCATAAGTGAACGTGCACATATTCCCCACGCTGCTAAAGATCGACGAAGAGAAAAGCTCTGGTCCAGATCGTTACCCAACACTTTCCTGAAAAGGTATGCCGAGCGGGTATCTAAATACTTGCCCGTTGTGTTTTTAAGTTCCTTAGAGGGAGGACAACTATCGAATGACTGGAGGACTGCTCGAATGGTGCCACGTCATAAAAGTGACGCCAAACAGTGCATAACAAATTAGCGTCCAATCTATTTAACCTCAAACACGTACAGACTCTTAGAGTATGTAACACATGAACACATTTAAGATTTCCTAAATAAATAGGTCTCAGGAAAAAGTATTCAACTTGTACATAACTAGTTCCCACGGTCAATGATTTTGCCCAGTCTATACACAATGTAGGGCAAATTGATGCGATGTTTATGGATTTTTCAAAAGCTTTCGATGAAGTATCACACAGAAAAAGAATACTTAAATTGCGTACATTGCTTTGAAATGCACAGCTTCTTAAGTGGTTCTCAGGGCACTTAAATAATCGCAACCAGTTTGTTCCATTCAAAAGCCGCCATTCAGACCAATTACTAACGAAATTAGGTGTCCCTCAGGGCTCTGTTCTCGGGCGACTTCTTGTCGTATACATGAAGGATATTGCAGAAGACATCTCTGTTAAAATAAAACTGTACGCAGACGGCTGTGTCGTCTACAAAGAAGCAAACAGACAATCGAACTAGGTATTTTTAAATGAGGATTTTCAACATGTTGTTTCATGGTGCAAGCGTTGGCAGGTGTGTATAAACTTCGACAAAACTGCTTTTATGCGGATCACTCGTAAAAAGAGGCCCTTCGACTTTCAATACCAATTTAATAGGCTGTTACTGTCTGAGGTGTCCTATTACAAATATTTTGGGCTATGTATTTCTAATTATCTTAGTTGGAATAAACATGTTAACTACGTTACAGCAAGCGCATACCATAAGTTATTTTTCTCGAGAAGAGAACTAACCTTAGCTACCCCCGATGTTCGAAAATTAGCATATAAATGTATTGTCCTCCCAATTTTATACTTTACTGTTATAATACAGGACCCCTATACAAAAGCTAATGTTCAGAAAATTGAGAAAGTGGCATCAGCCGGACAGTTCATTTGTTACAATTTAAGATGAAGCTCAGTTGCTGAACTTCTTAATTGTGTTAACCTAAGCCCCTTATCGGAAAAAAAGAAAAACCACTCATCAAGACTAAATATTTATATCAATTTATTAAAGGACAGTATAGAGTTGATATTAGTGAATGGGTTGCTTTTTCCCCTGGTTACTCAACACGTCATAGGCACGACCTAACAATAAAGTCTTTTCGCTCCTATAATGACTGCTTAAAGTACTCTTCTTTCCCACGAACAATCACGGTCTGGAATAATGTTAGCAACGCGTTGTCCAAGCAGATTTATTATCTGTGTTTTCACCTTTTTTTGTTTCGATAACCGAAACATAGTTTGTAGCTTTTCAAGCGTAATTTTGTGTTCTTTTTGTCTTTATAGTACTGCCACGTCTGTAACCCGCCGTGGTTGCTCAGTGGCTATGGTGTTGGGCTGCTGAGCATGAGGTCACGGGATCAAATCCCTCTACGGCGGCCGCATTTCGATGGGGGCGAAAGCACCCGTGTATTTACATTTAGGTGCACGTTAAAGAGCGTGAGGTGGTCGAAATTTCACGTTTCCTCCACTACGGCGTGCCTCATAATCAGAAAGTGGTTTTGGCACGTAAAACTTTATAATTAAATTTTTTTTCTGTTTCTAATAATGGACCTGTCTTATGCAGATTTTGAAACGTCTGCATGTTTCATTGTGCCGTTATGTGGTATTATCTTTTACTCTGTAACCAACCTTGTTAAAGCCCCTATAATGGTGGTTGCAGTGCCAAAATAAAAATTTTATTTTGATTGAGTTTCGATGATCAAGTTGGTGATCAAGTTTCGAGAAGCTTTACTGCGTACCAACCGCCCAGGCAGGAGAACGTGTCGAGAGTCAGCTCCCATCCTGCGTGTTTCGTCCTTCGTCGAATTGTAGGCGCTGCACAAGAACACATCATGAACGAAAAGTTACATTAAAATCTATGTGGTGACGCTGACGTATGCCAGCGCTGGATCGTCGGGTGTAAGTTGAAAGAATATAAACAGAAATCGACCATGATTGTCTCTTCTCGTGTCAACCAATCAACTGGAAATCAAGAAAATTAGAGTTTTGTCAGGATACGTTATGAGTTAAAACTGATTTACTGTTTGTTTAGAGTCCTTTTAGGAGTAGTACATACTGCACATGACTGATTTGAAGTGCCCTTGCCGTTCTCATTTCGAATTTGACCTTTAAAGATTTTTCTTATCTTAGCGCGTACGTTACATAACTACTTATCCGCTTAACCTGATTTGAGCCAAATTGATCCTCAAGTAGTCGACCAGAGGGAATGAATAGCTTCAAGTACACGACAACGAGACAAAGTGAGACATAAAAGTACTTACAGCGCTGACTTTGTTCCCAGTCATTATTCGAAGTTGGGTTTTTTATATAAGGATGACAAGGCTCTCGTATCACAATGATGTATGAAGATGCTTGGTTTCTTTTTTTTAGAGAGACACACTGGAGGGTGGCTGACGCGATTCACTTTGCCGCGTTCTATTTCAATAGTTTGCGAACCACCAGAGAGGCCAAAACTGCAACCTCAGTTCCGTAGCTAGCATGACAATGACGGTGTCGCTACAGCCCTCAGGATTTCTTTATGTGCTCTTTATTTATACATACTGCAGCCCTAAGACGGTTTTCGCAAGATGGGGGGTACAAAATTAAGGGTGCCACACACACAACAAAAGGGGGTATACACAAGTCAAAGATACAATTAAGGCACACACAAAAGCATTAGTGAAGAAAATATGAAAAAAAGAATGGTCTCAATACATACGTATATACATATAAACATGGTATATAATACATGGTTGTAGGAATAATGGGCATGAACCTGTGATTGCCTTAACAAAATTATCAGGTGTCAGTTTTCATATGTTATGAGAAAGCTGGTTTCACAATGTAATGGATTGGGGAAAAAACTATATTTGAATTTGTCAGTGCGGGCGTACAGGGGTGTTATATTTATAGTGTCACGTGGTGGTGACGATAAGAACACAGTAGCAATACTGTGAAAGACAAAACTAGATTTTATTGGGCGAACCTGTGCCCACAAAACAGGCTACACTTATAGCACAACGAAAGCAGCGAACACAGTCGGCGATCGTCGGAAATCTGATCAGCGGGTCAAGCGCGTCGGCTTTTATAGAGCAGTCATCGAATGTTCCAGACTAATCGTTGGGACCCGCGTGCCTTCCACATAGTTCTACATCATTCGCGTCAGGCGATGAACACAAGGTTCGTCGACAACAGACCGCGGATAGAAGCATCGATAACTTTCTAGAAACTTCGGATACATGCAGGTGCGTCCCGCGCTGTGTGATAGCATTTGTTAGGCGGCGAAGCGTGGTCGCCCGATAAAGATAAGTACACGTGTCAATACCCCCCTCTTAAAAAAAAGCATCGACCCGATGCTGCAAAGAAACGAAAGTAATACACAAAAGCACTCGTAGCAAAGAAAACAACAAAAATAACGAAGTCCGTCAGCGTCCGTAAAAGGGTTTAAGGCGCACCACGTGGACCACTTCAGATCGTGCGCGGCGCCGCTGCGAATGCGAAATGCCGTCTGGCACGACCTCATAGTCCAGAGCGCCAATACGTCGGATGACCTTGTAGGGTCCGAAATAGCGTCGCAGTAGCTTCTCACTGAGTCCTCGTCGGCGTATCGGGGTCCATACCCAAACACGGTCGCCGGGCTGGTACTCGACGAAGCGTCGTCGGAGGTTGTAGTGTCGGCTGTCGGTCCTCTGTTGGTTCTTGATCCGGAGGCGGGCGAGCTGTCGGGCTTCTTCGGCGCGCTGGAGATAGCTAGCGACGTCAACATTCTCTTCGTCAATGACGTGGGGCAGCATGGCGTCGAGCGTCGTCGTCGGGTTCCTGCCGTAAACCAGCTTAAACGGCGTGATCTGTGTTGTTTCTTGCACCGCCGTGTTGTAAGCGAAGGTTACATACGGCAGGACCGCGTCCCACGTCTTGTGCTCAACGTCGACGTACATCGCTAGCATGTCGGCGAGGGTCTTATTCAGGCGCTCCGTGAGACCATTAGTTTGCGGATGGTAGGCAGTTGTCCTCCTGTGGCTTGTCTGGCTATATTGCAGAATGGCTTGGGTGAGCTCTGCTGTAAAAGCCGTTCCTCTGTCGGTGATGAGGACTTCTGGGGCGCCATGTCGCAGCAGGATGTTCTCGACGAAAAATTTCGCCACCTCGGCTGCGCTGCCTTTCGGTAGAGCTTTTGTTTCAGCGAAGCGGGTGAGATAGTCCGTCGCCACGACGATCCACTTATTCCCGGATGTTGACGTCGGAAACGGCCCCAACAAATCCATCCCAATCTGCTCGTATGGTCGACGAGGAGGTTCGATCGGCTGTAGTAACCCTGCTGGCCTTATTGGTGGTGTCTTGCGTCGTTGACAGTCTCGGCATGTCTTGACGTAACGGGCGACGTCGGCGGTAAGACGCGGCCAGTAATACCTTTCCTGTAATCTCGACAGCGTACGGGAGAATCCGAGGTGCCCAGCGGTTGGATCGTCGTGTAGGGCGTGCAGTATCTCTGGACGCAGCGCTGACGGTACAACAAGGAGGTAGCTGGCGCGGACTGGTGAGAAGTTCTTCTTCACGAGTAGGTTGTTTTGAAGCGTGAACGAAGATAATCCACGCTTAAATGCCCTAGGGACAACGTCGGTGTGCCCTTCCAAATACTCGACTAGGGCTTTTAGCTCCGGGTCCCCTCGTTGTTGTTCGGCGAAGTCTTCCGTGCTTATTATGCCAAGGAAGGCGTCGTCGTCCTCGTCATCTTGCGGCGGTGGGTCAATGGGGGTGCGGGATAGGCAATCGGCATCTGAGTGTTTTCTTCCGGACTTGTATGTTACAGTGATGTCGTATTCTTGTAGTCTGAGGCTCCACCGCGCCAGCCGTCCTGAAGGGTCCTTTAAGTTAGCTAGCCAACACAACGCGTGATGATCGCTGACCACTTTGAATGGCCTGCCATAGAGGTAAGGGCGAAATTTCGCTGTAGCCCAAACGATGGCGAGGCATTCCTTTTCGGTTGTAGAATAATTGCCTTCCGCTTTTGACAACGACCGGCTAGCGTAAGCTATCACGTGTTCATGTCCATCTTTTCTCTGGACTAGGACGGCACCGAGGCCTAGGCTACTGGCGTCAGTGTGTATTTCGGTATCGGCGTGCTCGTCGAAGTGCGCAAGTACGGGCGGCGACTGCATGCGTCGTTTTAGTTCTTGAAATGCGCCGGCCTGCGGCGTTTCCCACTTGAACTCGACGTCACATTTAGTTAGCTTTGTCAGCGGCTCAGCGATGCGTGAAAAGTCCTTGACAAAGCGCCTATAGTAGGCACACATGCCAAGGAATCTGCGCACTGCCTTCTTGTCGGTTGGCTGCGGGAACTTTGCGATGGCAGCTGTCTTCTGTGGGTCGGGGCGTACTCCTGATTTGCTGATCACGTGGCCTAGGAACAAAAGCTCATCGTAAGCGAAACGGCACTTTTCCGGCTTCAGAGTGAGCCCTGATAACTTGATGGCTTCCAACACTGTCGAGAGCCGCCTAAGGTGATCGTCGAAATTTCCGGCGAAGACAACTACGTCATCCAGGTAAACAAGGCACGTCTGCCACTTCAGTCCGGCTAACACCGTGTCCATGACGCGCTGAAACGTTGCAGGCGCCGAGCACAGTCCGAATTGCATGACCTTGAACTCGTAGAGGCCGTCTGGCGTGATGAAGGCAGTCTTTTCGCGATCTCTCTCGTCGACTTCTATTTGCCAGTAGCCAGACTTGAGGTCCATCGACGAGAAGTATTTAGCGTTGCAGAGCCGATCCAATGCGTCGTCTATCCGTGGAAGGGGGTACACATCCTTCTTCGTGATCTTGTTCAGTCGACGATAATCGACGCAGAAGCGTAGGGTTCCGTCCTTTTTCTTTACCAGGACTACAGGAGAGGCCCACGGGCTTTTCGACGGCTGGATGATGTCGTCGCGCAGCATTTCGTCGACTTGTTGTCTTATAGCTTCGCGTTCTCGCGTCGAAACTCGGTAAGGGCTCTGGCGTAGTGGTCGAGCGCACTCTTCGGTTATTATGCGATGCTTTGCGACTGGTGTTTGTCGAATCCTCGATGACGTCGAAAAGCAGTCTTTGTATCGTCGAAGCAGACTTCTGAGCTGTTGCTGCTTAATCACAGGGAGACTTGGATTTATGTTGAAGTCTGGCTCGGGAACTACGGTCGTCGGGGTAGATGCAACAGAATCCGAGAGGACAAAGGCATCGCTGGTTTCCTGAATTTCCTCGATGTATGCGATCGTCGTGCCCTTGTTGATGTGCTTGAACTCCTTGCTGAAGTTTGTCAGCAACACTTTCGTGTTTCCTCCGTGGAGTCGAGCGATCCCTCTTGCGACGCAAATTTCACGGTCGAGCAGTAGATGTTGGTCGCCTTCGATGACGCCTTCTACGTCAGCGGGTGTTTCGGTGCCGACCGAAATAACGATGCTGCAGCGAGGCGGGATGCTCACTTGATCTTCGAGCACACTCAAGGCGTGGTGACTACGAGGGCTCTCCGACGGTATCGCTTGATCTTCCGACAGCGTTACTGACTGCGACTTCAGGTCGATGATTGCGCCGTGTTGGTTCAGGAAGTCCATGCCGAGAATGACGTCTCGTGAACACTGTTGCAGGATAAGGAAGGTGGCAGGATAAGTCCGGTCATGAATGGTTATTCTTGCCGTGCAGATTCCAGTCGGCGTGATGAGGTGTCCTCCAGCGGTCCGAATTTGAGGGCCTTCCCATGCGGTCTTAACTTTCTTCAACTGGGCGGCGATGTGTCCACTCATTACGGAGTAATCAGCCCCTGTGTCCACTAAGGCGGTAACTGCGTGGCCGTCCAGAAGCACCTCGAGGTCGGTGGTTCTTTGTCTGGCGTTGCAGTTAGGTCTTGGCGTCGGATCACGGCTGCGTCGCGTTGACCTGTGGCTGGTATGTGACGTCGTCAGGTCGTCTTTCGTCGTCGCATTCTTTCTTTCCAGACTTCGTCGGGACGGCGGCGTGTCGTTATGTTGTCGAGGTAGTTTCTTCGGCGTCTTCGTCGGCGGCGGAGGGTCTTCGTCAGTTCGACGGACAGCAACCGCACCTCCATCGGTTGCTGCTTTTAGTTTTCCCGATATGGGCTTGCTGACCGGCCCCGGGCTGGGCCAGTGAATGGTCGGCGCTGCGGCGACAGGTAGCGGCCTGGTGATGGCGAACGCGACGGTCGTCGAGAGCTCCACTGAGTAGCCGCGAGGTAGTCAGCGATATCGCGAGGGCGTTCACCTTGCTGCGGGCGCGGAGCGTTCACGGTGAAACCTCGCAGTCCCATCTCCCGGTATGGACATCGTCGGTAGACGTGACCCGCTTCTCCGCAGTGGTAGCACAGCGGGCGGTGGTCAGGAGCGCGCCATACGTCTGTCTTCCTCGGGTAGCTGCGCTGGGCGACGGGTGGGCGTGCTGGCGGCGGGGGTGGTCGACGGAATTGCGGCGTTACAGGGCGCTGTCGCGGTCGCGGAGGAGGACCTTGACGGCGTGCGACGGCGGCGTAGGTCATCGCTTCTGGCTGGGGTTGCGGTAATTGAGGTTGCACCTCCGGAACCCCAAGCGACCGCTGAACCTCATCTTTGACGATGTCAGCGATCGAGGCCACTTGAGGCTGCGACGACGGGAAGATCTTCTGGAGCTCCTCTCGTACGACTGCCCTGATAGCCTCGCGCAGGTCGTCGGAGGCCAGCGATTGAACGCCGGCATAGTTTGTAGAGTTGGTGCGGCGGTCGAATTGCCGGTTGCGCATCTCGAGTGTCTTCTCGATGCTAGTGGCCTCGCGAAGAAACTCGTCGACGGTCTTCGGTGGGCTTCGTACCATACCGGCGAAAAGTTCCTCCTTTACACCACGCATCAGTAGCCGGACTTTCTTTTCCTCGGACATTTCCGGGTCGGCGTGGCGGAATAGGCGGCTCATTTCTTCCGTAAAGATGGTAACGTTCTCGTTTGGTAGCTGCACTCGGGCGTCCAGCATAGCTTCAGCCCTTTCCTTGCGCACGACGCTTGTAAAGGTGCGCAGGAAGCCGCTACGGAACAGGTCCCACGTTGTCAAGGTCGATTCCCTGTTCTCAAACCAAGTTCTGGCGGCGTCTTCTAAAGCGAAGTAGACATGCCGCAGCTTGTCGTCGGAGTCCCAGTTGTTGAACGTCGCGATGCGTTCGTAGGTCTCCAGCCATGATTCCGGGTCTTCAGTCGCTGCTCCATGGAAGGTTGGTGGGTCCCGAGGTTGTTGTAGGATAACGGGGGACGCTGGGGCAGCCATTGGGGTTGTTTTGACCACGATCTTCTTTGTCGACTCAGGTAGAAGTCCGTGCTCTGGGGGCAGTCCTTGAAGTCTGCGGCTAGCACGCTGGTCTTGGGCGATGTTGGTTTTGTCCTCGGGCTTCGGGCTTGGATCGCGGCTTTGCGGGGGCGTTCGGTACATGAACGCACTAGCACCTCCACCAGATGTCACGTGGTGGTGACGATAAGAACACAGTAGCAATACTGTGAAAGACAAAACTAGATTTTATTGGGCGAACCTGTGCCCACAAAACAGGCTACACTTATAGCACAACGAAAGCAGCGAACACAGTCGGCGATCGTCGGAAATCTGATCAGCGGGTCAAGCGCGTCGGCTTTTATAGAGCAGTCATCGAATGTTCCAGACTAATCGTTGGGACCCGCGTGCCTTCCACATAGTTCTACATCATTCGCGTCAGGCGATGAACACAAGGTTCGTCGACAACAGACCGCGGATAGAAGCATCGATAACTTTCTAGAAACTTCGGATACATGCAGGTGCGTCCCGCGCTGTGTGATAGCATTTGTTAGGCGGCGAAGCGTGGTCGCCCGATAAAGATAAGTACACGTGTCAATAGGGGGAAAATTCCGTGCGTTGACGCTTTAGCAAACGTAATGTATTCCAAGGATGGAGGAACGTTCAGAGTTAACAGGGTTATAAAACAGTTTAAGACTTTCTAAATTACGCCACTTCACTAGCGAAGAGAGGTTCAAGCAGGGAATGTTAGAAGAGGGGAAGAAGTCCTTGTCGTAACGCCGGTATATAAACCGAATAGTCCTTATTTTTTTTTGCTGGATTCGAGTTTATTTATGTCGGATTTCAGGTATGGATTACAAATGACAGCGAACTATGGCTTTCGAATAGTTTTTCCTTGTTTAGAAAAGACAGAAGCACATCTCGAGGCGGTGGCGTCATAAGTACTGTAAATAAGAAGTTCAGTGCGCATCTTGGCGACACTTTTTCCGTCCTAGAAATATTGTGGATCGCACTCCGTTTATCGCCATCTGTAACTTGCGTTATCGGGGTTTGTTATCGGCCACCCAGTTCTTCAGCTGACTTTGTTGAATGCCTTTATGATTCTTTAAGCATTATTAAAAGCAAGTATCCGTCATCGGAAATAATACTTGCAGGCGACTTTAACTATACAGGAATTGACTGGCAGACATGCAAACCCGTCGAGGGCGCAAGAAGTCATGAATGTAGGCAGTTTCTTGATGTTCTTTCTTTGTTTAGTTTGAGCCAAATGGTATCATGTCCCACATGTGGTGATTCAGTTCTAGATCTTGTACTGACTACAGGTCCACAAAGTATGTATGTACGCGTCCTTGACTGCATGAGTGACCACAATGTTATCCACAGCGAGTACACCATAAAATATGAAAAACCTCGTAATGCAAAGAAAACCATATACGATTACAACAGAGGGGATGTACGCGGACTAAATAATGACCTACTAACATTTTCTACGCAGTTTTTATTGACCTTTTCCGAGCGTGATACAAACAAAAATTGGCAGATCTTTCAAAGGACGCTCACTGAATTTAAGGAAAGATATATTCCAAGAATTACTATCCAATCTTCAAATAAAAACACGTGGTTTACAACACATGTTAAGCGGTGCATTAATAAGAAGAAAAGAATGTATTCAAAGGCAAAGCTTTCGACCTCTGCCGACGACTGGGAATGCTATTTCGAACAGGCGAGACTTTGCAAAGCAGAAATTTAAGGAGCGAAGGAAAACTTTTACAACTACGACTTATCACAAATGTTAAAAAACAACTGTAAAAAAGTTTGGGAAGTAGTAACTCCGAAACCATTGTCATCATCCCTTGTGTCGATAACGAAAGATGGTGAGCCTCTCCTGCAGTCCGATGTTGCGGAAGAATTATACACTTTTTTCTGTTCGGTTTTCACATCAGAAGAACCAGTGCCACCAGGTCTGAACTTTATCAGCTTAAATACTTCAATGAATGACCTCATAATCACTCGCGAAGCTGTAGAAGCCGCTGTAAATCGTCTACCAGTCAATTCGGCACCCGGAACAGATGACATTTGCGCAAAATTGCTAAAACTTACAAAACCAGTTATATCACGTATCTTGGTAGCTATTTTTCAACAGTCAGTTAATACAGGATGCGTGCCTGACATCTGGAGGTGTGCACGCGTGATTCCCATTCTTAAATTTGGTGATCCCCCCTTAGTCTCAAACTACAGGCCCATATCATTAACAAGCATCTGTTGTAAATTACTAGAGCACATCGTATCATCCACCGTCATGAAATTTCTATCAGATCACAATTTCTTCGCTAGCAATCAGCATGGTTTCCTTCGTGGTGGTTCCTGTGAAACCCAACTATTCGAATTGATAACTGACCTCCACGAAGCCGCTCATGGTGGAATAAAAATAGATGCTATATTTATTGATATTGCAAAAGCATTTGACAAAGTTCCGCACATCCGCTTATTAATGAAGCTAAGGAATCTTAACATAAACAGTACGATTACAAATTGGATAGATAATTTTTTTACCAACCGAAGTGAATCAGTCTACGTGAATGAGTACTCATCTTCACTTTCGCATGTAAAATCCGGTGTGCCACAGGGTTTGGTCCTGGGTCCAATATTATTTCTGATCTATATTAACGACATAGGAAACACTATCTTCTACTATAAGGTTATTCGCAGATGACTGTATCATCTACAGACAAATTAGTAACGCAGAAGACAAGAACTCATTACAGGTAGACCTCGACAAACTCGCATTTTGGTGTTGCCAGTGGCAAATGGAAATTAACGTTTCTAAAACTAAGGCCATGACGTTCACGAGAGCACACAATCCAGAATTGAGCTACTACACGATTCAGGCAATCCCTGTTGAGAAAGTATCCACATTTAAATATCTTGGAGTTCATTTATCCTCTGATTTATCTTGGAACGAGCACATTAATACCATAACCAGTAAGGCATCCAAAACACTCGGCTTCATTAAACGCAACTTATACTTAGCGAACTCTGCTACTAAGTTATTAGCATACACTACGCTTGTTCGTTCAAACGTAGAGTACACATCCATTATTTGGAATCTGCATCAAAACTATCTGATCGAACAGCTCGAAGCAATACAAAATAAAGCAGCAAGATATATCACAAAAATGTACTCGCGAAACTACAGTGTTACGGACATCAAGGAGTCACTTTCATTGCCCTCTCTTCAATACCGCCGACTAATAACATTTTTATCACATTTTCGCGCGCTTTATCATAGTAGATCCCCGTTCCGCGAATCTTACGTCAATGCAGCTCATAGTATTTTTCAACGTTTTCATCACCCGTTTAAAGTGCAACCCGTTTTTGCTCGCACTAATCTGTACCGTCATTTACCATTACTTTTGGCAATATATCATTGGAATAAACTACCGAGGGACATTGTATCTGCCATTAACCATGATGTTTTTGTTAACAAGTTGAAGGTTCCTCTAAATGTGTGATTACTTCTGTGTTGAGTGCTTACTTACGTATGTTATCCTTTCTGTATATAATTATGTCACTGTACATTACCAATCTTCTTTTTTTTACACGTTTGTAATTGTAACTGGCTCCCCCCCCCCCACCCCTATGTAATGCCCGAATGGGCCTTTAGGGTATATGAATAAATATATAAATAAATGGCACACCCGCAATGCAAGATGGGCCGCACTAGGGTTTTATAAGTGAGCAATTGTGTTTCTTTGGGGGCTTAGCCCAGAAAACGCTTTAGGTAACCTAGACGTGCTGAGCTTTAGAACAGGTTGCTTCAATATGTTTGGACCAGGATAAATTGTATGTGAATAGAATGTGAAGATATTTATATTCAGAAACGTTTTCTAGAGGAATAGCATTAAAACAAGAAGGAAGACACAGTTGTGTAGTAGGTGTCGAGGACATATAGACAGTTTTGCGAAAATTGATGTTCATCTGGCACTCGTTACTCCAAGTACAAAAGTTCTAAAATGCCCTATTCAGAATGGCAGGATCATCATGATCTTCAGGATCGAGCCTTTACGCAAATGGATCATCATGATCATCATTTATTGTTCCTTAAGGACCCCTTTCAGGGTACTACATAACGGGGGGGGGGGGGGGGTGCAAATGCATCAATAAACACTATGTATCGTGGAAAGACATGAACGGTAGAAAAGTTTACAATGAAAATTATATTAATTGTTTTGAAAATCTCAAAAGATATGCTATGACAATTACTCTTATCATCCACTTTCTTTTCGTGCGTTGCATCATTAGCGTTCCAGATCCCGATTCTCGTGCTAATCCACCAAATATTTCGAACGTGTCTTTAAGATAATGATTGCTCCAGGTGCAAGCGCCATGCAAAACTCGCAAGGGCGCTTTCCGCCACAGGTCTTCTGACGCAACCTATATGACGGACCTCAGCCGAGACCCATAAATAATGCGTCATCGTGAGGACTGGTGCTTCTATTGGTGCTGTCCTTCTTTCCTCACGCCTCCCAAGTATTGAAAATCCATTATCACAGACTCAAGAATGCTCATCAGCGGAAGGTTGGCGTTAGGGCAAGCTAGATGCGTGGGAAAGCTTTGCCTGTGGAATTTCGGGCACCTTATATTGTTTGAAATTTCAAAACGGAAGGGTGTTTTGTACTGCAAACAGAGGGAAAAAAAGTTCGGCAGCGTGTTACGTTCCTGTAACAGCTGGAGGCGAAAGCTTGCTGCACACTGCTGCATTGAGTTGTGCGATCGGAGGGTCCAGACTTCTTACAAGACACAACGAGCCACAGTGTGATCTACACGTCTAGCACTTTAGGTCCACTTCGTCAGCGGCACATGTGAGCATTTAATGCACAAACCAAAGTTGCAGTATGCGTGTTGCCAGTAAGCGTGATAAATGTGTAACACAATCCGAACACAACCATGTTGCATCCTCTCAGCAAGGGAACGCAGCACTCGCGGTGGGCCGCCTTGTCCCCGCCGATTCGCACGTCGCACCTTGTTTCTCGATTGGCCGGCATCCTCGACCGTAGCGTACTTCCGAGGCCTACCGCGCAATCGGCTAGATGCCAGGCAGGCGTCCCGCATCGCCGTCTCTCTCGCTTCGCAGACGACTGCCGCTAAAACCGCCACCACCACCACCACTACGTGACGTCAGCGATGCAAAACTGTCTTTTTTTGTCTGGGCACGTGCAGCACGTGCTATCTCCAGCCGTCGCTAGCCCGAAGAAGGTAATATGTTTTTTTTTGTACCACTCCACTATACGCGTTTTTTATTTCAAGACCATTGCGCAACGAGTCACTTAAGGTTTTCGCCTTAAAAATACGGAGTACGATTGAGCTTCGCCTTTAAGAGTGGAAAACGATAGCCTACAAAGATCCCTGGCTGCTTCTCGCGCTTCCCGACAACTGCCGCTTATGTAACGGTACTTTTTTCCAGGAAACGCTGGCGGCGAACATGCTGCACGAAGGCGAGCCTTCCGACACAAACACGGACTCTTGCGTGGGCCGATGCCAGAGGTAGTTAACAGCCGCGCGGAAAAAAATTTCATAATTTTCAGGTTGATGTTATTGTTGCACACTTTTAACATTGTAGTCTGATAAGATTTAACACAAAAGGCATACGCTGTCGGTGTTTCCTTTCATAACATTTGTTTGGGTGCTGTCATTCTCAAAATTCTGTGGAATAATTTTCTCAAGAATGCAAGACAAGGTACGAGCAACCTTAGCGATAGAATGGAGTAGTAATATAACCGCATACACTGCACGTCATGTAGGAAGGCATGGATTATACATATCCCTAAATAAATGCGGGAATTTTCACTCACGGGGACGCGGGCGCCAGACGCCGACGCCAGCACCGGGTTTTCTGCGACTCGGGGCCTTAGCGCTATCGCATTCAAATACTAAATGCTACAGTGACCTTTTAAATAGAACAAAGTGTGGTTCAGGTTAGTTTTTGAAAGACGATGCCGTGCTGGCACATGCGCGGTTGTAGTTGCCGGTTGTATTCGTCGAACAGCAGCCATTCCAGAACCAAATGCGTACAATGACCATTTTTACCAAATTACTGGGGTGACGACTTATACGGCAAAAGTGCCATTCTAAACACTTGCTTCTAGAACGCGATAAGTAAGTTTTGGAAGCACTGTGTTCACCGAAGTCTTGATGCCTGTGTTTTAGATTAGAAGATGGTGGCTTTACCCAAAGCCGTTGGTCATTTCGGTAGTTGGCGCGCTGCTAAGAAAATGCGCACAATCTGAGGAATCTAGGCCAGAAACAGCCACTCCCCGCAGACATCTTGCTGTCATACCCTATTTGCTCGATGTGCTACACCATTTGAAGAATATTAGGAAAAGGGGACGTGTTGCAATCATTTTTTTTTTTCTGCTCGGGCCAAGCTGATGCAGATCTACAGTATGATAAGTCCGGTGATAAAACAAAAATGGAATTGCAACATAGAGCACAGAAACCGGTCAGCTAGTTTTTGCAAGGAAATGCTTCAAAATGTTTCTAAACAATATTTTGTTGCGCTCGAAGTTAGAATACGCCACTGCAATCTGGAACCCTCATCACGTAAATTTAATTAGGTCTCTAGATTAATTCTGAGTAGCTCCTTGCGTTTCATTCCTTCTAATTACCATCGTACAACAAGTATAACAGTACTGAAACAAGCTCTGTCACTGCCATTTCTGTCGCTGCGTTGTAAGTTATTCCGCCATTGCCTCTTTCATAAAGTCTTTCATCATTCATCACTACCTACCGAGATTATCACGCCACCCACTTTTCACTCATCACGGATTGACCATAAACGCAAAGTTGAAGGCATTTTTGTAACATAAACACATTTTGCTTTTCTTTCATACCGCACACATCAGACGATTGGAACCATCTACCTGACGATATTGTTTCCATTTCCGATCATTCTCTCTTTTCCCATTCTTCATCTGCGCACCTGCATGTGATAGCCCTGCTTAATCATCTCATGTTCTTTCTTTTGCTTTGTCACGTTTTTTTCTTTCTGCCTTTCCCAAATTTACCTTATGCTCATATTTGTCACTGGTATTGTATAACATGCTGTGTTTATTTTTGTTCAGTTCAGTTATATTTATTATATTTTATTTCACTTTAACAATGTGTCGCTAACAGTGTATAACGCTTCATGTTTCATTCTGTTCTGTTCTTTGTTTATATGTTGTCACCCACTCCCCTCTGCAATGCCTCGACGATTGAGGGTATAGAAAATAAATAAATAAATAAATAAATAAATAAATAAATAAATAAATAAATAAATAAATGTTGTTGACATTCTCATGCCCTATGGTAAAAAATGCTGGCTCTCCCATCATAATCATCATCATCATAATCATCATCAGCCTGGCTACGCCCACTGCAGGGCAAAGGCCTCTCCCATACTTCTCCAACTACACCGGTCACGTGCTAATTGTGGCCATGTTGTCCCTGCAAACTTCTTAATATCATCCTCCCACCTAACTTTCTGCCACCCCTTGTTACGCTACCCTTCTCTTGGAATCCAGTGCGTAGCCCTTAATGACCATCGGTTATCTTCCCTTCTCATTACATGCCCTGCTTATGCCCATTTATATTTCTTGATTTCAACTAAGATGCCATTAACTCGCGTTTGTTCCCTCACCCAATCTGCACTCTTTTTAACCCTTAACGTTACACCCATCATTCTTCTTTCCATAGCTCGTTGCGTCGTCCTCAAGTTATGTAAAACCCTTTTCGTAAGCCTCCAGGTTTCTGACCCGTGGGTGAGTACTGGTAAGACACAGCTGTTATACACTTTTCTCTTGAGGGGTAATGGAAACCTGCTGTTCATGATCTGAGAACGCCTGCCAAATGCACCCCAGCCTATTCTTATTCTTCTGATTATTTCAGTCTCCTGATCCGGATCCGCAGTCACTACCTGTCCTAAGTAGATGTATTCCCTTACCACTTCCAGTGCCTCACTACCTATCGCAAACTGCTGTTCTCTTCCGAGACTGTTAAACATTACTTTAGTTTTCTGCAGACTAATTTTTAGTCCCACCCTTCTGCTTTGCCTCTCCAGGTCAGTGAGCATGAATTGCAACATGTCCCCTGAGTTACTAAGCAAGGTAAATCCAATAATCAAATGGCTACCGGCAAAGCAGATTGGCTGTAGTAATTACAACGATTACGCACAGCCATCTCACAACCGTCCGCGGGGCACCATGATCTGCCGGCCTGGTCACGCAGCGTCGTGCCATCTCTCAAAGGAGGAGGCGCAAAACCCGCGCCGCGGAAAACTCACGGACCGCTGGCGTTAAAAAGAGAACAGGAATCGATACCTCAAAGATGACAATCAAGAGTATGGTGTCCTGTATCTTCCATTTGTAACGTCGCTAGTGGAAATGACAAATAAAACTTCAGCCTAGTAGAAGTTACAGCTTGAGTGATATTGTGAACAAACACTGGGAAGAACTCGGAAGCAATGGCTATTCTAACTCGTTTTGGCAGTAACTAGCCTTTGTAATGCGGTCCTGTACAAAGGGTTGGGGGCTAGAGACCGCATTTTCATAACTTTTGATTGGTTGCCCGGATGATCTCGTTTTGTTCTCCCAACTTGCCCGGATGTTCACGTTTGAATGTTCGAATTATGGTTCTTGGTTTTGCCTCAAGGTTACTTGAATGTCGCCGACAAGGGGAGCTAAAAGCATTTGATGCTATAAGATTTGCTGGCTCTCTCGTAAACGAGAGTAGATGCAAGCATGAAATGGTAACCGGCAATCTAGTTTGGTTGGAGATGATATTAGCGAGAATCTTAAATGGGTGTAGTGCATGTGCGCAATGGCACACCACACCGCACTACGCCACATTGTGCACTGTCTGTTAGTTGACGACCCTTCCTCCACACCTGCTGCCGGACGAAATTCCTGGCGGTGGCATGTATCTCTCACGACGCTGGAAGTACCGGACTGCCATGGCCGATGGTTTCTGGAGACGGTGGCGGAAAGAGTACTTATTGGAGCTCAGGTCGGCACATATGTGCCGACCGACGACATCGAGTGATCTGAAGAAAGGCGCATTGGCGCTCCTAGAATCTTCAATTTTGGGTGCCGAAACCCAGAATCTTCAATCCCGGGTTTCAGCACCAAAAATTTAAGATTCTGGGAGCGGATGGTGCGATCTGTGAAAGTAGCATTGCGAAAGGTGTTAGGTCGGAGCAGCTTGAATTTCGAAGAACTGACCACCGTTCTTTATGAGGTGGAGGCCATGATCAACTCACGCCCTTTGACTTTCATATATGATGATGCTCAAGAGCCAGAACCACTGTCACCGGCTCACTTCCTTGTCGGAACAAAGTTGACGACCCCAAACAAAAATTGTTGTGGAATAAAAGACAGAGAACTTTGAACTTATGGAAAAACGACAGACGTCCGTTCGCTTCGAGCGCATCAAGAAGACTGCTTTATTTTTCACTAGAAGGGATGGGAAATGGGAGAGAGTAGAGAGAAGGAGAAAGTCATAATACACCGAGCCAAACGGGCATTCTTGCACCGCTCACGTACAAGAACCCGCTCCACACTTGGAAGGCACCACCGCACCGCCGGTTGCTGTTCGTAGATCGCGCCCGCCATTAAGGCACGTAGTTTGAGGGGTATCAAGTGTCCGGCGCCTCTGAGAGGGAGTTCTCCTTGCCACCTCGTCGGCGGCCCGTAGCGCGGGCGTTTATCAAATGTCCGGCTCCACTGGGGAGGGGGACTTTGGCTCCAGAATGGAGGATATACAACAACCTCCCCCGGATGAGCGAACTATTATTGAGCTCATTGCTCCACAATCTCCAAAGGATACAGCAGCTGTATCGGTCGCTTCACCTCAGTTGCCTCACTTAATACCAGTTTGCAGGACCGCACCCTGCCGTCTCTACCCTTAAATGTTTCCTTAATTCTGGTGGTCTTCCACATGTGCGTTTCAAACGGTCTTCCATCAGGAGCACCAATGCGCCTTTCTTCAGATCACTCGATGTCGTTGGTCGGCACATATGTGCCGATCTGAGCTCCAATAAGTGCTCTTTCCGCCACCGTCTTCAGAAACCATCGGCCAGGGCAGTCCGGTACTTTCAGCGTCGTGAGAGATGCATGCCACCGCCAGGAATTTCGTCCGGCAGCAGGTGTGGAGGAAGGGTCGTCAACTTTCTTCCGACAAGAAAGTGAGCCGGTGACAGTGGTTCTGACTCTTGAGCATCATCATATATTAAAGTCAAAGGGCGTTAATTGATCACGGCCTCCACCTCATAAAGAACGGTCGTCAGTTCTTCGAAACTCAAGCTGCTCCGACCTAAAACCTTTCGCAATGCTACTTTCACAGATCTCACCATCCGCTCCCAGAATCCACCCGACCAAGCTGCCCGTTCAACAATAACCTTCCATCTGATCTTGTTTGCGGCGAAGTATGAATGCAATTTCTCGACTTGCAACAGCATGAACATTGCCTTTAGATCCCTGGCTGCACGCTTGAATGTGAGCACGTTGTCCGAATACACCGTTGAGCAAATTCCACGGCGTGCCACAAAGCGTTTAAAGGCCAACAGGAAGGCTGTAGCCGACAGGTCACTGACAAGCTCCAGGTGGACGGCACGTGTCACAGCACAGGTGAAAATAGCGATGTAGCAGTTTTTGCTGTCGCGTGACTGTTGACAAATCAAGGGCCCTGCAAAATCGATGCCAACGATGTCGAACGGGTTTCCCTCTGTCACTCTGTCAGCTGGAAGTGGTGCTACTGGTTCCCTAGCTGGAGGTTAACTTTGCCTGTGACAGACGAGGCACTGCTTGATAATTTTCTTTATGGCCTGACGTCCTCGGATAATCCAATACGATTCTCGCAGCTGTGCTAGAGTATCGCGTACGCCCGCGTGCAGCATTCTCAAATGTTCCTTCCGTATGAGCAGTGACGTGAGGGGGTGCTTACCAGGGAGAGCGATGGCATGCTTAGTCTCTTCGTTGTTATCACTGAATTGCAAGCGTCCACCAACTCGCATGAGGCCCTCTTTGTCGAAGTACGGGTTGAAAGGCAAAACAGGAGAGCTCTTGTGCAGCGGTCTTTGATTCTTCAGGTTTGAAATGTCGTCGGTGAACGCATCTTCTTGAGCTTTAGCCAACCAGCATCTTTCGGCGCTGATTACTTCTTCAGCTCGTAATGGGCCGATTGTCCTTCCTTCTCTGTTGTGGCAGTTGTCGACAAAGCGGCGGACCCATGCGGTTACTCGCACGGCTCTGCTGAATGAACTATAATTTTCAACATTGAAAATTGCCATGGATGACGATGATACTATGGGCATCACCGTCACCTTCCGCTCTTCCATTTGGCACTCCCCAACCTTCGCGCTCGGCTCACTTATCGTTGGCCAACACCTGTCATCCTCTTGAAGTCAACGGGGTCCTTTCCACCACAGTTCGCTTTCCCGCAGGGCCGATGGGAGAATGCCGCGGGTGATTAGGTCAGCGGGGTTGTCTGAGCCTGGGCAGTGTCTCCAATCCCTGGGATCTGTCAGCGCTTCCAACTCTGAGACTCTATTTGCCACGAAGGGCTTCCATCTAGCAGCGTTTCCCTTGATCCAGTACATAGCTACTGTAGAGTCAGTCCAGAGGATGGTAGCAACGTTCTTCAGATCCAAGGCCTTGGCAACGTAGTGGCATAATCGTGCGCCAATAAGGGCTCTCATCAGCTCCAATCGGGGTAGCGAGAGGCGTTTCAAAGGGGCCACTCTTGATTTAGCCATGACCAATCTGACATTTGTTAGTCCGAACGGAGACTTAGTCCCGATATATGCGACAGCACCATAGGCCTTCGGGCTTGCGTCACAGAAAACATGCACCACTTTCTCCGTATCATCGTTTCTAAAGTCTGCCGCTATTAGTCTTGGAATAGACACTCCTTCAATGCATGGAAGCTCCCTACACCAGCAGTACCACTGAGGCTGCAAGGTCTCAGGCAAGGGATCGTCCCAACCAATTCCCAATTCCCACTACTTCTGGAACATTACCTTTACGCATAATGTTGTGGGAGCAATAAATCCAAAAGGGTCGAAAATTCTTGCCGAGACCTGCAGCACAAATCTCTTGTTGTCGGCTCTTGCGGAGAGGAAGTCGATGAGTGAAGTTAGGTTGTATTCAAAGTGGTCAGTCTGAGCCTTCCAACCTACTCCCAATACCTTTGTAGCTGCAGCATGTCCAGCATCAGCGTTCGTTCTCTCCACATTGCCATTCTCTAAGAAGTTGACGAGATCACGGTCGTTCGACATCCGCTTGTGTAGCCGCATCCCTGCTTGAGACAATATATCTTTGGATTCCTGGCACAAGACTTTACCCTTGTCAAGGCTGTCAACCCCAGCTACAATGTCGTCCACGTAAAGATGCTTGCGCAGAATACCCGTAGTTTCAGCATACCGTTTCGGCAGGCCTTCAAGATGATGTTGCAACGTGGCAGCCAAGAGAAATGGGATCGACGTGACACCGAACGGCACGCGAGTCATGCGATAGGTCACCACGGCTGGAAGTTCTTCCCCTTTCTTTGGCGTCATATCGTACCAGAGAAACTGCACAGCGTTCCGATCGCCCTCTGATAGCGATATTTGGAGAAAGGCCTTTTCAATATCCGCAACGATGGCAATGTTGTAAGTGCGGAAATTGATCAGCAGATCAATGAGTTCTGGGTTTAGGTTCGGGCCACTTTCCAAAACATTGTTCAGTGAGAGGCGATTTTTGGCACTTGATGATGCATCGAATACTAACCTCAGTTTTGTCGCCTGGCTTTCGCGACGAACAACTATTTGATGTGGCATATAGTGCCGTAATCCTTGCTGACTGGCTCTGCATAGCCATGTAGTCTCTTATGCAGGCGTCGTATTCCCTAATTAACGAATCTCCTTCCAAGAGGCGCTTTGTCTGTGCTTTAAGACGCCTTGCTGCGCACTCGTAGTTGTCGCCAAGTTCGTAAACCATCGAATTCCAAGGGAACGACACCTTATAGCGGCCATTCTCAAAGTTGACGGTTTCTTTATACTGCTGAAGGACTGCGTCCTCATGACGAACTAGCTCATGTTCCTTGATACCGATGTGCTCGAGCTCCCAGAAAGACTTTAGCTGTGCTGATATTTCCTTGTAAATTTGTTCACTCACTCCTATCCGCATCACGCCAGCAGCCGAGGAGCAGACTCCTGTTGTCTTCCTTGTGCCGACCTGGCCCTGGACTATATTTGAAGTAGTAGCTTAGCGCAAAAAAAACCACAGAGACAAGGAAGACAGACAAGGACAAGCGCTGGACTGTTCATCCGAATGCAGTCTCCACTGCCATTAATCTGGAGCTGAGACGCTTAGTGGCAATTTCCCAGTAATGATCAGCGCCTATCAAAAGGTCAATATTTTCGCTTTCGTCGCCCCGCGAGGCATCTGCAACTTGGAAGTGAAATCCTGAAAGTTGAAGTAGAACTGAATTTGATGGAGTAGCCATGATATCTGCACAGATGCAAGGAACCTCCAGCGCCTCCACTCGCACCCCTTTTCCGTCGTACTGGCTTCTGAGCCACAGCTCCACTAGACGCGTTTTTGTGCGTGTCATGGCTGATTGCTCACCAAAGGCAAATATTTTAAGCTTCTCTTCTCCCAGCACTTTTAACTGCAGCTTTTCGGATAGGTTGCGATGGATGAAGGTTCGCTGACTGCCACCATCCAGGAGAAGCCTGACAAGTGTACGCTCATGTGGACCCTCTGTCCATGCTCGAGCTGTCTGTATCAGAAACTGCTGCTCTTCAGTGCACATCAAGTTATCTCCCGTGCCTAATGAGGACTTCAACACCGTGGCTTGCTCAATCACCGGTGACGAAGATGCATCCCCTTCATCAGTGTTGCGGCGTCTCCTAAAGTCAGGGTCGCACATTGTCGCTAAATGTCTGTCCTTGCAATGCGTACACCTGAGCCACTTAGCTTTACGGCATTCTCTTGCCTCGTGCCCTTTTGTTGTACACCAGAAACACCGTTTGTCACGCTTCAGCACCTCTCTCTTATCCGCCACAGACATCTTTGCGTTGCAGTTGCCGGTCTCATGGCCGTTCGAATGACAAAATAGACATCCTGTGCTATCCTTGATCGTGGTGTGCATTGCCGCTTCAGTAGGCATGTTCGCGGCCTTAGTGTTGCTATTGCGCCTTTCCTTTACCAATTCGGCACTTTTATCTCTCGGAGCTTCGGCCCGCCGTATGATCTCCCGCGTCTCAACCTCTTTTCTAAAAAAACTCAGGAACTCCTCCAGCTCACTTCCCTCGTTCGTAGCCTCGTTTTTTCTTTGGTATTCCAGACGAAGGTCGGCAGGCACCGCTTTCTTTATTACGGTCAGTAACAAAGTTCCATAAGTACCAACACTCACGTCCAAAGTAGTGAGGCTGCGTATAGCTGTCTCTATTTCGTCGACGAGGCTGCGCAGTTGACCGAGATTCCGTGAGTCACGCACTGGCTTGATGTTAAGCAGCCGTGACATGTGGTCTTCTATAATAACTTCCTTTCTGCCGAACCTCTCCTTTAATAGCGAGAGAGCGACATCGTAGTTGCCTTCCGACAAGTCAAGTCCTGCTACCGCAGCCGCCGCCTTTCCTGTCAAGTAGCTTTTGAGGTACTTGAATTTGTCTACGTTTGAGAGGTTCTGGTTAGCGTTGATAGTCGACTCAAACTGACTCAGAACCCTTGCCACTCTCGAAGCTCTCCATTAAATTTGTTGATTTCGAGCTTTGGCAGCTTTACGGTGGGGCGTATTTGCGAATCGTTTGCGCTAGATTCTCTTTGATCTGAGGAGTTTAGTGTGCAATCTGATGAAACATTTGTGCAGCTAATGTCGCGTAGCATGCGTTGTACCTTTGTTTTTGCCACGCTAATCCTTTCTCTGTACATTTCGGCGCATGCAATTTCCTATTCGAAAGCTTCATCTTCAACCCTCTTTCGAGAGCCGACGCAGCGAAAAAACTTTCCGCACTTGCGCGCGACCTGACATCAGCCGAATGGAATTCATCTGATTTCACAAGTGCCCGCCTCCATAACCTGAACCCTAATTTACAGCTCCATATTCCGCCCGAGCTTCCACGACGTGACTGCACCCTTCTTGTCCGTCTATGGCTTGGAGTAGCATATTCAAATGACTACTCTTTCCTTATGGGAATGGCCCACAGCCCACTGTGTGACTTCTGCGGGTGCAACGAAACGATCGAGCATCTTCTTTGTCAGTGCTCTCGTTTTAACCCACAAAGAACTGTCCTCTCAGCCACCTTAGACAAACTGGACAAGCGCCCAATGACAGAAAACAAGATCCTTGGAACCTGGCCTACGCGAACATCAGCGCGATCCGCTATGAAGGCGCTGCTGCGATACTTGAAAGACACGGGACTTTCTGACAAATTGTGACAGTACACTGTGTGGCGTAGGACTGTACGGTGACACTGCGTAAGACTAGGAATGCCTTTGCGGGCTGCGTGACAGTGCCCACAGAAATAGTTTGTGTGTATGTGCGTGTGTGTGCTTAGGTTTTTTTTCCTTTTTTTATCCTTCTTTCTTTCGCACCTATTGCATCCCCTTTCCCCTCCCCCAGTACAGGGTAGCCAACCAGAGATAATCTCTGGTTAACCTCCCTGTCTTTCCTTTGCCTTTCTCTCTCTCTCTTTTCATCTTCAACGCCTTTTTCTATCTCCCGATCTAGCTCTTTCAGTGAGTCTTCTTTAAGAGTAAGAACATTTATCTTTTCTTCCAGCTCACCGATTGATGCGCTGTCGTCCATGGTGGATGCTTCATTGATCAGCTAGGTTGTAGATGCTCGCGCCACGGCCCTTCTTCGCTTGATTCTGTCAATGTCCATCTTTTCACGTCCCTATTCCCGGGTTTCGGCACCAAAAATTGTTGTGGAATAAGAGACGGAGAACTTTGAACTTATGGAAAAACGACAGACGTCCGTTCGCTTTGAGCGCATCAAGAAGGCTGCTTTATTTTTCACTAGAAGGGATGGGAAATGGGAGAAAGTAGAGAGAAGGAAAAAGTCATAATACACCGTGCCAAACAGGCATTCTTGCACCGCGCACGTACAAGAACCCGCTCCACACTTGGAAGGTACCATCGCACCGCCAGATGTTGTTCGTAGATCGCGCCCGCCAGTAAGGCACGTAGTTTGAGGGGTATCAAGTGTCCGGCGCCTCTGAGAGGGAGTTCTCCTTGCCACCTCGTCGGCGGCCCGCAGCGCGGGGGTTTATCAAATGTCCGGCGCCACTGGGGAGGGGGAATTTGGCTCCAGAATGAAGGATATACAACACTGTCCATATGGACGTTGCCCGGCTACGAGGAGAAAACGGGCTGAAGGCGGCACGACATGCAGCGAAAGACGCCAGGGAGACAGAGCGCACGGCCTTGCTAGAACAAAAGCACCTGAAGGAGGTGCCATGCAGCGTCACGCCATCTCTCGAGGCGACGCAAAATCTGCGCCGCGGAACTCATGGGCCGCTGGCGTTCAAAAGTGCAAAGGCAAACCTGTCTCAGCGCCAAAAGATGACAATGAGGCGTATGGTGCTATGTGTCTGCCATTTGAACATCGCTATCGGAAATGACAAATAAAAATACAGCGTACTAGAATTTACAGCTCGAGTGTTATTGTGTACAAACGTTAGGAAGAACTCGGCACGAACATCTTTTGCAACTTGTTTGGGCAGTAACTAGCGCATGTAATGCGGTCCTATAGAAAGGGTTGGGTGCCAGAGACCACATTTTCTTAAGTTTTGATTGGTTGCGCAGATGATCTCGTTTTACTCTCACAACTTGCCCGGATAACGGCTCTGGCTTTTGGATCAAGGCCACCTGAAGGTCGCCTACAACGGGAGATAAAAGCATTTCATGCTTAAAAAATCACTGACGTTTGCTATACTCCCAAATGTGAAATTTGAGCGCAGCTCTGTACGTGTTTTCATTTCGCGATATATTGTCTGACGCAGACAATGTGTCTTGTGCGACACGTTGCAAACGGAGCTAAGTGTGACAAGACTGGCTCGCTAATAGGGAAATTGCGAGAGGCAGGGTTTGGTTGACGCGTGCGCTCGATTCACAGCAGCCGTCGCGTACAGACCTCTGCTCATGCAGTGCTTTGTTTCCATATATGGTATCGGTGGGCGCGCTTGCCGCATGCCTTATTGATGGCGCCATCAGAGAACAGACGACGCGCGCTACTCGGGCGCCATTGTGTAGCGATGGTCGCCGCGGGACACGTCTTGCGCGAAACTACGCCTTTCTTCACAGGCTTTCGCCATAACCTACTCCCCCGCTTTCTGCCCCATGGTTCCGCTCAACCCTCCTCCTCCGCTTTGCTCGCGCTCTTCGCTATCACCCCCTTTTATCGCCGGCTGCGCTCCTCGTTCGCTCTTTCATCCTTCGCTGTTCTCGTTCGCTCGGTTACGCCGAGGGACACCTTCGCTGAACGCAGGAACAGGCGCCTAACAGCTGCGCTCTAAAAAATTACTTCAGGAAAACTAGCAGGTGCCTGAGCGTACGTCTCTAAGAAGACAAACAGAAAGCTCGGAATGCAAGAGTGTTTTATTAGCGCAACAGTGTGCGGACTGCGTATGTGATTCCCCCCCCCCCCCCCTCCCAATCTGCTTTGAAAATGCCACGGCAGCCGGAAGGCAAGTGAATGATCAAAATAGAATCATTACTGAAGCAGCGGGCATTGCCAACGACGCCGCCGTTAGCTAGGCTTCCATTGCACTTTTGCAGATAGAGTTATCTGTCCTTCGCTTTGCTCGAGCTCTTCGTCATCACCGTCTTTCATCCCTGGCTGCGCTCAAGAGTGGTTTACCGTGAATCCCATATTTCGGATGCACGAATAGCGATGAGCCCATTTAGGGCGTTTCAGACTTGGCATGTTGTCTGTTGTTATCAGGATTCGGGAGCGTAAAAGGCAAGACTGTTCCATTCTTAGAGCCAGATAATTTAACCACAGTGAATATAAAAACTCACCACGCAAGAACTTCGCGAAAGTATAGGTAGTGAAGACTAGAAATGAACGAAAAATTTTCTTCCTTGAGCACAGTAGTTGGACCACGGTGTACTCCCTCGAGAAATTATGTAAGCTGGATAGGAACAAACCGCGCTTAACGGGATGGTGAGAGCACGACAGAGTTTAGCAGACTCTTGCATTTCATTTGTGGGCGTTTCTGCGGGACCTCCTTGTCGCAGGCACTCAATCTGTATTTCAATGCGCTCGCATTATTACGATACTTCGCCCACTTCACAGGGGCTTTCTATTTGCCTTTGTTTGTATCTAGCCGGTTCCCGCCTCACTCGGTCACCGGGTAGTCCGCAGTTGAATGGGTAGCGAATCGGGCTGCTAGGCTGAGAGAACAGGATTCGAAACCAACCGTCGAACCAATTTGGGTCACTGAGTATGTGGCGAAATCTACATATGGGCCAGTTTTCAATGAATGTACTCGTAATTCACGCCGACACGGGTCAATGTAGATGCGGAAGTGGGTAGGTATTGCTGTTCGAATAAAATCTTTGGCGCCGACTTCGTGCGCTCTGTATGTAACACTCGGTCCGTGCTGGTATTCAATGAACGTCTTTGACGCCAACTTCAGTACCTAGGTATGTGGCCCTGGGAATGTGCCTCTTTTCGATAAAGAAAGATTCCTTAAATTTCTCCGATGCCAAGCGGAAATCAATAATTTCTATTATTTCATTTCTTTGCGTTAACTTACTTTATCAACATCCTTAACAATATTTTCATTACACTGTTAAATTACATATCTGTAATCCCACGCTCCACTATTTAAATCTAGTTTCGCTTAACTTCTAAGCATACGAAAAACAGCCTGCTTCTTGGCCAATGCGCGAATGACTGGGATACAGGACAAGACAAGACGAGCCCCTTTCCGAAAGATTCCTCAATGACATCAATCCCACGCATTAGCATGCTGTGCCATAAATGCACGGGGTATGGAAAAAGAAGTGCCAGTGCGGCAGACACACTTCGCAACGGCTCTTCATTTATGAAGGTTTTCCGCAGGATTACCGAGTCAGATACCTGAAAGCCGACCACCATCGGGTAGAGCAAATCAATCCGAACCCAGGGACACTGAGACCCAAGGTGAGCGACCTTTTTCGAAGATTTTTCGAACTGAGAAACAGAGCTAAACTTAACACCGACTAGGCATAGCGGACCCCTACCGACCCTCGGCAGGGTGGAAAACGGTGTCGCACTGTAAACAAGAGCATCGGAATCACCTCCGAAATTGAGGTAGGTGAGGAAAAAGTGGGGGAAAGCCGAGTACCGAGCCGAGGACGGCGACGTGGATGGATGGAACGAAGTTACGCACAAAAGAAAGGGCCGCGCGAACTCTACCAAAGAGGCAGACAAGCAAGGCACCCGCTCGAGAAGCCCGACGAGCAGAGGCTGGAAGAGCATAGTGAATCAGATTTTACAAGCAAGAAAGATGCCCGGGCTACCTAGAGACGACATCAAGATAATCGTCAGACCGAGAGACGGGCTGAACACCAGAAACACGTGCAGCGCCAGCCTAGACGAGGCATTACGCAATGAAGCAAGAATGAGCGGCGACGAAATGATCACGGTCTGACCTGACCCCACGCTAAACATCCTGGTGATAAGCACACCGGACGAGAAGACGGTGACGAAAGTCGCCAAAATCAAGGAATTAACAGTCAACGGGACGAAGCACACGACTAACGCGTACATCTCGGCGCCAGAAATGGCCAAGGGGATAATCCGCAACATCACCTTGAATTACACAGAAGACCAGCTCGTGCACGCACTGGTGAACATGAGGAACCTTTCACTGGCGTACGCCAAGAGATTGGGAAGCACAACCACCGTGATACTATTTTACGAGGGCGGGAGAAGAAGATCCTGCGCACAGTTGCAGCTCACATGGGTTCTGCCTCTACATCGCTAAACCCTGAAAAATTGCTGTCAGAGCCGCCACAACCAGCATAAATTGACTCTTTACGCTGAGCGGAAAACGTGGACACCCAAATCTATACTGTGAGTCACTTGCTCCGCGAATTACCGGACTCTGGACTTCCAAGAGGCGCCCGCCCAGCCAAGCCTAACGACGGGTACGGTCTAGCCGAAGACCTTGACCCAGTTCGGCGCATCAGTGGTCACCAATGATGGCACCAAGATGAATCTCGAGCACGCACAAATCCCATTTCCTGATGAACCTGCCGGCGGAGCCTGGCTCACTGTTAAGTACAGTCGGGAAAAAACATGAACTTCCACCAAGCCACCCCTCCAACCCCGACACCCATCGGTTCCATCCACATCGACCCCCCCCCCCCCCCCCCCCCACTGCCCCGAAACGATCTCAAGACATTCATCGGCCCCCGAGAAGGACTCAACCCTGCCACCTAGATCACGCCACGGGTTGCTGAAGGCATCAAGCTGACATGTCAGCATCCCACCACAGAGCACGTACGGACCCTTACTGTAAGAATTGACCCAGTACAAAACATCGCTATTGCTAGCACACCAAACGAAGAGCTAGCTATGAGCATCCGTCGCATCACTACAATTCACCTGGGCGGTCGAGAATTTGCAGTCACGGCATACGTGGCGGCACCTGACAGCTCCGTCAGAGGGCTCATTCATGGCATTCCCGCAGGAACTCCCACAGAAGTCCTTTTTAACGGGCTCTATGCACCTGGCCTAGAAATCTTACACGCGCGTATGCTCGGAAAAACTGCAGCGGCAGTGAGCACATTCGCTGGCAAGGCTGTATGTACCCTTCTAAGTGCGATACTACCGCGGTGAAGTACGATGCAAATCATACCGACCAACCACGCATTTCTGCCGCATCCGCCACCAAGTCGGCCACCGCACCGATGTATACCCAACTCCAGAAGCAAATGCATGCCCCCAGTGTGGTACACGGAACCCCACTCAGGACCACCACTGTCACCCCCCGTGCACTTTACGCCAGGCGCCTCATCCTACGGCTTACAAGGAGTGCCCTGATCGACTGAAGAAGGCATCCTCACATCCCAGCCACCGGGACTACTCACGATCAAAGTCTCGGTCACGTACAGACCAGCAATGGAAGCGTTTTCGCTCCAGGACTCGCTTCTCCTCGCGGAACCAATACGGAGTGACCCGGAACCTCAGCGAACCTGCTGTGCCGGGATTACAAGCAGCGACCTGGTCAGCACGGCTTTTCACCTCTCACACAGTCCACCAAGACAACACCCTCTCATCACGTCTACACACAGCATCCACCCAACACAATTCTTTATCCATTCACAATACCGATATTCAACTGCAAATTATAGCTGTACTAAAGGCCATCAGAGAAGAAAACAAACGCCTTCATGAAGAAAACAATAAACTTCGCACGCACACTGCCGAAATTTACGTCAATCGTACTGCCACTCAGCCACTCCACACCGATAACCGCACCCTCAATGCCATCATCCTCTGAATGTTCTGAACCCATGATTCTCGCGGAGTCAGCAAAACCCACAGAAATCGCACAAGTCGAAGAGAAAGTCGATGTACTGTAACCGCAGCTCCTAGCAATGCAACAAAGCATCCAGCAATTGGCAAGTGTAATTGAAGAAACACGGCTCGCAAAAGATCAGCGACGCAAAAAGTAAGAACATTGGCACAACAGGAATTAGAGCAGGGACACCTTGCCGATCCACTCGTAAGCCAGGATGAATAGCAAAACCAACCACAGGAACGAAAACGCATTCCTAATCTGGCATTGTAATTGTCTCACGAACTGAGGCTGTAATACTTACAATTACATGCGTGCCTTACTAAGCAACCGCACGGCCACAATAGGCATTGACTCACTTAGAACCCCGACATTACCTACCCGCAACAAAAGAACCCCACAAGGTGCCGTTCTATCACCCACACTTTTCAACATTGTTATGATAAAATTACCTGACAAACTCAACGCAACACCGGGAATCAGGCATGCAATAAATGCCGATGACATCACTATCTGGACCACCACTGGTTCCGAAGGAGAGAAACAAGACACCCTTCAACCAGCGACCGACGTAGTCCAGCAATATGCAAAAATAAGTGGTCTGCGGTGCTCCCCCGATAAGTCAGAATTATTAGTCGTTCGACAGAAATCACGAAGGAAACTCAATGGAATACCCCACATCACACTCACCCTCGACGGCAAAGAAATACACAGAGTACCCGCGTCCACATTTTCCGGCTCCACATACAACAGGGCGGCGGAGGCGAATACACCATCCAACGTCTCAAGCAGACCACCCTCGAAATCATGCGAATGGTCAGCCGCATCACCACCAATCAATACGCACTGAAAGAAGATAACCTAACACAGCTCGTCCAGGCCCTGATAATCAGCCGCATTTCCTACGCTGCCGCGTACTTACCCCTCACTCCCAAGTCGATAGATCAATTAGACGTACTTCTTCGGAAAGCATACAAGCAAGCGCTCGGTTTACCACCGGGAACAGCGACACTGAAGCTTGAAGCCCTAGGAGTCCATAATACAATAAGATAAATTATAGACGCCCACCTCACAAGCCAAGGAGAACGCGTAGCGTTCAAATATCATCGACGTGCCTGCTCGCATTGCACCTACAACGCAGACAACGCTTGGCCTCTGTGTGGCGAGTTTTTTTGCTGAATATGTAAAAGCGGGAGTCCTGATGTGCGATCTCAGTGATCACTTCCCTATATACTGCCTACTACCTCATAAACAGCCATCCAAATATGTCTTGAAAGCTTAAAAATAATTTATTCAGAACAAAATGTCACGAAATTTGTAGAAAGTATCTCTTGTTATCGGTGTGACGAAGTGACTGCGGTAACTGATGTAAACATTGCTTACGATGTTTTTATATCTTCCTTCGCGTTCCTATATCACAGATGTTTTCCGCTTGTGAAGTTTGAAAAGCAACAAGAAATTAGAAATCCTTGGAAATCTCGTGACCTCTCTAACAGAATAAGATGTCGTGACAAGCTCTTTCAAATTTTTCTGAGCAGCAGAGGCGAAGATGACTTTCGGTCTTTCCAATCGAAGCGTAATAAGTTAAATTCTCATATTAAGCGCGCTAAACAACAATATTGCACGAACAAGTTTTTTGCTATCATGCGAAACTCGAATCTCATAAGGAAAGCGATCAATGAGGTATGAACAACGGCTCTATCGTAAAAAACAAGTTGAATTTCAACATAGTGAATTATCAGGTATTAAGGTTGCAAATACGTTCAATTCTCATTTTATTGATGCTGGTGCGTTTCCACAAAATGATGTGCATAATATATATTAAGTCGATGTTCTTCTACAGTGTGCTTGGCACCTACTGAGCAGCGCGAGATACAGACCATAATTGCATCGTTGAAAGACAGTTGTGCTTCTGGGGAAGATGACACAAAAGTGAAGCCGCCGAAAACCGCCAGTGAAGTTGTCAGCATGCCTCTTCCACATATCTGTAATTTAATTCTTTCTAATGGCGTGTTTCGAGATAATATGAAGCTAGCTCAAGTGACTGTCATTCATACAAGTGGCCCAGTTAACGACATGAATAACTACAGGCCAATCTTTGTTCTTTCTGTCTTCGCGAAAATTGCTGAGCATGTGAATAATCGAAGACTTTCTGAGTTTTTGAATACGTATAAATAACAGCTCAAGAGCTATATGGTTTCTGCAAGACTAAATTTTCAGAAATAAAAGAACAAATCCTTGACAACATAGAAAACCGAATGCTAACTCTAGGTATCTTTCTCGATTTTGGAACGGCACTCGATTGCGTGCAACATGATGTTCTTTTCAAAAAGCTACTTCTTTATGGAACTCGTGGTGTCGCATTATCCTCAGTGAAAAGATATCTCACCTCTAGAACACAGTAAACAAGAATAAATGGAGTTAGTACCGAAATTCAGTGCATTAAATACGGTGTGCTGCAAGGATCCGTCTTAGGGCCTGTTTTATTCTTACTGTAAATAAATGATATTGTAAATATTCAAGGCTGTTCAAATATTATATTATATGCGGATGATACAAACACGTTCTTCTCAGCAAGAGAAATTGGAAATCTTTTTCTGCAAGCTAACATTTGGTTACAGCAAGTAAGTTTGTGGCTAACTGCAAATAAACTGCAATTAAACATAAAAAAAACTAGGTATCTAGTATTTGAATGGAAAAAAAACAATCCGCCCTGAGCTACAACTTCAATTTCAGTATGTCAACACTGAACATGCCCCAACAATGAGATTTTTACGAACTATATTCCATGAAATTATGTCCTGGTCACGGCACGTAGATATTGTCACAAAACAATATTGTTCGGGCTGTCGGTACGCTAAACAGGTTGCGATATTTGCTACCGATAAATGTGGAGTGCAATATTTACAACGCGCTTATACATTCTCGATTAACTTATTGTTTCCTGGTTTGGTCAACCATACACAAACTAACTTAATATCTATTCAAACTCTTCAAAACTGTGCACTGCGCGCAATAGGAAACTTAGGACGTATTGATACCGCTAAACCATACTATAACAAATATAAAATATTCACAGCATCAAAACTTCACACTTACAAATTATTCCTCAAAATTTCACGGCAATTAGGGGAAGATAAGTGTTCCTTCTAAAGCAAATACAAATGCAAAACGAAAAGCTATAACCTCAGAAAATGTCTGATAGGAAAACCACGTTGCAGAACAAAATACGGAGATCAAAAACTAGCAGCTAAACTTCCTAACCTTCTAAACGACTACCCCTTGGTATTGGACGCGGTAAATTCTGGAATTTCAAAGCAAAGGTTTAAGAAGACTGTAAAGGAATTGACACTATCTGAAGACTAATACAAATGTTCAATTACAAGTATAAAATATTTCGTTTATATTTTTGTTTGTGTGTTACCAGTGCTTATACAACTGTGTAAGAATAATCTTTTTTTTTTACGTGACTTGTGTACGCAAGTATTTCAAAATGTGTACTACTTTAACCTCATGTGTGCTCTTCTGAATGCCTGCCATTGCCATTTTGTTGCCACTGTACGGGTGGCACGGCCTAGTCAGGCAAATGTTGGCCTTTAGCCGCGTACCCTAGGACAAACTGTATATTGTCTTAAACAAATCAACAAAGAAACAAAAAAGAATAGCAACACGGCGACGATCACGGAGCCTAAGAACATACAAATGAAGTCGCAAGAATAATGGCAGACATGACCAAGTTGCGAGATGACTATATGCATTTTAAATATCTCCAATTAGCTTGCAGCGAAATTTTCGGTGCTTATATACATAGTGATATTCAAATGTTTTTCATTCTTGAATATTGTTATTGCCAACCCATATACCCAGATGCCAACAGTGAATGTAATAAGTGTGTGAATTATAAGCTAACTTGCAAAAAGTAAAGCTAAACCCTTCCAAGATAACTACAACCCTTTTCCGAACTTTTGTTCGCTGAAAATTATAATTTAGGAACCTGGCGGTGGGGGGACATGAACATCATGCGGAACTGAAAAAAGCTGAAAGTGTGGCGAAACGAAAAAGCGAGTAAGTGGTATGAAAGGAATTTGCAGACTCATCCGGATATCTCTCCGCAATTTCTCAAGAGTTGTCAGAAGGGCACTCCTGCTTTTTTTCTTGCAAGGTCATTCTTTTTGTTTGGCGCACGGAAAAAAAGGCGATAAAGGCGAGAATTGTCAGCATACCGTACGCGTTGATAACATGACTCCTTGGCGGAGTCTACTTCTTAGCGCCCCACTTTTTCAAGAATCTGCGAGCAATGCCCTTCCGTCTGCTTCAACTGCTGTCGTGAGAGGTCTTATCGTCATTAACATGGCCAGCCACTTGTCCGTCGCCGGCATACGCAAACGAGCACCTTTATCGCCACCACGCGTAGGAGCATATCGCAAAGCCTTGCCGCCAACTCTTGAAGCACCTTGGGGAGCAAGAGTCGTGCCTGTTTCTTCGGCGAAGTCAGGGGTCTGGTCGGCGGTCTTGAATAGGGGCCTGCGCATCAATGAAGAGACAAGTGAGGACACATTCAAGAAGTTCTGCTTTGTACGGCTGTGCCCTCCTGCCTGATTCTTAACGCTAGTCGTCGCCCCGAGTCCCCATCGTCGAGAGGCAACACAAACAATCGTGGCGGCTATGATACAGTTTCCTACAGAACTCTACTAGAAAGAACTCGGGCGCTGGTGTCCATGGAGGTCGAAAAATTAAATAAATGCTAGAGTTGTTTGTGTCAACGTGAGGGTCTCAGACTCGGCAGAGACCCCCAAGAACGACACCGAGAACGGGAGAGATGGCATTCTTTACCTTACGCATGCAGCTCCGTCGTACCAGGTTCACATTTTTTTCTTAGCGCGTGCCACCAGCGCTCGGAGTGTCCTTGAACGCTTGCTTTTCTTCTTTCAACAGCTGTATAAGCCTCACAAGTCGTACATGCCAAAATCACGATCTCACTATGAGGCTTGCCGTACTGGGGGACTCCGGATTAATGCTGACCGCGAAGTGTTCCTATAACGCGCTCCTAAACTTAAGGAACGCGAGCGTTTATGCATTTTCTCCCTACCAAAATGCAGCCACCGAAGGGCGGGAATCGAAATGGCGACGTTATGTTTTGCAGCGCAACGCCATAGTCACCAAGTTGCCGCGGCTGGTTTCCGCCGCCGCCGGAAGCGGCTCAGAGAGCACAGACCAATCAGCGCTGGTCCCGGTGCTGCTCGTGTGGCTGGACGCTCTCTCTGGTGGCGTTCATGCAATGACGCCGAGAGGCACAATGTCAAAAAGTGACGGCAAAAACGCTGAATGTGGGGCGGCCTTTACATAATCCTTTTATTAAGGCTCACACTTGCTACTCTTTGTCTGCACGTTTAAGGACAATATTGGGACAGTTGGATAAGTGAATTAGCGCTGCTTTTCTTGCTTCGTCAAATTCTGTCGTAAAGAAACATGTGTCTTCTCGGTCTCGATGATATCATGCTCCACAGCGTTAGAGAACTATTAGGCTGTGCTTACTTTATATTAATGCGTTAGCGTTGTTAGCGTACTTCACAAACTTTCCGGGTGCCAACTATCTATGTTGGTATCTCGTATGTTTCGGTCTAACCGTTTTCCCGCCTACCTGGGTCGCTGGGTAGTCCGTCTTTAAGTGGGTAGCGGATCGAACTGCTGTGCTGAGATGACAGGGTTTGAAGGAAACCTCCAGACCATCTTGTGTCGCTGAATACGTGGCCACGTGTACATACGGCTCGCACTTCAACGAACCTCTTTCAAGCCAATATCGGTAAATGTAGATGTTGGATTGCGTAAGTACCGCTGTTCGAATAAACTCTTTCAGAACGACTTGGAGCTCTGGGTATTTGCCACTCGATGCGTGCTTCCCCTCCGTGAACTTCTTTGATGCCAGCTTGGGTCATTGGGCATCTGCCGGTAGGTGCGAGCCGCTCTTCAATGAGCGTCTTTAATGGCAACTCGGGTAGGGAGGTATTTGCCAGTGGGAATGTGCTGTTCTACACTGACAAGAAGATCATTTAAATTTCTCCCTCACAAGGACAGCAACCCGACGCACTAGCAGGCGGCGCCACAAATGCACTGGGTGGGTATGTGCCGTTTTTCCTTTTCAATGAACGCCTTTGGTTGTGTTTGGCATACAAGAAGCAAGCGATGAGACCGAGACAGTTTTACGCGCGAAGGTGATAGGAGTTATCCGTGATAAGCTAAACGTGAAAGGCAGCTCTGTCGCGTAAATTCACGGCATTGGGAGACCAGGAAAAGAATCACCTGTGACACTATTTTTCCAAAATTAAAACAAAACGCAGGATGCCATTAAAACGCGCGAAAGTTAACAGGAAGAAAAATTCCATTCAGAATTGTTATTCGGTGAATATATTAAGAAAACGTAACTGTTACTACTGCAATCGGGGTGGTTCAGCCAGCATGGGAATTGCGGGAATTACATGGATTTGCCTAAACTTTGTCGTTCTGACTTCGAACGGCTCCGTGACTTTGTGCATTCGTCTTTTTCAACAAAGTACTTAGTAAGTAACGATTGAAGCAGCATTATTAAGTGTTATTATTGACGGCAGGATCCAAACTCTAGCACACAAGCCCCATACTGCAACGATTACGCCACGGATGCATGCGTCGGCAAGTGGCATGGAACGACCGTATGAATTTCGTGTGGGCAAGCCAGCGTGTTCTGATGCTTGGCGCGTTTCAATTTAGCCACCTCTACAGGTTGTGCTGCTGCAATTAGTAGCGATTGTGCGTGTTCGCAGACTACTCTGCGCTTATAATATTATGAATTGGTTTGAAATTTCGGACGATGAAGAGAGATAAAGCGTAATAACCAAAGCTACAAGAACGTCTGAATCCACAAGCACGAAGACAAATCCATGTTCTTCCCATCATTCGCATGGTGGGTGAACGATCGCAGCACCAGGGTACCCTCTAGTATTTGCTGCATGGCACTCTATGAAAGTGCCTAGTCATCCAAAAAACTCCGGCAAGAGTTTACAGGAAATTTCATGTGTTCAAGAGGTGCGCTTGTGAAATATAGACACGCGCAGTATTGTGAATACAAGGGATAACTTTGAAGGTATATCCTGGGATACAGTTTGCCCATCTTGTTCATCACTGAAACTTGGTTGCGTGCTGCTATTCATGATAAGAGCACGTTTCCGCATTCATATCCGGTTTTTAGGCGCGATATGAATACAAGGGGCCGTGGAGTCATTGTGTTGATTAGGCGTAATATTCCTTATTTTTTACGTCAAATTAAGAATAATTAAAGTGTTTCTCTAAAGTTGAAAAAAGTTAGGACTGTTCTGTAATATTGTCACGGGTATAAAGCTATTTATACGGTGTATTTACAGGGCGCATATAAACAGCAGCCCAGAATCCCGAGAGGCTGTTGCCACTTCGTCGTCTTCACCATCGACGACCTTGTCCTCTTTTTCTACCGTAACACGACCCCCGGCAGGTGTCAGGGTGACTCAAGGAGCAGGCACTGGGAAGACCCATATTAGCGGTTTACTGGCGAACCACGGACTGGATCAGCGATATCGTGTCAGCAGTGTTGTTCCAAGACGTCTGTTGAGGCGAGGCAGGAAACGCTGCTTCGAGTTCGCGGCGTACAATTCGGGTCATGTTTTCACTTGGAGGTGGCTAGCTAGATTGGTTGGTGGGGTCGGTACAGGAAGTGGTCGCCGCAGTACTTGGGAGCCGTGTAAACTGATTGTATGTACGGCGACTCTTCGCCTTCTCGGAACGGCGGTATTCCTTCATGATGGCGTCGACAGTCGATAAGTTTCTAAAGACCGGGAGGTTGAATGCGTCGTCCGTGACGCCTTTGATAATGTGTCATTCTCTGCCTCTGGCATCGACGTGTCGATTGTATGTCAGAGGGCTAGGACGTCCTGAATGTATGAGACATACTTCTCGGTAGTAGTTTGGGCACGCGTGGCGAGTTGTTGCTTGGCGGCTAGTTGTCGACCAGTCGGATTAACGAAAACGTCGGAAAGCTTTTCTTTGAACAAGTCCCAGCTGGTCAGCTCTTCCTCGTGTGTGTAAAACCACGTTCGCGGTGTTCAGTCGAGGTAGAACACATTTGCCAGCAGTATGGTCGGATCCCACCTGCTCACCTTGCTGACGCGCTCATACATCTCCAACCATTCTTCTACGTCAACACCGTCGATGCCGGTGAACTTGCCGGGGTCTTGCGGCTGAGGTAGAGCAACGTACTGGGTATGCATAGTCGGCATTGGAGCTGCAGACGCGGTGCCTTCCACTGGAAGCATGGTCCTAGGCTGGGTGAGACGTCCAGTGCCGATCTCCGTTGCGAATACGCTTACCCCGCACGTCCACCAAAATGTCACGAGTATAAAACTATTTACATGTTGTATTTACAAAGCGTATATATACAGCAGCCGAGAATCCCGAGAGGATGTTGCCACTTCGTCGTCTTCACCGTCGACGACCTTGTCCTCTTTTTGCACCGTAGCAATATCATTCGCTGTCTACCGTTATCCCGACGAATCACTGCAATTCTTTCATGACATATATCAACGTATGTGGAATTTGGCTCAATAAAAATATTACTTGTTAGTGACCTTAATCTTCCTGATATAGGCTGGGACGATTATTTGCTTCCCATGTCGATAGCGCTCCAGTTCAGCGTTTATTTACCATAACGTTGTGGAAAAGCCCGCTGCAGATGTTCAAGCAGCCTAGACGTATTCAAGGTAGTTAGTCCTCAACAGTCCACATTTTTTTTTTGTAAGCTGCCATATCAACAGTTCTTTATAAATTGAACTTGGTCTTTCTAGCCACTACATGGTGAATTGTTTATGTGCTCTAGCAGGGCGTACTATAAAAATCTCTTAAAAACTGTTTTCGCTAAGAATTTTCTACGTGGAAATGATGAAAGTTCTTTAGACTACCTTGACCTATATCTTAGCAGTTTTTGTGGGACGGATGTATCACAGCGGCGTTGTAAATTTAAACATTAGTGCATGTACTGCATCGATAATTTTGTACCAAATAAAAAGAGACAGTGACAAAAAAACCCTTGGGTAAAACGAGGTATCTAACATCAGGAAGGCAAACTCAAGCAGTTAAGACAGCGAGGTCCCTCTTGCAGCGTCATACGATAAAATCACACTCCTTAACCAGTCTGTCAGCCGTGCTAAAGTAAATTATTTTCAACATACGCTCCCGGATTTCACCGAAACAGCTCCTGAAGATTGTAGGTCGCACTTGTGTCGCAAACAAAAAAAAATACACCGATGACTACGATACTCACTAATTCAAATTTTGAGCTCAGCTGTTTAGGTGTTCTGAATTCGCGATATATTGCACGGCAAAAAATTTCATTCTGAACGACACGGTCCTCTCGGCGGTGGCGTTGAACCTCTGCTCAGGCAGCTAGTTTAGCAGCTGCGGCAGACGATGCACTTTCATCGATTGCGTGGCTCATCAGTCAGAAAAAATGGCTTACACTATTTTGTATTGTCATTACATTGTCACATTGTAGTGACAGCGAAGAACGTCTCAACATCGAAATTGTGTGTTATGAATTCTCCTCTTTATTGGGCGAACTTGTGCCCACCAAAACAAGTAACACTCAAGCACAACCATAGAGGCACGCAGAGTCGGCGATCGTCGGAACTCAATTATGTGGGACAAGCGCGTCGGCTTTTGCACATGACTCGTCGAAAGCTTTCAGAAAGCTTTCAGAAAGTACTAAACAATTTGCGTCACGCATATAATAAAGTTGCAAAAACCGCAAACTATGACAATCGAAACTAACACGAACGATACCAAACCAAGCAAACCAAATAACCGCAAGAGAGAGATGACGCGAGCAGACGATAGTACGAAACGAGCGGTCGGGCGGGTCCGCATGACATCAGTTTCCCGACCGATCGTCACTCAACAGACCACTCCCATTGGTCTCCGCCGTTCGTGGCTCACGTCTTTCATCTCCCACACCACGTTCGCACTTTAATCTTTCCCTGTGCTCATTCGCTTGGTTACGCCGCCGGCGCCGCCGACGCCGATGCTCGCAGCAGGAACGGGCGCCTAAGAGCTGTGCTCTAAAAAGAAGGCATTGTTCGAATAATGCATGACGGTGCCTTAATTCACAGACAAACAAAGCATTGCGTAGCATCTTAGTGTATACTCGTACTTTGAGAACTTTCTTTTTCTAAGCTAATGACGGCACATGCATCAATCCCGCATCACGTTACCAACGACATTGTGTCAATATCTGTCCTCGGGTGTATGCTTTTCAATTTAAAGCCTAAATCTTCGCCTTCTGCTGATAACATTCCAAAAGCGTTCGATGTCGACACGATGATATGGTCGTTAATTTTCTGACAATCATCTTTTGGGTTCTCCTTTTATCATGTCGCTTTCACCGTGATTGGAAGATTACACGAACTATGCCAGTGTTGAAGACAAGTTACAAGCCATTGGTCTCAGTTTATCGCCCCAAGTCTCTCACCTTCTCATGATGCAAGCTACTTGAGCACATCATAGCTAAACGTATCACCGAATTTCTAAGTCATAGGAATATACTGAGCCCTTCACAGCAAGTATTCAGGAAAGCTTTTTGCAGTCAAATTCAATTATATCCGTCGTGCATACCTTTGCTTCTATTCTGGATCTCTTTGGGCAGATCAATGCCATTGTTGTGGGCTTTGAGTAAGTCTTTGACCTGGTTTCTTGCACTAAACTCATCTTCAGTCGTAAGTGCACCGGCCCTACAGATTTTATTGTAAATTGGGTTTCAGCTTAGTTGTGAAATCACACACAATTTGTCAGTATACACGATAACTGTTCCTCAGAACTCCCGCTTACGTTTAGTGTTCCACAAGAAAGTGTTCAGGATGCCCTTGGTTTTTTAGTATATAAGAATGATACTGTTAGCGTTGTCCCAGACTATGTCCAAATAAGACGGTTTGCGGACGATTGTGTCGGAAGTTATTCTTTTATTTACAATTACTGGTAATTCATGCCTTAGCAATATTAATCAATGGTGCAGACATAGTCACAAGAAGCTTAACGCCAGCAAAACACTGAACATGAATGTAACCGCGTATCCTCCGCGATTATATTAAATTTAGAAAGATGAGAAGCACAACATCGCGGTTATCTTTCGTTTATTTGCCGAACAGTTCCGGTAGGTGTAACGACCTTTTCAAGCGCTGCAGGGACTACAATTTATCTTTTGCAAAAGGTCGATCCCGCGACCGAAACTGTTGGGCAAATGAACCAAAGATAACCGGGAAGTTGTACTTCTTATCTTTTCAAATACGCTTGGCCCATTGAAAAATCTACTTACTCCCTATATACATATTTATATACATATCATAATAAGCTAACGAGCAAAAACACCAAGGACAACATAGAGGAAATTGCTTGTACTTACTAATTGAATTAAAGAAAATGATACATTGATGGACATGAAAGTGTATGAAAAGCGTGCGATGCTCTTACCAATGGAGCTGCCGCGGCACCGTTTTCCAGTCCACTTTCTGGAGCATTTGTTTTACTACTAGAACTAACTTTGGGATTGTTAGCCAGCGTCAACACTCACAAGCCTCGGTGGCGGCTGTGCCACATCCTTTCTGCCGTAAGCTGCGGAAGTACGTGGTCTATTCGGGTGAAGGCAACAGGTCAAATAAACCAACACATGCTACCTGAAGGTATCAATGTTACCCGATTCGAGACTTTGGTAATGCAATGAACGATTTCTTCATCCCACCTAAATTTTTGCGGTTCTGGTCTGCACGTGAATAAAGTTCACTGCCTGCCTGCCTCGTCTGCACTTCGTTTACCTTGGAACCCATTCTATAACTCTAGTGGGCCACGAGTTATCGGTCCTATGCATTACATAACCTGCCCAGCTCCATTCTTTCCATAACTTGGTTCCATCGTTCCATCGCTCAGTGCGTAGCCCTTAACTTGTTCGCGAACTTCTTTGTTAACCTTTAAGTTTTTGTCTCTTATGCTAGCACTGGTAGAATGCAGTGATTGTGCACACTTCTTTTCAGTGACAGTGGTAAAGTCCCAGTCAGGATTTGGTAATTCCTGCCGCATGCACTCCAACTCATTTTTATCCTTCATTATATTTCGTCGTTATGATCAGGGTCAACTGTGAGTAATTGACTTAAATAAACGTACTACTACACAGACTGTACAGGCTGACTGGCGATCACGAACTCTTGTTTTTTCTTGCTAGGCTATTGAATGTTACCTTTCAATAGTTCGTAACCCAAACTCAGGATAGTGCTAAATCGTGGTCCCACGGCACGTGGAACACGGCTAGAGAAACACATGACAAGAAGCGCAATGTGGGACCCTGGGTCATGGCTTCACATCGTCAGAACTGCCCAAATAAACCGAACCGATGACACTCCTGCGAAAGCGACCTTTTTCTTGTCATTGGGATTTCTAAGAAATGGGAAATCGAAGTCAAGCGACAAAGAAAACCCCTTCGACCTAGCAAAGCTGGACGGAGACGCTTATCGCCCTGTTATCTTAGCTGAAGTGCGCGAAAATACAAATAACTCCTTAAACCGGCATGAGATATGAACACTTCTCCGTGCTTTCTGATTTCAGTTGTGCCGGCATGCTCAGGTTATCGACTACATGTGGAAGTACGGACACTTATGGCTTAGCTGAGTCGCTTCTGCTTATTTTGTTCACCCTGGAACGTGACCACTACCGAAGTTTACTTGCGCCCATCAGTATCAATTGTCCCATTTCTTCGTATGCGCCTACACACTTTAAGCGCACCAATTGCTAGGAGCCAATCCTATATACAGCGTGCATAGTTGCTAACCGTTAATGAGCCAAAAAGCGCAGGTGATGAGGACTTGTAGGAATGCTGAATGCCAGCAAGCTTTGGGTATGTGAGTCCTTATGATAGAGAGGAAGTGTAGACTTGCACTTCACACTAGCGAGCATCCAAGCTTCGTTTTACTCGTTCTATTGTTCTGAGCAGTAACATATGTTGCATTACACTACATTTTTTTTACTCCATATATTATGATTATTTCTCGGCTGAGATTTATCTCAGCGCCAGACATTCGGTCGGAGAAACAGCGGATTAAAACACCACATATGGGCCGGATGACGAGACGAAGAGTGCATTAATTTCGGGATTTCTCCGTGCACGAAATGTGAAACATTCATTGGCTACCTGCTTGGGTTTTTTGCGTCATCGTCAGTGGTCGTGGTAGCCTCCACACCGCATGTGCTTCTGCTCCACAACCGTTTTTTTTTTTGCGAGCGGGTCTTTCTTTATGGTGTTATCATTTCACTAATGTAGCATACACCACATGGCTCTTCAAGCTTGACCATGTTGCGGAAAAATTTGTTATTTATTGCGAAGCATTCTATGCCTCTTCCAAAGTATTTTGCGGATATTTGTTAGAGGGGTATGCCCTGTCTCAGCTCAGTGCTGGCTGCTTCAGTAAAAAAAATTGCACCTCTGATCGTCCGCAGCAGTAGCCCCGTGATGTATCCATTAGGCCACAGGCGATTGCATTAAACCAGAGAAGGATGTGTGGATTCCAGGCACAGTATAAAGTGTTTTACGTTAAACATTTTCTTGGTATTTCCAAGAAGCACTGTTCTTGTTTATGGGCGATTAGTGCACGCAATGAAATTGTACAAGTTTCCGCCGAAAAATGCCTAGCTCTTTTATACATATGGGCTCGAACACCGAAGATGTATCCGACAGAAGCCAGAGCCTATCGAATACGCTATGCACTGAACTGAGCTAGGTAGGTATTAAGTTCTTCTCAGAGTATTTGTTTGAACCAACAAACAACACGTTCTGTTTCCGCTACAGTCTCATCACTGTGTATCAATACTCCTCCGTTTTCCGTTTCAGTGCGAAATATTCCCGGCACTCACCTCCATGCACCAGGCCACAAAAAACAAAATCTGCGATTAGGCGTTAGCTGATGATGATGTTTATTGGCATTTGCCTTCAAACAGGGTGCGGACAAATAGTCCCCTAATCGTCTTGATGTATTCAGGTTTTACTATGCCTATCTCTATCTAGTCTAGCCTTTTTCCTATCTGATCTCGAGCTCGACTTTCGTATCTAAAACCCTTCATCGTTATACTGTAGCATTATCTAAACTTGCAAAGACTCCAGTTGTATCAATCTCTTCTCTGCTTTTCTTCCACCAATACTCTAATGATCTCTTACGTATATCGACAACTGACCAGTTAATTTTTCCATCTTCTTTGAATCTTGATGCCTTTTGAAGCTAGACACTCCCTACCTGGGTCACTATCATGGCACTCCAATATGGTGTGCCAGGTCGTTGCCATGCTTTTTTCGCAGTACACACATGCCGCATCCTGCGCGCATATTTGCTCAGGCATGTTTCTGTTCTCAGGCAGTAAGCTTGACCCTAAATAGCGGAGCACTGCCCTTTGCGTTATCAAACAGATCTTTTTTCCTGATTTATTTCTGCCGTTTTTTGTAGAACTCCATGATCTTTCTTGCTTCCTTCGTTTGCATCCAATTTACATCGTCTTGCGTCTCTGCTTCCGTCACTTTTTTTTTTACTGCTGATTGTCAATATGCACTTTCAGCTACCCTGCACTTGGTTGCCAACTTTTTTACTTCTTCCTCAATTCCACGTCCACGCCTTTGAGGTACGGATAATTGTGCATTACCGCCGGCCATTTCTTTTCATCCATGTGCCCCAGTCTTTTTTCAAAACAAAACTTGCTAAACAAACCCAACTCATTCACCTTGCACTGCCCCAAAGCCAGTCGGACCAGTGCTCTCTGATTGATCTTCAACTCCGGCAAGATTTGCGAACGTCAGCGCTGGCGTCATTGCACTCTTCCAAATTCCTCACATCACCTAGGATTCATTGTAGCGGCAGACTGGTTTACGTCTGATTATTGCTGCATTCCACTTCCCTTTCACGATTAAATTATCTTGGTGGACGCTTGAAAAGGTCTTTCCTTCGTTTATGTATACTCCCAAGTATTTACATTGCTTGACAATGGGTATGGCTTCTTGTTGAAATGGTTTCACTTCATCACTCGCCTCTTGATTAAAGATCATAATTGTCGACTTTTTGCGCTAAACTTATGTCTTAGATTCATTATTGTCTTGCCACATATACTCGCCGGTCTCTGTAATTCCCTTACATTGCCCGCTAGTAGCTCTATGTCGTCCACATACATCACACCAGGGACTGTCTCTTTCACCTTTTGCCCATTACGGGTGTAACATAAATTGCCACCTAATTCACTACTTTTCAGTCGTCTCTCTATGCCTTCCCGTAAAGCGCGAAGAACAATGGAGACCGAGGACTTCCTTGCTTCAGCACTCGGTGAATTTCCACAACTTCATTGCATTTCCGGCCTTCCCATACGGTTTGTACTCGGTTGCTCCTATATATGTCCCTCAACAGCTTCACTAAATCATCGCCTATTCTCCCGCACTTGAAAATGACCCTTAACAATTTCTCTGTCTATGTCGTCGTAAGATCCCTTAATATGTATAAGTGTTATGAATTAAAGTATATTCTGGGCAAATGAAATCACTATGCACTGCGTTAGTACAAAGATATTGTCACGCGCGACGATACTATGGGACGACGGTCAGAAATCTGTTGGAGGTGCCGTGGTCAAAGCGGAAGCCACGTGGTAGGCCGGTGTGGTCAGGTGCAGTCATATGCCGCGAGGAAAAACTTGCGACGAGAAGCCAAAATCGATGATGCAAGAAGAGGTTCGTTTGTTCGTAACTATCACCACAGTGTTCGGGAGGACAACGTTGCGTGTCACAGTACTCTTAGGAATAAGGAAGGAGACGTTGTCACCATCTAGTAGGGGTTGAAAGGGTGAGATCTCGACCTATATTGTGGCTTGCGGGGGTCTAAAAAAAATTGGCCATGCCTTAGCTCAGCTAACCCTGGATATGCTGAGCGAAATATTGGTTTAGCCTGGTGAAGTCTTGGTTTCACTTGGTTAACCTTTGATGTAGTTGTAATTATTATACTTAGGTATACAATCATCGTTAAGCCAGTTACGACGGTTTTGCTAGGTCGGTTGCTAGACATGACTGTTATTAGACGTGGGTAGGCGCGCATCGTTCAATGGTGTGATGCCTGTTGTGCCACAGGGAAAGCGGAAGTGTTCGAAGCACAAACGGACCGGGCACGAACGCGGTCGCTTCATTGATCCCGATGGTGCACCGCCTGTTACATTACGGAACCTCTCCAGTGAAGCAGCTCACCGGGCGACATCCGCAGGGGGATCAGACTTGGCAAATACGGCTCAAAGCCTCTCGCCCAACGCTTAGAGAAGACGGCACGTCCTTGATCTCATCCATGGCCAAGCTCGCTCTGACTAGGCGAGCACGGCGCCCCTCCTAGCCAGGCACGCGGCGAGTCACGTTCTCAGGCGCCGACCCAGCTGAGGAGAGCTCATGCGCCATGCCGGCGGTGGCGGCGGAGCTCGGCGCGGCGAGTCACGTGGTGCGTTGCCAAAGCTACAGCACAGCTGCGGTCAAATGAAGGTCAAATTCATGGCGACGCCTAAACTCGGCTCGACGAGGTTAGTAAAGCTTTCGCTTAAATAAACACTGTGGCGCGTAGGCGAGGTGGGCCGACAGCGTCGTTGTCAGATACCGAAGGAACTTCTAACCGGATGAGTCCCACAGTTCAGTTGATAAGGGCCGCGTGTGGAGACCAAAAGTCAATTTCAAGGGTGAGGTCATGGGGGCGATGTTATATGACAGCAAAAAGAACAAATGTGTGGGGACCAGAAACAGTGATGCGTGCAATGGACATACCAAGCATGGCAGGTATACCCCCGTCGGCTACTCGAACGGTAGGTGAAGCCACGGGTGTTGGAACACTCTGGAGGTGACAGTAGAAGTTCGAGCTCTTTACAGAGATTTGTGCGCCAGTTCAACTATCAAACATAACTTCAAGAAGGTTGCATCGTGTATCAGGGAAAATTAAAGGATTTTCAGGCTGGGTCGTAAATGCAGCATCAGCTCCTGGCGCTGCACTGGCTAGCTTTCCGAGAGGCTATCGAAGGGAGACCTAGAGCGGCGAGGTTGGATTGAGTGGGACTGAAGGCTCTGGTGCGATGGCGAGCAGCTGGTCCGGCTTTCTCTGGTAGAATGCTCATCACTGGAGGCCTCAGGACCGAACTACAGAGCATATGGTGCACGTCATACGCTGTCATACGTCAAGGGACCTGATTTATGAGATTGCTCTGCTAAAACCTCAAGCATTGTACTGGCTGGAGGTTTTCCTCACTCAGCGGTCACAGTTTGTTTCAGCTAACGAAGTAAGCTCGAATCTGAGTCCTGTTTATTCGGGCGCACCACAGGGCTCTGTGCGTGGACCTTTCCTGTTTCTCATGTATATTTTCACTGCTCACTTCAGACAAGAGCGGAGGGCGGTATTTAATCGAGACAATTGCACACTTGAGGTTGTCGTCTGCGACGTCAGCGTGGTTGGGCACAGATGGCGTCGCGGCATATGCACCCCTCAAGAAGGAGCATCGTCCCGTTGCTCGGCGGGTAGCACCCAACGTCCAGCGAACCAGAGAGTGTCCATGTCATTCAGAAAAATAAGGTTTCATGCACACCACGTGCACAGTCTCAGGCAGGTCCTGACGGCGCCTAGAGCAGGATAGGCTATCAGGAACGACTTCATAGTGGACATCGCTAAGGCGTCGTACAACCTTGCATTGTCCGAAGTATCGGCGTAGGAGTTTCTCTGCGAGGCCTCGGCTGCGTACTGGAGCCCAAACCCAGACTCGTTGGCCGGGCAGGTAGACGACGCATCGAGGGTGTTGATTGTAACGTCGGTCATCACGGTCTTGCTGGCTAGTTATGCGAACGCGCGCGAGCTGTCTTGCTTCTTCGGCGCGCTCTGTAAAATCTGTGGCGTCAGTCTCGGAATTGCTGGAATCATGAGGAAGCATAGCATCCAGCATTGTAGGCGCTTCTCGACCGTGGAGGAGACTGAATGACGCCATTCTTGTTGTTTCTTACCTAGCCGTATTATAAGCAAACGTTACGTAGGGTCATATTTGGCGCAGTTCTTGTGTTCCATATCGACATACATGCAGAGCATGTCTGCAAGAGTCTTGTTGAGGCGCTCGGTAAGTCCATTGCTTTGCGGGTGATAGGCTGTCGTCCTTCTGTGTGCCGTGCCACTGAGGGTGAGTACAGTTCGCAAAAGTTCAGCCGTGAACGCGGTTCCCCTGTCGGTTACGATGACCGCTGGAGCACAATGCCTCAGGATGAGGTTTTCGATGAAGAACTGTGCGGCCTCGGCTCCTGTGCTCCTCAAAAGTGCCTTGGTTTCAGCATATCGCGTGAGGTAATCTGTCGCAACTATGATCCACTTATTTCTGGCAGCAGATATCGGGAATGGGCCCAAAAGGTCCATCCAAATTTGTGCAAACAGCGTTTCCGGCACTGGAACGGGATGTAATAGTCCGGTAGGTTTTGTAGGTGGCACTTTTCGCCGCTGACAGTCAAGGCACGTTCGAACGTACTGCTTCACCTGTGCTGCGAGCCATTGCCAGTAGTATTTCTCTTTGATCCGTGCTAATGTTCTTCTGCAGCCTAGGTGGCCTGAGGTAGCTTCATCGTGACAGGCCTGCAAGATTTCATTGCGGAGAGTTTTAGGGACGACTAGTAGATATCTCTTCCCTGTTGAAGAGAAGTTCCTCCTGAAAAGAACACTGTTGCGTATGCAGAATGATGACAGGTGCCTTGAGATTAATCCGGGCTTGTTTGTGGTGCCGCCTTGTAAGAAATCAATTAGTGAAGCGAGCTCCTGGCCCTCTTGCTGTTGTCGACAGATGGTTGCCGCATTAAGTACTCCGAAAAAGCCTGCGGATTCGTCATCATCTCCGCCTGACGACTCGATCGGCGATCTGGAAAGGCAGCCAGCGTCTAAGTGCTGCCTTCCCGATTTATAGACCACTGTCATGTCGTACTCTTGAAGCCGTAGGCTCCAGCGTGCCAAACGCGCAGATGCATCTTTCATGTTTGTCAACCAGCAGAGGGAATGGTGGTGACTTATGACTTGAAATGGGCGGCCGTATATGTACGGGCGGAACGTGGTAAGTGCCCATACTACAGCCAAGCATTCCTTCTCTGTGGTGGAGTAGTTCGGCTCGGCATGTGGCAGTGGTCTACTCGCGTAAGCGATGACTCGCTCAGCACCGTCTTGCCGCCTAACGAGGACGGCGCCTAGACCCACGTTGCTGGCATCGGTGTGGATCATTGTCGGCGCATCCACGTCAAAGTGGGCAAGAACAGGCGGAGTTTGTAGACGGTGCTGCAACTCGTTAAATGCCGCCTCCAGCTCCTCGCCCCACACAAACGTGACATCTCTGGTTAGGCAGGTGAGCGGTGAGGCAATGCGTGCAAAACTCGCAATAAATCGCCGGTAATAAGTGCATAGGCCTAGTAAGCGTGTGACTGCCCTCTTGTCTGTAGGCCTTGAAAACTTTGCGACGGCTGCGATTTTATCAGGATCAAGTCTGACACCTGTGTGACTTACAACGTGGCCCAAAAACTGTAGTTCTTCATAGACAAAGTGGCACGTTTCAGTTTTTAAGGCAAGCCCAGCAGACCATATGGCTTGAAGAACTGACCGTAGTCGCCTGAAATGTGCATCGAATGTGGCAGAATAAACAATGACATCGTGTAGGTGGACTAAGCAAGTCTTCCGATTAAGGTCTGAGAGAACTGTATCCATTAGCATTTGGAACGTGGCTTGGGCGGAGCACAAACCAAAAGGGAGAACTTTGAATTCATAGAGCCCATCAGGCGTTACAAAAGCAGTCTTGTCGCGATCCCGCTCATCGAGCTCTATTTGCCAGTATCCACTTGTTAGGTCCATTGATGAGAAGTAACGTGCATGCCGTAGCCTGTGAAGGGAATCGTTGATGCGTGGGAAGGAATACACATCTTTTTTCGTAACCCGATTGAGCTTGCGATAATCGATACAAAACTGCAGGCTACCATCCTTCTTCTTAACGAGTATCACGGGCGATGTCCAAGGGCTTTTTGACGGCTGGATGACATCATCTTCTAGCATTTTCTTGATTTGCTGCTGTATTGCTTCACGCTCTTTCTCAGCCACGCGATACGGATGCTGTTGGATGGGTATTGCTGTTTTCTCCGTAATGATGCGGTGTTTCGTGAGTGGTGTTTGAAGCACTCGGGACGTTGTAGAGAAGCAGTCGTTAAAATCGTCAAGAACTTCCCTGAGACTTTGTTTCTGTGGCGGCGCTAAACCTGGGACAACGTCGACGACGGGTGCATGTGGCATCGTACCGGTGGTCGATTCCTCCTTTACAGCAAAGCAGTGTTGAACGTGGTCAATTTCATCAAAGTATGCCACAGCGATGCCTTTACTGATGTGCAGGCGTTCATTGGTGAAATTTGTGAGGAGCACCTCTGTGCGGCCACCGATTAGGCTGACGATACCCCGAGCGATGGCCCTGATACCCTGATGGAACAGAAGTGCAGTTTATTGTTCGGCTACACCGTCCTTGTTGAATTGTTCTCCGCAACTGACGGAGACAAGAGTGCATGATAGTGGTGGTATGCAGACGTCGTCGTCGGCGACACGTAACGATGTACGTTGACGCTCTTCGTCGTGGCTCGCCTCTGTGCTAGTTGACAAGGTTGTCTCGCCATCCCGTATGTTAACCACGCCGCCGTACTCCCGCAAGAAGTCCATTCCAAGGATGAGTGATCTGCAGCACTATTTTAAAATCATAAAAGTGGCGACAAAAGCTGTATTTCCTATGCGGAGTTGTGTACATTTTCCTGTAGGCGTCATTATCTGGCCCTCGGCATTTCGAATATAACGGCTCGTTCATTGCATTTTGACTTTCTTAAGCCGGTCTGCCAACTGCTCACTCATTATGGAAAAGTCTGTGCCAGTATCAACTAACGCTGTCACGTCGTGCCTATTAATCGTTAAGAGTAGGTCGGCACTCCCAAATTCGTCTGTGTTCCGTTTCTCCGGCTTGCTCTGCTCGTTTCTCAGTAATAATGGGGGATTTTCGGTGGTTCGACGACTTGCAACCTTCTCCCCGGAGGTCGCTGATTTCAGTTTCCTCGCCGTAAGAGGCCTTGGAGAGCGGCCTCTTACCATGTCGGCGAAACTGCGACGGTTCGGCGAAGAATAACGTAACAGAGACGGCGAGCGCGACTGGAGATTAGCTGAGCTCCCTTGTTCCCGAGTGACGCTGTCTTCGAAGCGTGGATGTCTCTCTGGAAACTGTCGCTGAGTGGCAGGTGACATTTCCTGGATGCCACCCTGGTGATGAGGGCAAAAACGATAAGTATGCCCTGGTTCCCCACAGTGAAAACATAATGGTCGGCAATCAGCAGTGCGCCACGCGTAGGTCCTGCGAAGCTGGGTTCGGCTGAAATGCTCCCTTTGTATCCAGGTAGCAATAGGTGGCCGCTGGTGGTACTGCTGTACTGGCAAGGCTAGAAAGGGGGCGACGCACAGCATCTGCGTAGCTGTATGCGCGCGACTTGAAGCACGGCTCGGGACACGGTTCAGGGAGTGGCTCAAGTGATGGAAATGCTCGCAGGATTTCTTGGCGGTCAACTTCAGCGACTGAAGCTACAGTGAACTCCTTCGGTGTCACAGTTTCCTAGCGCACAATGTCTCTTATTAGTAGACGCAGCGAGGTCTCTCGTCTGTCGCTGTCAGTACTGCGGCTCCTGCAGGCGCATCATTATTCAAGCGTTCGTATTGCCGGCAACGCTGCTGCAGCGCCCGCTCGATTGCTGTGGCTTCCTTAATGAATTCTTGCACTGTTGTGGGCGGGTTACGCACGAGACCAGCGAAGAGCTGTTCTTTGACGCCGCTCATTAGATGGCTCAGCTTCTTCGAATCAGGCATGTTGGGATCCGCGCGGCGAAGCAAACGAGACATGTCCTCGGCAAACTTCGAAACACTTTCGTTGGACTTCTGAATGTGCTACTCGAGAACGCCTTCTGCATTATCTCGGCGATCAGGGATTCCGAAGGGGTATCAAGCAGCTGACGGAAAAAATTGTCCCACGTTGTGAAATGTGCCTCGCGGTTTTAGAACCAGGTCCTTGCGCTACCTTCAAGACCGAGTGCACATTGCAAAGCTTCTGGTCCGGGTGCCACTAATTGACCTCAGCTACGCCTTCGTACTGGTCCAGCCAGTCTTTGGCGCCTTCATACGTGTCACTGTGGAAGTTTATGGGGACTAGATTGTCTTGAACACTCACCTGTGTTGGACTTCCAAGCGCCATTTTCTGAGTCGGTGGGGTTGCTGGCAAAGTTCCTTGCAAGAGACCGAATTCCGGGCACAGACCTTGCAGGCAGCGGCTTTGCGTGGTTTACAGGTGTCTCGACGCGTGCATGATGTCTTGAAGGGCTGGATGCAGGGCTACTGGCAGTAGTCGTCCCTATAATTAGGCGATGATGCGATACCCAGCACGTCCGCCAGTGTCGCGGCTCACTTGAGACAAGAGCGGAGAGCGGTATTTATTCGAGACAATTAGGACAAGCGCTCAGTTCAGGCTTCTTCTTCTCTAGAACCTAGCTTGCACACTCGAGGTCGTCGTCTTGTCGTGAGCGTGGTTGGGCACAGATGGCGTCATGGCAATATTAACAACTTCATGTGTTTTTTTCTCAAATTCACCTGTTTACTGGTGAATTTACATACTGGTGTGAATACCGGTGTGATTTACAACGAAAAAATTTGCGACGATGATGTAACCAGGCGTTAAGCTGACATTAAGGCCGTTTTTTCATGGTGCAATTCATGGGTAATAGAAGTAAATGTTAACAAGTTCAAACTCACGCATGTATCTAGAACTACCAATGAAGTGCGCGTGTACTCCCTTAATAACGATCATTTCGTTCTCGTAACAAGTTCCGAGTACATTGGTTTTCCCATCACATCCTATCGCAGTTGAAATACCCACATCGCGCATATAATAAGTAATGGTGACCAAATGCTCCTGACGTCAAATTTGCGTAACCGCTGATGCAAGCATCGGGTGGTTACCCGCAGGTTTGCCTGAACATAGCAATCAAATGCTCCCCTCGTTCATAGAGGTCACTTTTGTTCGCTTGAAAAACGAATAGCATTGCCTGCACTGAGCGGCTTGTCTTATCTAATTGGCTCGCAAGAGGCGAGGAGCATGCTCAAGGGGAGAGGGATTTGATGGGGCCGAGCCACTGCCCGGAATATCGATAACCAGATGAAGAGGGTGGTGCCGGCGTCTGCGATTGGTCCGCTTTCTCTTAGCTTGCGTTGGCTCGCCCACAATCGCGGCGACATGCAATGGGACCTTAAGAATGACGCTAAAACGGATCCTCAGCAAAGAAGAGTTGGCAGAACGAGGTCGTAAACGTGCCGAAAGTCCTCAAAAACGTTACACGGCCACGCAAAAAGTTTTATGACAAGCAAATAAACCCATGCTCTCCGGCAGGGGCGAGTAGCCAGTGCCGGAGCGATCGGCGGCAGCCATGTTTTATTCCTTTCGGAACGGGGCAGCCTGCGGCTATTCAGAAAAAAATTCAGTTTTGTTCGGCATATTAATGCATCTTTAACGCGTACGCGTCACTTTGACGTGGTAAGTTGTTGCGGTTTTGTGACGTCGCGTGAGAGGCTGGTGACGTGGGTGCAGGCCAAAAACTTTTGACCAATAACCGAGGGCTAATGGCAAAAGGCGTTGACTCAGAAATAACTATTTTTGTTTTGTTCGGTCAAATTATGCATAATCAGTGTGTACACATCATATCAGATGGGGAGCTATCGCGGTTTTCGTGACGTCGCGTGACAGACAGGTGAAGTGGGGATGGTCCAAAAAAGTTTTTGAGCAATCGCGGTGGGTTGATTGCAGAATTGGAATAAAAATGTTTGGAACAGTTTTACGCTATAGCGCCTTTGCTTATTGACCATGGTGGCAACGAAGGCCTTCCTGGACGGGTACTGTGCCGCATCTACGAAACAAGCTGGGATCTTCTTATCACGTATTTCGCGCAGGATGAACGATCCACGTGCCAGACTTCTGGGTTGATGGTGCACGGGGTTCGTGTTCCGCGGGAGTGGGCGAACCGTCTAGCAGTTGCGTGTCTCCGTCGGAATGCTTTGGTATAGATTCTCGATGGCTGTGGTGTCATGACCTAGTTTGGCTAAGATTTTTCTACCCGGTTTGGTTCCAGAGAGTCTTGTCATTTGAGCCCGTTCTTGAGATTCGCCATTTTCTTCAAGTGTATTGTGTACCCCCAGTTGCAGCAGGAGCTCTGTCCCGTTGCTCTTGGGGCTAGTTTGACTAGCTTCCTCAGTTGCACATTGAGTTTGTCCTTCTCCGCTACCTTCCATCTGTGCATGGCCGCCTCGTACGTGAAGTGGCATACCGCGAGGAGATTGAGGAGCTTGAGGAGATTTTCCTCCTTAAGACCGTGTTGCCTTTTTGCTACGCGTCGTATGAGATTCATGGCATTATTCGACTTTGTCACGATCTTCTCCACTGTTGCGGCGTTAGAGCTATTGCTTTCAATGAGCATGCTGAGGACTCTGATTTTGCTGACGTGCGGAATGGTTCCTCCGTCTTTTTTTCTGAGCATAATGGCGTGTGTGTCCCTGATTTCGTTCTTTGGCTTGGGACTGCTACTCGATGGTTTGTAGACGAGGAGCTCCGACTTCGCGGGCGAACATCGCAGGCCCGTGGGAGCGAGGTATTCGTTGATCGCGTCGATCGCTTGCTGTAGAGCGTTCTCAATTGATCCCAGGCTACTTCTGGGAATCCAGAGCGTTACGTCATCTGCGTATATGGTGTATTTGACGTTCTCGATATGATCTAGTCTCTTGCCTAGGCCGTATAGCGCAAGGTTAAAAAGCGTCGGAGAGATGGCAGAACCTTGCGGAGTGCCCTTGCTGCCCAGCTTGTATTTCTGGGACTTGATTTCCCCTAGACATAATGTCAATCATTGAATATGTTTACGACCTTTGAAATTTCCAATTTATTAACTGATGCCAAACGTGGAAAGCTATCCATAATTGCCGTGCTGGCTTTGTTTTGAGGAACTATCACGCTTGCATTACGTGTCAATTGCAGTGGCATTCACCGTGAAGAACAGGCAGGAGAAGGTTGAACGTCTATATCAAATTTACTTTAGGAAAATGCGATGTATATGTCGTGAACGTTACCTTGCTCCTCAGCTTTTTTTCAATTATACTGAGCTAATTGATTGATTGATTGATTGATTGATTGATTGATTGATTGATTGATTGAGTGAATATCAATTTATCACAATACTTGTGTTGGGATGCAAAGAGAAAGCCATCCAAGAATGGCTTGAGGAAGTTATTCACCCCCATACTGGCAAAGACAGCGGTAGGAGCATAAGAAATTTGTTTACATTGTTGTACAGTTTGACAAAACGATCTGAATAAACAAAATCTAGTCATAAACTTTGAATAAACCACTGAAATAAACACGTCCCTAGTCACTGCCCTACACTGAGCGTCATGCATCAGCATGCATCATTATAAATCAGCATCACAATCAGCACAAGTCCGCTTTAGAACACAGACATTGTAATAGTGTCATCTCTAAACTTGAAAGCTTGTGTCTCGGCGGCTCGACTTTTGCTGGCGTGAATGAGCGTGCCCCTCTCTTGTACCGGCATCTTGTACCCAGGATCGTCATCGGAGAGCTCTTTGAATCGCTCGAGTAAGAACTGGCTAACAAAATGCTACCGAGAACCACTTTCACTTACTACTGTGTGGAAAGGAGCACCCTTCTTGAGCATTATTGCAGTGAAGAAAATACTGAATGAATTGCTTTTTCAATCACTAATACATTTGGCAAACTTGTTAAGGTCCAGGTCTCCGCACATGGTTTCGCTTGTCCGTGTCGATGCCCTCTCGTGTTTGTCTGTTTTTTTAGCAGTTACATATTTCTTAACCATGGAGGGTTAGCAACTTGGAGATGTGGTTTTTCAATTTGTTTGTTTTATTTTAGCGATGAAGCTGTACTGCACTTTGCCGATATTTGTAGAAATGGGGCTAGGAAGCGTGTATCAGCGGTCAGATAGACGCGTAATTCTATTGCCCGATATTTTCGCTGACGCACATGTCAAGACAATAACAAAAGCTATTACGCTAGAAGCGTTCGAAAAAGAAAATGCTGGCCACTCCTAACACTGAACATATATTATTCTAGGAAAGGAGGCAAGCTAAAGGTAAATAGCATTTAGAAAAGAAAAACTTTGCAAATTCAGTCCCTGAATGTTTGCACGGCTTAAATGAGACAATCATGGTGTCATTTAATAATAATAATAATAATAATAATAATAATAATAATAATAATAATAATAATAATAATAATAATAATAATAATAATAATAATAATAATAATAATAATAATAATAATAATAATATTTATTGCCACTTTGTAGAGGATACAGAGAGGTTCAGGCCCGTCAAAGCCAACAGGAGGCTTGAAGGACTGGGCCCGGCAGTTTGCGGCAGAGGTTACAAAATGGCAACAACAAGCAAAACATTGAAAGGAACAATAGGTTCAGCTGAAGAAATAGAAAAACAAGGCAATCACAAAGCCAGTACCAAGGACATCCGTACTAACTCCAAGGAAGCAAAGCTTATAATACATAAGCTCATACGTCTAAGCATCAACTGCAAAAGAACAAAAGAATCAACTCAATGTTCTCAAGTGGGTTTTTAGGTTCCGCATAGAGTTTATAGCAAAAAGTTCTTCTGGTAGCCCATTAAAAATGTCCGGCACATAAGCACACCGTCGTGCCTTTCCATACCTTGTTACACTCCGTTGTACAACATATCGAATGGTATTTCGCAACTTCCGGTTAGGATCATATTTAATTAAAAATTCTGAATTCCAAAAGTGGCGATGAACAACTGTTTGTACAAAAAGAGAATGGAATGAAGGAAGACGCAAGAAGCTGAAAATGTCGGCCCCGGAAGGGATATGACAATTATATGCAATGCTCTTTGACATGTTTTTTAAGATGCTATCAATTCGGCAATGCCAACGGGAAGGACATGACGCAAATAAGGTAATTCCGTATCTAAGAACACTATACGCAAGTCCATAAATTACAGTTTTTTTTACATACATTGGAGCCAAAGATCTGATATTAAAGAGTAACCATGAAACCTTCCGCAGCCTGGTACAAACGTAAGCCAAGTGATCATGCCATGATAAACTGCTATCGAAAATCACCCCGAGGTATTTGAACGAATTTACATATTCAACGGGTTCGCAACGACAAGAGAGAGAATCATGATCATGTAAAAACACTTGTTTGTCTATAAGGGCTGTCTTTAGCGGATTTCTGAAACATATTATTTTGGTTTTCTGTGTGTTAACTGAAATTCCGTTATCAGCGAACCATTTCATTACATGAATCACGTTTTCCTGCAACGTATTAACTGCAGTCTCGTAGTTTATATGTCTTGTGAGCAAAACAGTGTCGTCTGCGTACTGAAATATGGAACACTTGGAAGTTATTAAGCTCAAGTCATTTGTGAATATATTAAAGAGTAGTGGGGACAGAATGGATCCTTGTGGTACACCAGCCTTCACAGGCAGCTTGCTACTATATTCTGATTGGTTGTTTAAACTAACAATTTGAGAACGACCACTCAAAAAATTCTTGAGAATGGCATAAAAGGGACCTCGAAAGCCTAGTAAGTACAGTTTTTCTAGAAGAATAGTATGGTTAACAGTATCAAAAGCTTTCTTTACGTCTAGAAAGAGGGCGCAGCTAAACGAGTTTTCCTCAAATGCTGCGTACAATTGGTCTGCAAATTCCTCTAGAAGATGTATGGTGCCCCTTCCTGGGATAAAACCATATTGACAGTTTGAAAGGACAGCAAATTTGTTTAAGAAGGACATCATGCGTTCAAATAGAAATTTCTCCAGTATTTGGGAAAGGATCGGCAAAACAGAGATCGGTCGATAGTTCTCAACTGCGTTCTTTTGACCTCCCTTGAACAGTGGTCTTACAATAGCGGTCTTCAGCTTTTCTGGCAAGACGGCATGTTCTAAGAAGTCGTTAAACAGAAAGAGCATAATGTCCGAAAGAGCGTCAAAATTTCGTTGCAATAGTGCTGCCGATATGCCATCTATTCCAGCAGCCTTACTCCGCTTGAAGCTAAACACTAATCTGGCAAGATCTTCCTTTGATAACTGAGGAAGATATGCAGAAGCTGACAAAGATTCTTTTAAAGTGCATTTAACGCCTTGTCGAGCTGCTGCCGTTTCTGCTGCGAGCGTGAAATACTTATTGAAAGTATCAGCTTTTGAGACAGGCTCTTCTACTGAAATATTAAAACTAGGCGCATTCCCGTCTTGCCCACGAAGATGGTTAATCAGAGACCACATCTTTGCAGGATTTTTAAATGCTCGTTTGAATTGCTGTTGAAAGTACAGGCGTCGAGCTGATCGAATAAGTGCTACAACTTTGTTTCTGGCGGCTCGGTAATCTGAGCGAAGGTCTGCGTTTTTAGGAGCCTGCTTGGAACGTCTCCAAAGCCAGTCTCTGTTCGCGATGGCCCGTAAAATTTCAGGACTAAGCCAATCATGATTCCGCCTTTTTTTACGCGTAATTTGTCGCGTACAAGTATTTTTGAGCTCATCTAGTTTACGGCACATCTTTAAGTAAACCACCTCTGCTGAATCGTCCGCAATTAAACTTGTCCAGTGAAAAGATGCCACTAATGCATCCAACTTTCTTTCATCTGTTATTAACACGGGTATCTTATTAACATCACTGAAACTTGATGAAACAGTTCCAGACTGAGGAGAAAAACGACAGGCGGTTAAATAATGATCAGCCAGTCGCTGAGAAATGACACATGAGGTCAAGGTGTGATTCGGCGCACGAACAGCAATGTGGTCAAGACATGACTTAACTTGACGACCGCACAAGAAATCTTCACGCGTGGGGGCAGTGATTGTGTTTTCTATTCCATAGGCTGAAAGTGAGGATAGGTAATCTGAAATAGAAATTTTGTTTGAGCTCAAGATATCAATGTTCAAATCCCCTGTTAGGCAGAACAACTCAGCATCTTTGTACCTGAGAAGTATTTCCTCGAGTTCCATTACAAATCTTGTCATGCTACCAGATGGTGGCCTGTATACCGCGAGTAATGTGAAAGCGGCGTGTAATAAATTCACGTTTAGAGCCAAACATTCCGCATGCATAAATGTAATGTCAACAGATGAAACATCGTATTTTTCACTCACAAAGACCGCGATCCCTCCTCCACGGCGTGCTGGGCGTACAATAAAACTGGCACGATAACCGTTCACTGTGAACGTATCTAGGCAGGGCTCTGGTGCATTTATCTCGGTGAGAACAAATATATCCACAAAACCCGCCGAGTCTTCTGCTAAAATCTTGAATTGTTCCCAATATTTGCGGAGACTACGAATATTCAAGTTTATCAACGTGAATTCATGATTTTTGTTTCGGCCAAAGTTTGCTTTAAACGTGGCAAAATCTGGAAATTCTTGTGTACTAATAATAATAATAATAATAATAATAATAATACTTTATTGATGACTTGAGAATCATACAGTGGAAGAATCGGGCCTGCCAAAGCCGCAGTGGGCTTGAACGGCAGTACCTGGCAGACAGCGACAGAGCCATCAGTAACACGTTATTAGACAACAGTGAGAAAAAAAAACACACACATGACAGGCTTCCCATCACGCATTAATGTGTCTAAGAGCCTTTCTAAGACCATATTTTGTTTTCACATCTTGTATGCTTTGAGGAAGTAAATTAATCATTGCTGGGACATAATAGTTACGGAGTCTTCGACCATCTTACAGCGGGGTGTAACGTAAGGATTCTTTGGTCTCAGGGAACGAACAGGCACATAAGAAATTTTATACTGGCTTATCCAAAAATGCTTTACGATAACAGTTTCTAGCGGCAAAGAATTGAAATCAGGTAAAGACAAAATTTCGCACACATCAGATTTGGGGGAGACATCATAAGCAACATGCTTCAGAATGCCACGAAGGACGGAGTTGACCCGGTTTACCAAATGTTGAGCGCCGTGACCATATGTAGATATCCCATACCGGATTACACTGTAGCATAAGGCATGTACTACAAGCTTTCGGAGAGACAATGGCATGTAAAATTTAATGTTATACAAAACACAAGACACTGCGCGAAGTTTTTGACAAATATATGCGAAATTAGAGTTCCAGGATAAATCACTGTCAAAAAAGACACCAAGGTATTTAATTGAACAAGCGTATTGCACAGGGGCACACGAACAGGGATTGCAATGTGATGTGTGCAAATATAATGGGGACGATAGGGTAACTTGCTTGACAGGGTTGTGGAAACAGATTAGTTGAGTTTTGGACGCATTGATATGGACTAAATTATTCCGAAACCAGACCATCACTCTTGTGGTTGCCATTTGTAAAGAAGAGATGGCGTCAGTGTAACTTCGAGCGTGTGAAACAAGGGCAGTGTCATCAGCATACTGATATAATTTGACGTTCACAACATTAGATAAATCGTTAAAATATTAAATAAATAATACCGGACTCAAAATTGAGCCTTGGGGGACGCCAGCTTTAATGTCGTTCAGGTTGCTACGAAATTTTCCAATAGGCACAAGTTGGTGCCTGTGAGATAAGAAGTTTTTCAGAAGCCGCAAAAACGCACCCCGAAAGCCTAGCAAAGAAAGTTTGGTTAGTAGTATACTATGACAGACGCTGTCAATCGCTTTGCGGACGTCTAGAAACAGTGCACAAACAATCTGATTGTGTTGAAACGCAGAGTTTAGTGTAACGAAAAAATCTTCAAGCAGCAACTGCGTACCCCGATACTGCGTACCCCGATACAAAACCATACTGGCTAGGAGATAACACGCCATGATTGTTTAAAAAGCTGCTCATTGTGTTGAGCATATGTTTTTCCAATATCTGCCCAATGCATGAAAGGACTGAAATAGGCCGGTAGTTTTCGATATTGTTGCGTGCACCACTTTTAAAAAAAGGAATGACCAGCGCATTTTTCAGATTATCGGGAATGATACCAGTGATAATAATATTGTTTAAAAAGAGTAGTAGCACATCTTTTATGGCTTGGAAAGTTCTGCGCAGCTCTAATATTGAAATACCATTAATTCCTGGAGACTTATTTGGTTTTAGACTGAAAAAGATTGATTTGAGGTCATGTTCTGAAAACATGGGAAGAAGGGCGGATTCTGAAATGCTAGTTTGCGATGTGCAAATATCTGGATGAGGTCTCGCTACACCAGACACTTTTGAAAAAAAAATGAGTTAAAATCATTAGCGGTGGCAGTACCATTTGAAGAAAATTGAGACATCAGATCAACATGGCGATTAGCGTTTACATCACCACCTCTTAGATTGTTAATTAGGGACCATGTTTTCCTGCTGTCACAACGAGCGTCCGTGAATTTTGCTCGTAAGTTATTACGTTTTGCTAGACGTATTATAGCATTGGCCTTATTTCGAAGCTCTTTGAAGCGATGCCGCAAAGCAGTACAATTAGGACTTCTCTTTGTTTGAACCCATCACAAGACTTTTGCTTGTATTGCCGCGAGTATTTCTGTCGACGTCCATTTTTGGTCCAAGTTACGTTGTTTGATTTTACAGACCCGTGTAGCTGCAAGCCAGAAATCGGTGAACAGTGTTACAAGTGTCATAGGCGCCGCCTGGAGGAACAGTCATCAAAAAGTTATGCCAGTCGTGATTCATTAAAAATTTTTCGAAAGCCAAGGGGCCAACAATTTAGATTTGTTTCACTTCGTTTGGAGCGACCAAGTTGGTAGTGTCATCTGTTAGAGAGCAGCAGCCCATGTAATGATCAGCAAGTTTCGTTGTAATAACGGCAGATCTGACACTTAAGTTATGTGCACGTATATTTATATGATCTATGCAAGATGTGACAAGATGACCAGCAAGGAATTCTTCGCGCGTAGGTTCACAGATCGTGCTTTGCAAGTTCCATTTGGAAATGACGTCCAAATGATTGCCAACTGTCGTTGTTGAAGGGCGTAGCGTATCTATGTTGACATCCCCAATTAGGCAAACATGGTCCATTGACGACATCGAGGCCAGGGCGACATCAAGGGCGACATCATCATAATTTATAGGCAGGTTATAGCTCAGCCGCCACTTTGGCGCTCAAAGAAATCAACTATACCAAATGTACAAAGATCGATTTGCGCTTGTCATTCATTTTGAGAGCTGTGCACGCTTCGGAAGATCCCCGCTCTCGGCTTGTTAATGACCATAGTGGCAATCACGGGACTTTGCGGGTGCGCCTGAGCTGTGGTTTTTACGGTCAGGTAGGTGCATCAAGGGTCGCATGCACGGTTTACCGGGCTTCTATCACATGGAATTGCACACTGGTGTCAGCTATTAATGCGACAGCATCAATACCCCACTACACGAAAATCCTGCGTAGTCGGCGTCATCGAAAGATAGTACCGAAAATGCTGGGATTGAGTGAGTGAAATAACTTTATTTCGGTCCAGAGGAGACGCAGGGGAGACCTCGCGCCACCCGGCTAGTCCCACGTAAGGACCACCAAGCCGAGCTTGACGGCCCGATCGCGGGCACTCTGGACGGCCAGGGTTTGGTCGTTGAGTTCGGGGCTGCCCAAGAGCGCAGCGCACCTATCCTCGCTGAAGGAGGAGCCGATGGCTTCACACTCCCACAACACCTGGTCCAATGTTGCCCTTAGTCCACAGGCAGGGCAGTCCGCACTGGGATATCTTTCAGGGTATATGGCATGATGAACCGCGAGGTTAGGGTACGCACGTTCTTGTAGAAGTCGAAGGGTAACCGCACGTGCCCTGCATAAGGCGGTGTGCGGGAGGGGGAATACCCGTCTTGACAGATAGCAGTGTGTGGTGATTTCATTAAACGTAAGCAAGGGTTCCCACTGGGCAGAGGGACTGATGAGGCGGCGCGGTCAGTGAGTACTCGCGCGGCCTCGTGTGCGCCCTCGTTAGGGTTAGAGGGAGAACCCTCAATCGACCCCAAGTGAGCGGGAAACCAAATGAGAGAATGCGGAGAGATACTTTTGGCGCTTTGGATAATGCGGAGGGCCTGAGGGGAGATCATCCCTGTTTTGTAGGCATTAATGGCTGCATTGGAATCACTATATATTGCCTCTCTGCGACCATCGAGCGCAGTAAGCGCAATTGCAACCTGTTCGGCTACCACGGGCCTCGAAGTGCGTACCGTAGCGCAGCAAGTGAGCCTGGAATTGGAGTCGACGATGGAGACGGCGAATGCCTATTGTTGGACATATGCCGCGGCATCCACGAAGCTTGCCTCAATGTGGTTATTGAGGACATGCTCTAGTAGAGCTGTACCCCTGGCCCGACGTCCGCCGACGTTGTTTGCGGGGTGAATATTGCGTGGAACGGGCGCGATGGGCAGTTGCGACCTGGTGGACGTTACATTTCTCAGAGAGGTTCCTTTATACATTGTAATTGAATGGCTTTGAAAATAAAATTAAACCCGGGCGTCGAGGGTACAAGACGAACATACTTCCCCGACGCCGCGGCGGTTCTATGGTGCTGGCTGACTAAAGGTGTGGCATAGTGCGCGCGTCATTGGGCAGGTGACGGTGCAGTCAATTGAAAAGAGGTGGTCCCCCGTCATGAGTGTATAAAATGAGCGCATTCGTGACGTTCCGAGGTGTGCAACCGACATAATGCTATCGCATTCCCACACAGAAACCATCTTAAGTGTCTCTACCGAATTTGTAGAGCACTGTTCTTAGTCACCCGTTCCAGTGTTGAGCATTGGCGTGCCTTGGCGTTGTCATACATCGTTACTGAGCGAACGAGCACAGCGAATATCAAAGCGAACGTGGGGCGCAACGGAAGTTTAAATAAGAGCGCGCAAGGTGGAACATGGAGAAGCAGACTACAGTAAAAGCATGAGATGGAAGACGACCTGCGCATGCGCCGAGTTGCCGGTAGCAATGGTCTCTGCAGCCGCGTAGGCGATGTCATTTGCGCTTCCGAGGTGGGCCAGGGTGGCGTGAGGTGGGTAAGACGACGCTTGCCCGCGGCGTCAGCTGCCGAGGTCCGTCCACGGTACCAGCGTCTGTGACTGGAAACGCTGCTCCTTCAAGGGTCGATGGCGAGCCGCTACGAGTAAGGCTCGATGCGACGCTGTTTTTGGTGTTGTCGCCGCTGACACTGGTGGCACGATTTCGCGACGACTAAGGGCCGCTCTCGTCGTTGGTGGAACTAAAGCGTTCGAAGAAAAGCGTAGTGCTGCGGAAGACAGGCTGTGCGGCACTATGGCTACGATGTGGCGCCAGAGTAGCGGTTGTCGTCTCTATGGAAACAAAGCGCCGCATCAGGGGTGCGATCGGAGATGGTTGTTTGGCGCGTTCGTTCGGTTACCGGCGCGCGCGATTGGCCTACTCCGCACCGACGTCGCCAGTTGCGCGGCGCGGCTACGTTTTTGGTGACGTCAAAATGACGACACGCTCCTGTCAATCATCCTCCCACCGATCATTTCGTCTGCTAGGTGCCGAACCCGACGGGAGCTGGGAAGTTTGAAGCGATCATACGGCTTCGCATGGCGCGTCTGGGGGATTGGATTGGATCCAACAGGCGGCTGCGGCATGGCACGTTTGAATCCAATCCATAGCTTAATTCGAGAAAATGGCGCTTCTGTTGGGAACTTAGGTTGTTGCGCTGGCGTTTCTAGAGGAAGGAGGAGAACGGGTGGCGGTGCGAAACGCGTTTGAAGAAATGGCAGAAAGTGAATTCCGGCGTCGTTTTTCTTTCTCGTATCAAATAGTTCGTTGTTTGTACAGAAAAATCGACCCCATCATCGGTACCAGGGAGCCACTGTAATGTAGTCGCTGCCTCTTGAAAAGTGCGCCACTCTTCCCGTCGTTTTTGTCTTTCTTTTTTCTTCTCGCTGTGAGCGACACCAGGTAGGGACGACGCAAAGAAACTAATAGTTACAAATTGCAGTAGTCACACGTACTACTATTTAAAAACGTGTTTGGGCTTGAGAAGAAAAAATACATTTCTTTTTAGATACAGATTTCATTCATTTGGAAGACGAGAAACATTTCGTTTTGTAGTAGACTGTCTGCAAGCAGACGACAAACGCCGGAAGTAAACTTCCGGGGAGGTCGGCGCTTCCTGATTGGCTGCTATCTCCGCCCCGATGTCACAAATTTTGCATACTGCAACTTTGTGACCTTGCAGCAACTGAACAGAACGCATATCGAACAAAATATCTACGATCGCGCCCCAGCTGCACGGCAGCTGTTGTGAATCGTGCCCACGCGTTTCCCACGCGCTGCCTCTCGCGATCGGCCGATTAGCGAAGCAGTGACGCCCCACTTCGCTTCGTTTGCAAAGCGGTGCACAAGACAGATCGCAGGCGCCACCCAAAATATCGTCGAAATAAAACGCGTATACAACTGCGGTCGAATTTCGCATTAGTGAGTACACTAATCGTCGGTGAAATTCTAATTTGTTTTTCAAATAATATTGTTTTCTCATATATTGTTTTTATGTCTGTATATTCATTGATATATTTAAAAATACCCACTCCTGCTTGCGTCCCGCAGGATTGGCAGTATGTATAAATAAAGAAAAACGGAACCATGACGACTACCCTTAATAACGTTTCTATAGCGCAAACAGAACATGCTTGCATGCCATTATCGGCAAACACCTAAATGTGCGTCTACAGATTCCCCATTGGCTGTTTTCCTTAGACAGTCCGGGCCTCTTGTTGAGCTGAGTAGTTCGGTTCGACCCAAGGGATGGTTGGTATAAGCGGATTACATCTTTCTATGGCATCTGCTGGAAAACACTCGACCATTGTTCGCCATAACCGGCCATTCTTAACGGCATTTTAGTATACTTCATTTTCGGAGCCTACCCACAGCTCTGCCCTTCTGAAGGTCATTCTCTACCAAGGAGCCTGCGACTAAATTCCCGGCCACGCCGGCAACGTTTTCGTAGTGCACCGTAGTCGCCGACTACTTTCTGTGGCAATGAAAATTAAAAAATACTAGGGGCGAAACTCGAGCAAGCAAGAGCGTTCCTGGAAAAAGTCCCACATTCTTATACGGGCTTCTTTAAGTTGAGATACCAAGCAAATATAAATAGCTTATCTACACCAGAAAAATAACGCTAAATACACCTGTAATTGCTAAGTATTAAACCTTTTCCTGCTTTTAGAGCCTAGCTCTTGGGCGCCCGTTCCCGCTTTGGGCGTCGGCTTGCCTCGGCGTTCCCAGTGACCGATTGAACGATCACAGCGAAGGATGAAAGAGCGAACGCGGAGTTCAGCGGGTGATGAAAGACGGCGACAGCGAACAGCGCGAGGAGTGAAGCAGAGGTGGACGGTGAGGCGAAAGCGTGAGAAGAAAAGCACAGTGCCGCACAAGACTGGACTCTGCAGCGACGATGGCTACGAGATGACGCCACAGTAGCCCGTCAGCCATATGGAAAGAAAGCTCTGCATGAGCGGAGGTCTGTCTGCGGCGGCTGCTGTCAACGTGCCCACGCGTGGCCTACGTGCTCCCTCTCGCGATCTCTTGGTTAGCGTGGCAGTCGCGCCACACTTTTGGCTCCGTTTGCAACGTGCCTCACGAGACACATTCTCCGCGCCAGCCAATGTATCGCGTAATAAAAACACATATAGAGCTGCTCTATAATTTCGCATTAGAAAATATCGTAGTCGTCATTTTTTCGCGTTTGAGCAAATGCGAAACCGTTGCACATTGGGAACCGCAGTGATAGAGGGTCTGTCACAAGAAAGTGAAAGCGCTCCCAAACGCAGCCGGATTACTTGGAGCCACGACACTGTGCAGAACCTCCGCCCTTTCATTGCAACAGAAACTTGTCCGATAGATTAGTCTAATTCAAATTAAGTTCATCGCAAGGAAGCAAAAGCAGATGAAAATCAATATAAAGCACCTGGCTAAGATACAGCTTAGAGCCAAGGTGTTGGCTTGTGCGCTTAAGCCCTTACAAATAAGTATCAAATAAGTTGTGTGCACGGGATTCCCAAGTATTTCACCGTCAGGATGAAAGCACGTCGTCAAAGTAAAAAAAAAAAAAGGTGCTTTCAGTCGAAATAGTTATACGCAGCCGCAGTGGCCCTATTCACAACGCTTTTAGTTCTACAAAGGGTCCTGAACCACCCCTCGGGTTTGGTAAAAACAAACAAAAAACATAGTCCACGGATCACAAACGCTGCTGTGCATATCTCAGCCAAGTTTCGCAGTCATGCGCGGCCCATGGAGCTCGCAACCGGAGCGCGACGTCACCTTTCTCTCAAACGCTCTCTTTTGAACAGAAGACCCCTGCTCACATTTTTCTTTAAAAGAAATTATGGGCTTTTACGCGCAGAAAGCACTTTCTCATTATGAGGCACGTGGTAGTGGGGAACTGCGGGAATTTCGACCACCTGGGGATGTGTAGCCTGCACCTAAATACGCAGATGTGTTTGCCCCATCTAAATGAGGCCGCCATGGCCGGGATTCGATCCCGCGTCCTCGTGCTTAGCAGCCCAACACCATAGCCATTAAGCAACTACGCTTTATTTCGTAATATAGCACATTCCCATACGCTGCTGCTATCGGCAAATAGATGACGCCAATGAAGAACCGTGTTCGGATCACTGCGGTTCTTCCTACTGTTACTGTGTGTATATATTGACGAACTTTCACAGAGTAGGCGCGAATATGCTTTTGAATTTCGACAACTTCCAGAGGAAGCCGACTATCAATCTTCCCACGCTCCGCCACGGGCGCCCGCGTAATGAATAAACTATAATACGCTGCTTATTGATATCTCTCTAACCTGAACTAGCTTTTAATACTCAGCTAGCTCCGAACAACGTGATACTTAACGACGGACCACACACACGCTTGCCAGCGCGCGCTCACCCCTGGCCGCTCCTAGTTGGACGCCTTGGCAGACTTCGCTTCGTAATGGTCTATTGATAGCGCTTCAAACTGCACAAGTTGGATGTGGTTACCGTCCGTTGGTCAAGCTAGTGAAGGACAAAGCCAGTCCGCACCATGTTGCGTATGAGCGCGAGCACGCACCCAAGCCCTGTCGTGCTCAAAGCAAACCCGGCGCATACGCACTACAGTTGCGTGTAGCTGTGGACTGCTACGTAGCTTAGATACCGCGGCCGCCGTGACGTGCCGTGACGAGTTCACTGGCTGAGCGCACTGCGCACCGCTGAGGACAGCCGCGTTTGGCTTAGGTTTGGCGCGTCGTAGGCATCAAAATCGGAAGTAATTGCATCTACGTTGACAACCAACATCGAATTTGGACGTTCAGTAGGCGGTGCGTTGTGGGCACGCCCCGCCCCGCCTTATTTTTCGCAGTGCGAGGTATTGGAGAAGGAGCCGAATCACCGCGAAGGGCGTGTTTGACTGCCCACGACTCCGCTCGAGTGGAACGCGTTGAAGTACATTTTGCGGCAAAGTACTTCGGGAATAGCCTATTATACCTTCGATTCCATTTTTTTTTCACTTTGATAAAACGTGATTCAGGGTCCCTTTAAGTGCTGTTCGGTATTGGCCGGTTAGGTTCGTTATTTACACGTCAAACCTCACAATCAGCTGTCCATTTGCTCTTAAGAACACCTCTACCACAAGAGAAAAAGAATGAGCTGAACAAGAAAAGGCAAACAAGTTAAAATACTTCTGAGAGCACGCGTACGGGCTTTCCAGGTCGATACAGCCAAGCACCTAGGACTTTTTAATGTCTATAGGGTCGGCAGTCCTGTTTGCTGATGGTGCTCCGAAGAGGCTTAAGTTGTAAGTAAAAGCAGGACGAGTGTACAGAGGAAGTGTTCGATGGTCGCCTCATAGTTACAACGGTCGCATGTATCAGAGTGGGCATTCTAATAAGGAAGGAGTGTGAATTTGATAAATCTACCCGCAGTCGTAGATGGCACAGCAGTGTAGTACGTAGTGTCGCACCGCTAAGTGCTGCTGTCAAAAGTTTGAGAGTAATTGCAGCACAGTGATGGATCAAGCGCCGTGTCCTGTGTGCTGTCTCTCGGGTCGTGCGTTTTTTATTGCGCTAGAAAATTATTATCGTGCAATACCAAGTAGCCCACTAGTCTGTTTCGTTGATCTTTTTCTAACAGCCCAAAGATATACTGATGTCCCGTTTAAAATCGTCTGCTCACAATTTCCATGGCGCAGTGCCGCCTGCAGGCTTTGAAGAGTGCCTTTACAATTGCATAACACTCCCATGTTCATGGCGATTCCTGTACAATGTATTCAACACCGGCACGAAGAGTGGCAAGTGCTACAGTATCATAAGAATCCAACAAACACTGACACCAAGGAGAACATAGGGGAACCTTCGAGAGGAAAGCTTCGCGTAATGCGAACCTTCGAATAATGCGAAGGTTGTGGGATCGTTCCCCAACTGCGGCAAGTTGTTTTTTCATCCAATTTCATTTCCATCAATTTATCGTTTCTTTATTTCATTTATTAAGAACAAGTAATTTCCCCTATGTTGTCCTTGGTGTCAGTGTTTGTTGGCTTCTTATGATATGAGTAATAAGAATTGGGCCCCTCGTCTAACCAACCACCTTTCTTTTCGCTTAGTGCTACTGTGAGTACTTTTCTGCGACTATGGGCTCAACTGCTTGACCCCCTGCTCTGCCGCCTTCTTACATCGGCCAACGAAGGCCATGTGGCCCCACTCACCGCAGATGAGCCGAGAGCGGACTCTGTCGAGCTAGCACTCTACGAAGTCATAGCCCAGAGGTCAGCAAAGGGACCTCGCATTGGGCTCTGCTTGTTTTGCCACCTTTGCTTGCGGATGGCAGCGAAAAACTTTTCCCCGCTGGGTGTCCGATAAAGAACGGCTCGCCGCTTCCCAGCTTTGCTCTCGTCTCTTTGTTTCTTGTGCTTTTTGCTTTTTTTCTTTCCTCCTCTTTCGCGCTTTCATTGCTTCTTTTTTTCTCTTCCGGAGGTGACACACACGATCGTGTGTCAAGGCTTGCTTGCTCTTGCTTGTTTGTTTTAGCCCGTTTCGCTGCGTTAGCTTTTTAATGATGACCCGTGGAAAGACCCTCACGTAGCTCGCCGAGGTTGGTGGTTTATCTCCCGCAGCTGGTAATCTTTGGATTTCGCGAAGGCTTCCTTCCTCAGTCCGCCCTTTCCCGTGACTTCTATCGCTCAACTGCCCGTTCGGAAAGACCAAAATTATCTGCTCTGTTGCTCCCCGCGATAAAGTCGCACACTACGCGTGCCTCGGCGTCAAAACAGCAATTTTCGCTCGCACTTCCGCTGATTTAGAGCCGTGAGAACGTGAAGCTTTACATGGGGAGCCACATGAATCGTTTGTAGCCCCATCCATTGTGAATTCTACGGAACTCGCTGTAAATGCGTCCGATGCACAAAACCTCATTCCATGCCGCAAGCAAGACAGGTTGGTGGAGGAATCTTGCTCTGTCCATTTTCTAGGAATTCATTGGGTCATACAGTAAACAAAAAGCATATAATATGCAGTCATAATTTCATTTTATTTGCGAATACTGTGCGTCATATTTGTACTATTAAAAGGGTGGAATACCCAAATCATAAAGGCGATGAACAAGAAAAAAGAAACACCGGCTGACATGACATGAATAAATGCTACAAGCAGTAAACAAGGGAGAAAGACAGAAAAACCAGAGAATAAATTTATTGCGACTAGTTATCACAGACAAATATGAAGACAACGGCTTGATAACCGAAATCTAACGAAGAGGCAATTTGAAGCTAATATTTGAGACACCGCATCTTTCAGTTGTCTAAAATCAAAATGAAATCATTTTTATTTGTATACCACCTTTTTATTCTTTTACTAGTGTGGTATGGATCGTATGGTTATTTCTTTTCGAATTCTTATGCTGTTCTCATTTGTATTACCGAATTTGCTATAATTTTATCGATAACGTGCTCTCATTACATTTTCCTGTTTTCTCTGACAGGAAGTCCCGCCTACAAAAATTGAACTGTGGGACCTCCGACTGGATATGTAGAGTGTTTGTAATATTTCATGGCACGTTGTTAAAAATAAGATATTGGAACCTTTTAAGAGGAAGCTTTAGCTCGGGCCCAACTCCGACGCGGCCTATTCAAATACATGTAAAAACGCAAAAACGTTTTTCTGAGATAACCCCTTGACCGATTTTAATGAAATTTGTTGCATTTGAGAGAGAAAGGTAAATTCTAGTGACTGTTGGAAGCGGAATTTTTATTAAGGGTTTTAATTCTGTTAAAAAAATTTTCAGAAATTCAGAAGTTTGAAAAAAAAGAAGCACGAAGTTTACAAACTAATAGCTCTGCATCAAGAACAGATATTGCGGTTCTATCAACGGCATCCATCAGATCATTCAAAGCGGACAAATTCGATATGTCATTTTACATCTTACGTGAATTTGGTACGTTGTTTACGATGGTTCTGCAGAAATTGTAATTACATATTAATAAATTTTTTGAGATTCATGCGTAACATGCCAAATTTGCCTGAGTTAGATGTGCTATCAGATACAATTCACAGCATTACAATGTCATTTTTTTCTTGCTGAGGTACGGAGTTGTAAACATGATAGTTTTGTTTTCTGAAAATTTGCGATTTTTGCCAATTGTTCATAAAAAATTGACGACCTAAATCGAAAATTCGAAACAAACAGTCACTAGATATTAAGTTTTTCTTTTAAATGCAACAAACCTCGTCAAACTTGGTGCAGTGGTTGCCGAGAAAAACGAATTCTCCTTTTACATGTATTTAGATAGGAGCACCCGAGCTAAAACTTCCTCTTAAGAGCATGATAAAAAATCATAACAAGAATTCAAGTGAAATACATCGCTAAGACCAAATTCACAAAGTGTTGTTGTGCTTGCAACAAAGCCATTAGGTATATTCGATGCTTTAATGACTCTCGGAAAGAATACTGCTATTGAGGTTTGCAAGAGTTGGTAGTGCATAGCGAATTTCATAAAGCGTGGCAAAGAAATATCCAAGGGGCCGAGAGAAGTCGCAGTGTCGGCCGAAAAGCAAAGGCATCGATTGCGATAGCAAGTTAGTGGACAGCTAGCTGTAAGAAGTAAGAACAGTAGCTTTATCGGCACTATAAACTTGTAAATACAGGCAAACTAACTAAATTAACAAGCAATATGTGTCACACGCACACAAGAAAACACAAACACATCTCACTCGATGACCAAGGACACTCGCCGTCAAAACTCTGCAGTCGGTAAATGCGGCTCACATCAACTCGAAGTAAGACGCGAAAACACATCGCAGCGTGGGTTCAGTGCCCGTCGCAGACGACTTTTAAGACACAGCGGCAGGGCAGGGAGCGCGCCGCCGCCTTTCCTTCCCTTCCCCCGAAGCCTTGCGCGCGACGGAAGGTGGCGCGCTTCCTCCGCGCTTTCTTTCACTTTGTGCGCGAGAATGAGCAGCGATGGCCGGCTCACCCTCGCCCGCTTTCACTGGCGCATACAGCATACGGCTCGCGGCGACGATTTCATCGCCCTTGGACCTCATACGGAACCTCACGGCGATGCCGACTCCAGTGGCGACGCCGACGGCAGAAATGCGCCTGGAGTGTTAATAAAATTCCATTGAAACATAAAAGGAGAAAGAGAGCGCTCTTCCCTTTTAGCCCCTAGGCTGTTTGTTCCGTTTCGTTGTCACTATCTATCAAGTTCGTAATCTCGTAAAGAAGCTGTGTTTTATACAGCCATCACGAGTTACATGAAAAGGGATGCACATGCTGTGGCGATATCCAGAATTGTCGTCCCTTCTTATCTATAAGTCATTACACTAACTACTTTTGATACAGTTTGATATAACTAAAAGTGAATGCTTTAGCTTCTCGTACGCAGTTTTAGCATGAAGTTAGTGAGGATATGCAACTTAAAATGGTTGATTAGTTATTTATGGCTCAGTTGAATAAAAGCAACGGCGATGCTTGTTAAATACACCCGCAGCGGTATTTCAGTGGTGACGGTGCTGCGTGGCTGAGAGCAGCCCTGAGGGTTTGATCCCGGCCACGGCGGTCACATTTAGATGAGGGCAGAATGTAAGAATGCTCCCGAGTCGTGCTTTGGGTCTACAACAAACGACCCCATATTGTGAAAATTAATCAGGAGCCCTTCACTGCGACGTGCCTCATAATGAGATTGTTGAGGAATTTATTTCTGAACCCTATTCACAGGTTTACTTGTTTATCTTTTTCGGGTGACCGCTTGTCACCGCCTAACAAAAGTTATCGCACAGCACAGGACCCGCTGTCAGGATTGGGGGCTCAATCCCATCGCTCGTGGTCCGTTGTCAAGATTGAGTCCGGCATGAATTCGAAGGTAGCTGGCCCATGCCGTCGTCCAACTTATCCACGCTGACGACGTTGATGAAGGGAAGAACTGCTTCTCATCGAGAACGAGGAATATGGGTTTATTTACAATATTTATATCAGTCTAACATGACTGCTTCAGAAAAAGAGTGTCAGTCCAACATGACTGCTCAAGAGAAGTGTATCGAGCATCCGCACAACAGCCGTTTTTAAACACTCGGTCCACCGGCGATACAAGGTGACGCGAACGTTCGTTTACTCATTGTAAATTCGCCGCCGCCCCGCAGAACAGTTTACGCACACAAAGGCACGCACATTCCGATGTCCGGAGCCGATGTTGGAGGGGTGCCGTTCCGGGAAACTCGGAGCCAATGGTGGGTTGCTCGTTGTCTTGCGTCCCGATCGGGGCATGGGAAAGAACAAAAAAAACGGCTTTTCCGTGGCAGCTTGCTCATGCGTAGCAGATCAGGTCCGCGCTGGAGAGCTCCGGCACCATAGTTCGCCCACCGAACTCGTTTCGTCACAACGGCGATGGGGCTGGTGGATGGAGGCGGTTTTCAGGACAAAGCCCGCTTCTTCGAACGCAGCCTAGCTGCAGCGACGGAGAGTGGGGGATGCGCGTCTTGTCCCCCAGTCGTAATTGGGTGGCAATTTTTGCCTTGCAGCTCGCCATTCTTAACAGCGCCTCCATGGCCCGAAAAATCTCGACTGTCTAGCGCTGACAACCGCTAGGCAGGAAGAGAACGGCTGGTGGTCAGGGGGGGGGGGGGGGGGGGGGATTGATGTCTTGGCTCGCAGCGACCACTTGTGTATTGATGTCACCGCGCCAAAACATCCAACAAGGACAGGCAACTGCAAAATGAACCCCACAACACGGCTCTGCGCCGAGATGACGTGCACTGGCTCTCACTTTAGACCCGCTAGGCTTCAAAAAAAAAAAAAAAAAAGACAACATAAGTGCAGAAACAAAAAAATGCTGCATTTCGCTATGCCAATTTCTGAAGCAAATTCCTGCTGACAAATTCAGCAATCATGGAGGGAATCCTGCTAAATGAGAGGGGATCTTCTTCGCTTAATAAAAAAAATTAAGACTAGTAACCCTATAATTTAGGCGGGACCCTCAAACGCAGAATTCAAATTAGCCTGCTCAAACCATCCGCAGTGCTATGCAACTTTCCCTTCTTATATCTAACGGAGAAGTTGTACTCTTGGAGAGTGAGGCTCCATCGGAGCAAGCGGCCATTTTTGTGTGACATTTGATTGAGCCACGTCAGAGGACAGTGGTCGGTCTCGAAGATGAACTTCGCTCCGTACAAGTAACACGACAACTTCTGTGCGGCCGAAACCAAACAAGCACATTCCTTCTCTGAAGCGCTATAGGCTTCCTCTCTTACATTTAGTTTACGGCTGGCATAGACGATAGGATGCTCCTCGTTATCGTCGCCGACCTGACTAAGTACCACGCCCATACCTCTGTCGCTTGCGTCGCATTGAACTATGAATTCCTTTGTGTAGTCTGGCGCGCGAAGCACAGGGTGAGAAACCAATAGCGTTTTCAAACTTTGGAAAGCGTTCTCTTTGTCCTTATCCCAGTGTTCGTTACTCGGTGCTCCCTTTCGGAGGGCGTCCGTTAATGGACTTGCCATTTGCGAGTAATTCGGAATGTACCGTTGATAGTACCCCACAAGTCCCAAAAATGAACGAAGGTCTGTTTTCGTGCGCGGCTGAGAAAATTCTCCAATCGTAGCTATTTTCAGCTCAGCCGGCCGTCTCATGCCCTGACCGACAACATGGCCCAGATAAGTAGCCTGCGAACAACCAAACCTACACTCTTCCGCTTTCATCGTTAAGCCGGCTTCCCTCAACCGTGAGAACACCTGTTTGAGGTGCGATACGTGTTGTTCCCATGCAGCTGTCCCAAAAAATTGCTACGTCATCAAGATAGGGCAAGGCGAACTCCTGCAAGTCCTTTAGGACAATATACATTAACTTAGAGAAGCTAAACAGCGCGTTCTTTAGCCCGAAGCTGAGTGCGAGAGGGCGAAAAGTGCCTACAGGTGAGATGAATGCGGCATAGCGGCTCGCACTTTCTGAAAGGGGAACTTGCCAGTACCCCCGCACGAGATCTATAGTTGAAATGTATTTAGCAGCGCTAACTCTTTCAATTCGTTCGTCAATGTTGGGTATCGGGTACAGCTGATCCCTAGTGATGGCATTTAACTTCCTGTAGTCAACACTCGGACGAGGGTCCTTGTTAGGGGTTTCTACCAGTATTAGCGGTGACGTGTAGTCACTCTCAGCGGGCTCAATAACTCCCAACTCTAGCATGCGCTGTATCTCTGCCTCCATAATCTCTCTCTGTCTTGGAGATACCCTGTAAGGCTTTGATCTTACTGGTTCGGTTGATGTCAGCTCTATTTCATGCGTTATTAGTTCGGTTCTACACTCTAAGAAGAAAAGGAGGAAATGGGGTACTGAGGTTACTCCTTTAGGGGAGCAACTGATCTGCCACAACCATTCCTCCCTTTAGGGGGTAAGTGCGAGGGGATGAACTGTTGCTCCCCATGCCGTTACTCCTCCGAGGACTAACAGTTGCTCTTTTCCGGTGCTGCTCAAGGGAGTAACGGTCATTATTTCCGATGCACCGCAAAGGTGGAATTAATGAAATTAGGCATTTATACCGTAATTAAAGAGATTACTGAGCTGGAAAAAAAAAGTGCCCGAAAGTAGGATTCGAACTCACGTCCTCGCGCTCCCAAGTCAGCTTCTCTAACCACTGCACCACGGCAGATTGGTTGTCGGGGTAGAAAATTAAGACAGGTTAAGCATCAGAACGCAAGTATGGCAATGTGATGTAAAAGCGACTCGGCATTTTGTGTACGCTGTGCGGGGAGAGTGTAACGTTGAGTATACTTGCAACCATAAGCGAGTGCGAAAGGAAATCTGCCCGAGTATTCTTAGGGTGCTTTAAACTGAGGCACTAGGCGATGTAAACGTGTAGCGAGCTCAAACGGGGCACCTAAGACGACAGAGACGGACAATTGCTCTGTCGCTTAGTGTGTCCCGTTTGAGCTACACATCGCTTCAGTTAAGTTCGTAATCTCCTTGGAACGGAAGGAACTTAGGTACTATTGACCAGCAAAATCTGGCAGTCTATCAATGACTTGAGCGTTTAATGTGTATCGCTCACTTATGGTGTACGCACGGAGGGCATGGCTCTTCACATTCCAACTTTAAATTTCACGCAATTTTCTCACGAAGAGGCAAAGTGCTGCTTTGCATGTAGTCCAATAGACAGTGCACGAACTTCGAACTATTCACGATTTATAGACAATAGAGTTTTTGCCGCATCACTGCACGACACGGACGAACACAGCGGAGCGCATGGGGAGTAACTCCGTCCTCCCGTTGCTCTCTTTCCGACCAGGGACTAAATACTTACTCTCCAAAATTTGCACACGGCACGCGCATCCATGCCGTTACTCCCTTGAGGGACGAAAGCGCCCTTTTTGGGACTAACTGCGCAGTTACTCCCGTTTTCCCCGGAATTCTTCTTAGAGTGTACCCGGCCGATCGCTGAATCTGTCGAGATATTCCCCTAACACCTTTTTTAGCTCATCTAGCTGCTCGGGTCTTAGAGCGTGCGAGCTTACCGAGTGTTCTACTACTTCTTCTAGGCCGATTTCAGAGTTTGAGGTCGCCCTATACTCCTTAAACTTGGTACTAGTGCCATCCGGCTCTTTGATGGTATAGTTAACGACTCCGCTCCGCTCTAGATACGGCTTCATCAAATTACAGTGATATATCCTCACTTCCTTCCTGCGACCGGGCATTTTCAAAGCATAGTTAGTATCTGAAAGTTCGTGCAACACTTTAACGGGCCCGTCCCAGTGAACTTCAAGCTTGTTCTTTCTTGAAGGTTTAAGGATCATTATCTGGTCTCCGGCGTTAAACGTACGAAGCCTCGCATTCTTGTCGTAATAGAATTTGGCGTTCTTTTGAGCTACTCCCATGTTCTTTCCGACTAATTCTTGGGTTGCGCTTAGCCGTTCCAGCAATTTTAGCAAGTATTCAACCACTGTTGGACTCTCCCCTCTTTCCTCCCAGATCTCTCTTAACACTCTCAGTGGAGAACGGAGTGTCCTCCCATACACTAGGTCTGCTGGCGAGAACCCTGTCGCTTCATGTGGAACCGTTCGCAAAGCAAACAAAGTTGCCGGCAGACAGTTCTCCCAGTCCTCCTTATGCTCGTAACAGAGCGCACGCAAAACTCGCTTAAGCACCGAATGCCACCTCTCGACACTGTTTGACTGAGGGTGATAGACAGAACTGTGTATTAACTTTACCCCGCACTTTTGCAAGAATGTGGAAGTCAGTGCGCTCGTGAATACTGAGCCTTGATCTGCTTGAATTTCGGCTGGAAACTCAACTCGTGCAAACACTGTCAAAAGCGCGTCTACTACTTCGGTGGAACTGAGCTCTTTCAAAGGGATTGCTTCTGGAAACTTGGTAGCCGGACACAGCATGGTAAACAAGTACCTGTAGCCCGGTATTGTTTTTGGTAGAGGCCCTACCATGTCTATTACAAGTCGTCTGAAAGGCTCTGTTATTAAGGGCACTACCTTCAGTGGAGCTTTCCATGTCTCTCCTGGTTTACCAGAACGTTGGCAGGCGTCGCATGATCTTACAACGTTTTCTACGTCTTTGAAACAGCCAGGCCAGTAGTATTCCATAAGCAATCTTTCCTTTGATTTGTTTATGCCTAGGTGGCCGGACCACCCATTTCCATGACAGAGACTCAAAAGGTCCTCCCTATACTTACTAGGTACGACTAACTGATCTAAAATCCTACCCTTTCGATCTCTGTAGTGCCGATACAACAAACCTCCTCTCTCATGTATCGTCACGTTGCGCCTAGCAATGCCTTCTTTAGCTGCGTCATGTAATTTAGCTAAGCTCTCATCATTCTTTTGCTCAGCTGCCAGTGACTCTTTATCCACACATAAGAGCTGATCAAAGTTCTTTGAGGCGGATGATAATAACGACCCTGTCTCGCTTGTGAGTGCGTCAGCTTGCTCTTCCTGCAGGCTAGAACTTTGACACTCTAGTGCTACGCTCTCATTGAGCTGGTCAGCTGGCAGGCTCTCCTCAACTGTTCTTTTGTCCCTCGGGCCTAGCTCGGATTCGGGTATTGAAGTTATCCGCTTTTCTGCTTCCGCTGGAGGAGCTTGTGCATTTTCAGCCGAAAGCGCCGCGATCTTACGAGCTTGGTCTCGGGTCAACGCTTGTACTATGCCCTTTCCCAGTTTGAGCCCTTTGTCACGCACTAACTGATTCGAACGATTCGAAAAGATGTAAGGATACTGCAGTGACAAAAATTTGGAAACTGCAGCCTCAGTCTCTAGCTCCCCGAATGGTCCATTGTTTTTTACTTTGGCCATGGGCAGACACACGCTGTGTTCTTCTACAACCTGTTTTATCCATGCTACTTCTCCGGTGAAGTCATCTACCGTCACGTAAGATGGATGGACAATGTCCATCGTGGCGGCACTGTCTCTTAGTACTCGGCATGGTTTTCCATTAACTTGCAGGTCGTGAAGATATGGACTTTAAAGTTCCATATTCTCATCTTTTTCCTCCACGTAGGAGAAAACTACGCTAGGCTTCCCGCAGTTTACAGCTATATGTCCCAGTTTGTGGCATTTGTAACAGCGAATTGGTCTAAAAGATTCGAATTTTCTTTTCTGTTCTTTTTGGCCGGTTTCCTCGTTAAGTTTCTCCTCGCTCTTTTCTGCGGGCTTTTCCGCCATGTCTACAGGCTCCGATCGTCTACTCTGCGCACCCCTTTTGAACGGAAATGGTTTCCGCGGTCCATTTCGACCGTCCAAGTTTCCTTCCTCGGCGTTCAACTTTCTACGGGTTGCGTACTCTTCGGCTAATTCGGCCGCCCTTTCCACAGTGTTTACATTCCCTCTGTCTTGCACCCACAGTTTCACAGCTTGGGGGATGGTTTTGTAAAACTGCTCTAGACACATGCATTCAATGATCATGTCTCTGCTGTCGTACGCTTCCGCGCTTTTAAGCCACTCGACTAGGTTGGCCTTTAAGCTATATGCAAACTCCGGATATCCCTCGCTATCTTTCTTGCCTGTGCTCCCAAACCTTGGCCGAAAAGCTTCGGCTGAAAGGCGGTATTTCTTCAGGAGACTAGCCTTAACTTTTGCATAATCATATGCATCCTGTGCACTCAATCTGGCGATTACTTCCGCCACCTCACACGGTAACATAGACAGCAACCGCTGTGGCCATGTACTCGGGCCGAAGTTCATCTTCTCGCAAGTCCTTTCAAAATTGCATAGGAACAAGCCTATGTCGGTCCCGACCTCAAATGGCTTTAATAGCCTGTCCATGCGGTATAATTCTGCCTCACTTGATCGTCCCAGAGCGTCTTCACTTCCTTGAGACAACTCCAAACGTTTGCTTTCAAGTTCAAGTTGAATTTTTCTTAACTCGCGATCTTTATCGCATTCCTCTCTCTCTCGGTTTTCTCTGTCCCGTTCTTCTCTTTCTCTTTCCCGTTTCTCTCTCTTTTTGAGAAGTTACAATCCCATTTCAATATCTTCCTCACTGGCCTGATTGGAAATTAGCTCCAATAATTCCAACTTTAGCATTTCCTTGCGCACATCTAGGCCAAGTTCCTCACCCACAATCAACAATTCCTCTCTCAGCAGTGTCCTTAACTCCATGATTGCTGCTTTACTGCCTTGATTCTGCTCTCTAAATCTAGCTAGGAAAACACAACCTAGCTAACACTCAACAATCTAGCTTCCTTACAGTTCTAAACAGAACAACCACAAAATGAAGCCTAGAGAGTCAAAGCAAGAACCAAGCACTCACCGCAGATACAGCACCATGTCGCAAAGTCCATCTCACCGCTGTCAGCCAGTTGTCAGGATTGGGGGCTCAATCCCATCGCTCGTGGTCCGTTGTCAAGATTGGAGTCTGGCATGAATTCGAAGGTAGCTGGCCCATGCCGTCGTCCAACTTATCCACGCTGAGGACGTTGATGAAGGGAAGAACTGCTTCTCATCGAGAAGGAGGAATATGGGTTTATTTACAACATTTATATCAGTCTAACATGACTGCTTCAGAAAAAGAGTGTCAGTTAAACATGACTGCTCAAGAGAAGTGTATCGAGCATCCGCACAACAGCCGTTTTTAAACACTCGGTCTGCCGGCGATACAAGGTGACGAGAACGTTCGTTTACTCATTGTAAATTCGCCGCCGCTCCGCAGAACAGTTTACGCACACAAAGGCACACACATTCCGATGTCCGGAGCTGACGTCGGAGGGGTGCCGTTCCGGGAAACTCGGAGCCAATGGTGGGTAGCTCGTTGTCTTGAGTCCCGATCGGGGCATGGGAAGCAACAAAAAAAAAAACGGCTTTCTCGCGGCAGCTTGCTCATGCGTAGCAGATCAGGTCCGCGCTGGAGAGCTCCGGTACCATAGTTCGCCCACCGAACTCGTTTCGTCACAACGGCGATGGGGCTGGTGGATGGCGGCGGTTTTCAGCACAAAGCCCGCTTCTTCGAACGCAGCCTAGCTGCAGCGACGGAGAGTGGGGGATGCGCGTCTTGTCCCCCAGTCGTAATTGGGTGGCAATTTTTGCCTTGCAGCTCGCCATTCTTAACACCGCCTAGATGTATCGGAAGTTTCCGGAATGTTGTCTATGCTTCTAGCCACTGTCTGTTGTCGCCGAGCCTTGTGTAATCTTATTGCATGTATGCGCGACGTGAATGGTGTAGATCGGAAGGCATTAGGGTCCCAGCGATTACTCTGGAACATTCGATGACTGATGTATGAAAGCCAACGCGCTTGACCCGCTGATCTGATTTTTGACGATGGCCGAGTGTGTTCGCCGCTATCGTTGTTCTTTGAGTGTATCCTACTTTTGAGGGCACAAGTTCGCCCAATAAAACGCTAGTTTCGTTAATCACAGTTTTGCTGCCTTCTTCACCGTCACTGCTACGTGACATCTGGTGGAGGTGCTAGTGCTTTCATGTACCGAACGCCCCCGCAAAGCCGCGATTCAAGCCCGAAACCCGAAGACAACACCAATGTCGCCAAGGACAAGCGAACCAGCCGTAGACAGCAAGGCTTGCGACCGGAATAGGGATCTCTTCCCGAGAAGAACAGAGGGATCAAGCCCAAATCAGAAACCCCAATGGCTGCCCCAGCGTCCCCTATTCTGCTGCAACAACCTCGGGACCCACCAACCTTTCATGTATCATCGTCTGAAGATCCGGAAACCTGGCTCGAGACGCATGAAAGAATCGCGACTTTCAACAACTGGGATTCCGACGACAAGCTGCGGCATGTATATTTCGCCTTAGAAGACGCCGCCAGGACGTGCTTTGAGAACCGGGAGTCGACCCTGACAACGTGGGACCTGTTCCGTAGCGCCTTCCTGCGGACCTTTCCCAGCGTCGTGCGTAAGGAAAGGGCCGAAGCTATGCTAGAAGCCCGAGTACAACTACCCAACGAAAGCATAGCAGTCTTCACTGAGGAGATGATGCGCCTGTTTCGCCACGCCGACCCCGAAATGTGCGAGGAGAAAAAGTTTCGCCTACTCATGCGTGGCGTCAAGCAAGTACTTTTCGCCGGAATGATACGAAACCCACCGAAAACCGTCGAAGAGTTTCTTCAAGAGGCCACGAGCGTCGATAAAACTCTGGAAATGCGGAAACGGCAATTCAACCGCCGCAAAAGCCCAGCAAACTACGCCGAAGTTCAATCATTGGTATCCGACGACCTACGCGAGGCCATTAGAGTGGTCGTGCGAGAGGAACTTCAGAGGATGTTCCCAAGAATCCAGCCTCAGGTTGCGTTGATCGTGGACGTCGTGAGAAAAGAAATCCATCGGTCTCTGGAATTTCCCTAAGGCCAGCCGAAATCGTCACAGGCCCAGCCTGAAGCGATGACCTACGCCGCCGTCGCCCGCCGTCAAAGTAACACTCCGCGCCCACGCCAGAGCGCTGTAACGACGGGGTTCCGCCGTCCACGGCCGCCGCCGCCAGCTCGGCCACCCGTCGTCCAGCGAAGCTACCGAACGAATACAGACGTCTGGCGCGCCCATGACCACCGCCCTCTCTGTTACCACTGCAGAGAAGCGGGTCACGTCTACCGCCGATGCCCATACCGGGAGAGGCGACTGCGAGGGTTCGCCGTTAACGCGCCACGACCACAGATTGGCGAACGACCTTGCCATACTGCGGATTACCTCGCCGCCACTCAGTGGAACCCTCGATGACCGTCCCGTTCGCCGTCACCAGGCCGCTACCTGCCGCCGCAGCGCCCACCATACGCTGGCCCAGCCCCGGGCCGGTCTGCGAGCCCATATGCGGAAAACTAAAAGCAGCAACCGATAGAGGTGCGGTTGCTGTTCGTCGAACTGACGAAGACTCCGAAGAGAGCATCTCGACGATATAACGACGACACGCCGCCGTCCCGACAAAGTCTGGAAGCAAAGAATATGCCGACGAAAGACAACCTGACGACGCCACATACCAGCCACAGGTCAATGCGACGCAGCCGTGATCCTACGCCAAGACCTAACTGTAACGCAAGATAAAGAACCACCGAGCTCGACGTGATTCTCGAAGGCCACGCAGTCACCGCCTTAGTGGACACAGGGGCCGATTACTCCGTAATGAGAGGACACATCGCCACCCAGTTGCAGAAAGTTAAAACTGCATGGGAAGGCCCTCAGATTCAGACCGCTGGAGGACACCTCATTACGTCGACTAGAATCTGCACCGCAAGAATTACCGTTCATGACCGGACTTACCCTACCACCTTCGTTATTCTACAACAGTGTTCACGAGACGTCATTCTCGGCATGGACTTTCTGAACCAGCACGGCGCAATCATCGACCTGAAGACGAAATCGATAGCGCTGTCGGAAGATCAAGCGATACCGCCGGAGAGCTCTCGTAGTCACCACGCCTTGAGTATGCTCGAAGATAAAGTGAGCATCCCGCCGCGCTCCAGCATTATTATTTCCGCCAGCACCGAAACATCCGCTGACGTAGAAGGCGTCATCGAGGGTGACCAACATCTACTGCTCCACCGTGAAATTTGCGTCGCAAGAGGGATCGCTCGACTCCACGGAGGGAAAGCGGAAGTTATGCTAACCAACTTCAGCCAAGAGTTCAAGCACATCAACAAGGGCACGACAATCGCGTACATCGAGGAAATTGTAGAAACCAGCATTGCCTTTGTCCTCTCAGATTCTGTCGCATCTATCCCGGTGAGCATAGTCGCCGAACCAGATTTCGACATAAATACAAGTCTCCCTATTAGTAAGCAGGAACAGTCCAGAAGTCTTCTCCGACGATACAAAGACTGCTTTTGGATGTCATCGAGGATTCGACAAACACCAGTCGCAAAACATCACATAATAACCGAAGAGTGCGTTCGACCACTCCGCCAGAGCCCTTACCGAGTTTCGACGCGAGAACGTGAAGCTATTAGGCAACAAGTCGACGTAATGCTGCGCGACGACATCATCCAGCCATCGAAAAGCCAGTGGGCATCTCCTCTGGTCCGGATGAAGAAAAAGGACCGAACCCTGCGTCGATTATCGTCGACTGAACATGATCACGAGGAAAGACGTATACCCCCTTCCCCGGATGGACGACTCATTGGATCGGCTCTGCAACGCTAAATACTTCTCGCAGATGGACCTCAAGTCTGGCTACTGGTAAATAGAAGTCGATGAGAGAGATCGCGAAAAGACCACCTTCATCATGCCAGACGGCCTCGACGAAGTCAAGGTCATGCCATTCGGACTGCGCTCAGCGCCTACAACGTTTCAGCACGTCATGGACACTGTGTTAGCAGGATTGAAGTGGCAGACATGTCTTATTTACTTGGGTGACGTTGTAGTCTTCACCGGAAATCACCTTAGGCGGCTTAGGCGACAATATTAGAGGTCATCAAGTAATCAGGCATCACTCTGAAACCGGAAAAGTGCCGCTTCGCTTACGATGAGCTTCTGTTCCTAGGCCATGTCATCAGCAAATCTGGAGTACGCCACGACCCGCAGAAAACAGCTGTCATCGCAAAGCCCCCGCAGCCCATCGACATGAAGGCAGTGCGTAGATTCCTTGGCATCTGGGCCTACTACAGGTGCTTTGTCAAGGTCTTTTCGCGCATTCCGGAGACGCTAACACATCTAACCAAATGTGATGTCGAGTTCAATTGGGAAACGCCGCAGGCCGACCCATTTCAATAACTCAAACGACGCATGCAGACGCCTCCGATACTTGCACACTTCGACGAAGACGCCGATACCGCAATCCCCACTGACGCCAGTAGCGTAGGCCTTGGTGCCGTCCTAGTCCAGAGAAAAGACGCACTCGAACGGGTGATATCTTATGCTAGCCGGTCGCTGTCAAAAGCAGAAGGCAATTATTCTAAGACTGAAAAGGAACGCCTCGCAATCATTTGGGCTACAGCAAAACTCCGGCCTTACCTATATGGCAGGCCATTCAAAGTCGTCAGCGACCATCACTCGTTGTGTAGGCTAGCTAACTTAAAGGACCCTACAGGACGGCTGGCGTGGTGGAGCCTCAGACTGCAAGAATATGACGTTACGGTACCCTACAAGTCCGGACGAAAACACTCTGACGCCGACTGCCTGTCACGCGCCCCCATCGATACCCCGCCGCAAGACGGCGAGGAGGATGACGCCTTCCTTGGAATAATAAGTGCGGAATACTTCAATAAACAGCAACGAGCAGACCCGGAGCTAAAATGCCTCGTCGAGTATTTGGAATGGAACACCGACGTTGTCCTTAGGGCATTTAAGCGCGGATTGTCTTCGTTCACGCTACAAAATAACCTGCTCGTGAAGAACTCACCAGTCCGCGCCAGCTACCTTCTTGTTGTTCCGTCAGTGCTGCGTCCAGAAGTACTGCACGCCCTACATGACGATCCAACTGCTGGGCACCTCCCGGACGCCGTCGAAGATACAGGAAAGGTACTGTCGCAGCACTGCGCGACTGAGGCAGAGAAAGAAGTAGGGTGTGTGCGCGTGATCTCGGGGTACTCTGCGCTGGCTGGGCCCGGCCTGTAGCTTCCCTCTCGGACCTCGTTTCACCTTGTAAATAAACATCATTGCTAACAACTTTGGTGGATGTGCGGGGTAAATCTTGGACGATCCTGGACGACCCAGCTCTACCAACTGTGCGACGGAGTAGACGCTTGGCCGGTTTACGACCACAAGCAGCGGACATAGCCGATTTCGGAGAAGGCAATGACGACCCCACCTGCGGCGGACCAGGCAGCAATCACGCAGGTCAGGCTGGCTACTGGACACCGCTGCGAGAGCCACCCACCTTTTCGGGGAAGGCGAACGAAGACGTCGACGACTGGCTTGAACACAACAGAGCGAGTCGCCACAACCACTGGAGCATTACGAAGCAGTTTGATAACGTCGTTTTTTTTTCTCGCTGGAACCGCGCTCCTCTGGTTTGAAAACCACGAGAACGTTCTGACAAGCTGGAATAATTTTGTAGAAGAATTCACCAAGTGCTTCGGGGACCCGATCTCAAAGAAAAAGAAGGCTGAGCAGACGCTTTCCCGACGAGCTCAATTACCTGGCGAAACGTGTACAACATACATAGAGGCTGTTCTGAAATTATGCGGAATCGTCAGCGCTACCATGACAGAAGAAGACAAAGTAGGACATCTGCTTAAAGGAATCGCTGAAGATGTTTATAATTTTCTTATAACGAAGGAAGATCTGAGTACTCCGTCTGACCTGAAGAAACACTGCCGGGCGTTTGAAGCGCTGAAAATGAGAAGGATTGGGCCAAAGTTTGGACGTTTGGACAATGTTACTACTATTGCAAGTGCGTCCATCCCAACCCACGACGACATCTCCTCGGTGATTCGGCAAGTGGTTAAAGAAGAGCTTGAACGCCTTAAAGTTGTTGACGACGCTCATGTGTGCCATCAGTGTGCATTTGATCATCGCTCTCGTGTGCCACCGGCCACCTGGGCACCTCAGAGCTACCAGAACCTCGCAGGACCTATGCTGATCGTACGGAGAGCAGCAACTTGCCACCGCAACCGACAAGTCCGGGACGCCGACAAGATGCACCACAACGATTTGTTCCGCGGGCTCTTCCCTCCTACAACCAGCCTGAGAGCACGTTTCTACCCATGACACCCATGTCACCGGTGTCACCCGCGACAAGCCGCGACTCCCGCATTTGCTACAGCTGCGGTGTGCCTGGACACATTGCTAGGTATTGCCGCCGTCGCCAGCAGCGTGCTCCACGGTTTAATTCCTACACACCCCGCGTGGCTGCTGAGGAGCCCTGGCCGTATCCCAGTTGCTTCCAGCGGCTGCAGCAGGGACGCGCGAACCGCAGTGACTCCCCCGTTTCCGATCGCAGCCTGACACCACCACCGACACGACAACGACGCTCTCCATCACCTCGTCGTCGCTCGTTATCACCGCCGCCGCTGGGAAACTAGCTGGTGCGACCGACGGGGGTGAGGCCGCAATATGTTCATCTTCATCAAGACCCCCTTGTGTAAAGTTGTTTAAAAACAAAGTGTGTGTTTTAGTTGACAATGTTAGTGCTTTTGCTTTAGTTGACACCAGAGCGGCAGTTTCTGTTATGAGCTTGTCCTTCAAAAACCGTCTTGGACAAAAGTTATGTTTTCTTGGAATTGGAACGCTACCTTTCGTGGAGTTAGCAGGGAAATGTTACGCCAACTTGGGGTCTGTTCTGTTTCAGTTACGATAGAGGACCAGACATTTCGAAATGAATTTACTGTGCTTGCACGTACAACGCATGAGATTATTTTAGAAATTGATTTCTTGCGTGAGTGGGGGCAACTTTGGATTGTGGAAGTGGCGCGATTTCTCTTCGCCGCGACGCGCGAACTTCAATGACAGATAGCACCAGTGATGCCGCCTTTGTTCTCTCCGTGTCACAAGATGTGTGTTTGCCCCCTCAGACTGCAACGTTTGCAGCTGTCAATACTTCTCGCCCTCGTACAGGCTCTTGTTGTGGTTTAGCCGAGCCCGATTATAACGATGCGCTCAAGAAAAATGTGATAGTCCCTCGCTCCCTCATTGCCACCACGGATGTTTGTACTCGTTTGTGGACAGTGAACGTTTCAACTCAATCCATAACATTGCCGCTAGAACTTAAACTGGCAAGTTTTGATGAACAAGCCATTGTCAGCGTCGGAACGATCGAAATCTCAATCGCCGAAAAAAGATCCAACCCCGATTGCAACTATGATAATTCTGCTGACTTTAAGCGCATGATTAACAAGTCGCTGTCTTCTAGTGAGCAGTGTCTGCTGGAAGCTGTGCTCGTTCACTACGCCACAGTGTTTGATTTCGCTCAAGGCCAACGAGCGTCCAATACACCACCGGCGTCTCGTATGCAACACCGCATCCATACAGGGCAAGCAACGCCAATTCGTCAGAAGCCCTACCGCGTTTCCCCGTCAGAGAGAAAAGTCATCGCCGAGCAGTTCGAAGAAATGTTACAGAAAAGAGTGATCCAGGAATCATGTAGCTCTTGGGCTGCTCCTGTAATCCTAGTCAAGAAAAAAGACAACTCATGGAGATTCTGTGGGGACTATCGCCGCCTAAACACCATCACAAAGAAAGACGTGTACCTCCTACCACGAATAGATGACGCCATCGACTGCCTCCACTCGGCGTCGTATTTCTCTTCTGTTGATTTACGGTCAGGATATTGGCAAATTCCCATGCACCCCTCAGACAAGGAGAAGACAGCCTTCGTGACACCTGATGGTCTCTTTGAGTTCAACGGTATGCCCTTTGGCTTATGCAACGCTCCAGCGACATTCGAGCGACTTATAGATACCGCGCTCCGCGGACTCAAATGGGAAATTCGCATGTGCTATTTAGACGACGTCATTATCTACGGCCGGACATTTCACGAGCACAATCAGCGCCTGTCGATCGTTCTTGACTGTACCCAGTAAACTGGCCTTATTTTAAACTCGAAGAAATGTCGTTTCGGTGAGCGTCAAGCCCTCGTACTAGGCTTTCTGGTCGACAAAGACGGCATACGACCAGACCCTGAAAAGATAGCAGCGGTTCGCGACTTCCAACAGCCACAAACGGTGAAAGATCTGCGAAGCTTCTTGGCCCTTTGCTCATATTTCCGGTGCTTTATCAAGAATTTCGCACAGCTTGCCTCTCCCCTCACGTCTCTCCTTCACAAGGACACCCCATACTTGTGGACTGCTGACTGCGAGTCGGCGTTTCAACAGCTGAAATTTTTGTTGACTTCTGGACCGGTGCTGCAGCATTTTGATCCGGAGGCGTCAACTGAGCTGTATACTGACGCCAGTGGTGCGGGTGTTGGCGCTGTGCTGCTTCAGCTCTGCGGTGGCCGTGAGCATGTCATTGTCTACGCTAGTCGGACACTTACAAAAGCGAAAACAAACTACACCACTACTGAACTCGAGTGCCTAGCAGTCGTCGTCGCCATTCAGAAGTTCCGTCCGTATCTACATGACCACGCATTCACGATAGTGACTGACCATCATTCACTCTGTTGACTGGTTGGGCTGCCTGACCCGTCTGGCCGGTTGGCCCGCTGGGCTTTGCGCCTTCAAGAATGCAGCTTTTCCGTTAACTACAAGAGCGGACGCTGTCACGCGGATGCTGATTGCCTATCACGTCTCCCTTCGCCGCACACTAAAGCTGAGGATGATGACTTCGATGACTACCTAGTTTCCATCTCATCCGACTTTCCAGACCTGCGCACCTTCAAGAGCGAGCAACGTTGCGACCCTACCCTGAACTCCCTGAGGGCAGCTGCACGTGAGCCAGCAGGAACAACACCGTTTACTTTTCGTAATGGTCTGCTGTAAAAAAAAAAATTACTCGGCTGACGGTCCCCCATTGCTTCTAGTTGTGCCCGAAAACCTGCGCCCTGCTGTCCTTCGTCCCATGCATGACGATATCACGTCTGGGCACTTTGGCTTTGCACGCACACTGCACCGACTTAGACAGAGATTTTTCTGGCCCAAGCTCTGCAAAACAACGAAACAGTATGTCGCCAGCTGTACTGTTTGCCAGCGCCACAAGCAAACGACGACGGCCCCAGCAGGCTATTTACAACCAGTTAGGCCACCGACGTTACCCTTTGAAAAAGTCGGCATCGACTTGCTTGGCCCGCTCCCAAAGACGTCAGCTGGCTACCGCTAGATAATAGTATGCGTAGATTACCTTACTCGCTACACGGAAACGGCGGCGCTTCCATCTGCCACTGCAGTAGATGTATCTTCATTTTTGTTGCATCACGTCATACTCCGTCAAGGCGCTCCCCGTGTTGTCATCAGTGACCGTGGAAGGCAATTCACCGCCGACGTCGTTGAAGAACTTTTACGGCTTTGTGGCTCTGCATATCTTCATTCCACTCCTTACCACTCGCAAACCAATGGCCTCACGGAGCGAACGAATAGAACCCTTACCAACATGTTATCAATGTACGTCGCCGCTGACCACAAGAATTGGGACGCCGTCTTACCTTTTGTAACGTACGCGTATAATTGTGCCAATAACGAAGTTACTGGATATGCGCCGTTCTTTTTGCTTGGATATGCGCCGTTCTCCTCAGAGCTTTCATGACACTATTCTACCTTTATCGTGCCACGAAGATCCTTCCATCGCCCAAACTATGTGTCGTGCTGAGGAAGCACGTCGACTGGCGCATCTTAGGACGTTGTCCTCACAAGGCAACAGCAAGATTCGCTATGATGCGCAGCATATCCCCGTCAGCTTTACTCCCGGTGATTACGTTTGGTTGTGGACACCTGTTAGCAAAAAGGGATTGTACCGCAAGTTTCTCGCCACTTACACCGGACCATTCGTTACACTGAGCGGCTTGAGTGATGTGAACTATGTCGTCGCCAAAGTGACGGCAAGTAATCGGCGTTCACGTGCGACGCAAGTTGTTCACGTGGCCAGACTCAAGCAGTACCATCACAGGTCCCTTTAACTCGCTCAGCGAGCTTCGTCTGCCCCCGGGGAAAATGTCGCAGCACTGCGCGACGGAGGCAGAGAAAGAAGAAGTAGAGTGTGCGCGCGTGATCTCGGGGTACTTTGTGCCGGCTGGGCCTGGCCTGTAGCTTCCCTCTCGCACCTCGTTTCACCTTGTAAATAAACATAATTCGTAACAGTATTACTTGCCGCGTCTGACCACCGACGTCACTCGTTACGTCAAGACATGACGAGATTGTCAGCGACGGAAGACACCACCGAGAAGGCCAGCAGGATAACTACAGCCGACCAAACCTCCTTGCCGACCATCTCAGCAGATCGGGATGGATTTGTTGGGACTGTTTCCGACGTGAACATCCGGAAATAAGTGGATCGTCGTGGCGGTGGGCTATCTCACCCGCTTCGCTGAAACTAAAGCTCTACCGAAAGGCAGCGCAGCCGAAGTGGCGAAATTTTTCGTCGAGAACATCCTGCTGCGACATGATACCCGAGAAAACCTCATCGCCGACAGAGGAACGGCCTTTACGGCAGAGCTCACCCAAGCCATTCAGCAGTACAGCCAGACAAGCCACAGGAGGACAACTGCCTACCACCCGCAGACGAATTGTCTCACGGAGCCCCTGAACAAGACCCTCGTCGACATGCTAGCAATGTACGTCGACGTCGAGCACAAGACGTGGGAGTCCTGCCGTACGTAACCTTTGCTTACAACACGGCGGTGCAAGAAACAACACAGAACACGCTGTTCAAGCTGGTTTACGGCAGGAATCCGACGACGACTCTCGACGCCATATACAGCCGCACGTCACTGACGAAGAGAATCATGACGTCGCTACCTATCTTCAGCGCGCCGATGAAGCCCAGCAGCTCGCCCGCCTACGGATCAAGAACCAGCAGCGTACCGACAGCCGACACTGCAACCTCCGACGACGCTACGTCGAGTACCATACCGTTGACCGTGTGTGGGTTTGGACCCCGATACGCCGAAGAAGACTCAGTGAGAAACTATTGCGACGCTATTTCGGACCCTACAAGATCATCCGACGTATTGGCGAACTGCGGCGCTATAACATAAAGCTATTACAAACTTTTCTATTCCAATTCTGCTATCAGCCCTCCACGATTGGTCAAAAACTTTTTTCGACCGCCCCCACTTCACCTGTCTGTCACACGACGTCACGAAAACCGCGATACCTCCCCATCTGATATTATGTGTACACACTGATTATGCATTATTTGACAGAAAAAAGAAAAACAGTTATTTCTGATTCGACCCCTTTTCGCCATTAGTCCTCGGCTATTGGTAAACAGTTTTCGGGCTGCACCCACTTCACCTGCCTGTCACACGACGTCACAAAACCGCAAGAACTCACCGCGTCAAAGTGACGTGTACGCGATAAAGATTCATTAATATGCCGAACAAAACTGAATTTTCTTCGGAATAGCCGCAGGCTGTCTCGTTCCGAAAGGAATAGAAGATGGCTGCTGCCGCCGATCGCTCAAGTGCTGGCTACTCGCACCTGCCGGAGCTCATGGGTGTATTTGCGATTAATAAAACTTCTTGCGTGGCCGTGTAACGTTTTCGAGCACTTTCGGCACGTTTACCCCCTCATTTTGCGAACTCTTCTTTGCAGAGGGTCCGTTTTAGCGTCATTCTTGAGCTTCCGTTGCATGCCGCCGCGATTTTCGACCAGCCACCGCAAGCTAAGAAAGGGAAAGCCGACCAATCGTAGACGCTGGCACCACCCTCTTCATCCGGTTATCCACTTTCAGTGCAGTGGCTCGGCCCCATCGAATCGCTCTCCACTTGAGCGTTCTCCTCGCCTCTTGTCAGCCAATTAGATACGACAAGCCGCTCAGTGTAGGCAATGTTATTCGTTTTTCAAGCAAACAAAAGTGACCTCCTATGAACGAGGAGAGCGTTTGATAGGTCTGTTCAGACATCCCTGTGGGTGACCTCCCGGTGCTTGCGTTGGTGGTTACGCAAATTTGACGTCAGGAGATTGGAATAGAAACATATTGGAATTGTTTTACGTTATAGGGCCCCTGGACTATAAGGTCGTGTACGACGGCATTTCGCATTCACAGCGCCGCCGCGCACGATCTGAAGTGGTCCACGTGGTGCGTTTTAAGCCTTTTACGCACGATGACGAACTTCCTTATTTTGTTGTTTTATAGCTTCGAGTGTTTTTGTTTACAACTTTCGTTTGTTTGCAGCATCGGGTCGATGCTTTTTAAGAGGTGGGTATTGACGCGTGTACTTGTTTATCTTTTCGGGGTGACTGCTTGTCACCGCCTAACAAATGTTATCGCACAGCGCAGGACGCGACTAGATGTATCGGAAGTTTCTAGAATGTTATCGATGCTTCTATCCACTGTCTGTTGTCGCCGAAACTTGCGTAATCTGATTGCATGTATGCGCGACATGAATGGTGTAGAACTTTGTGGAAGGAATTAGGGTCCCAACGATTACTCTGGAACATTGGACGACTGATGTATAAAAGCCGACGCGCTTGACCCGCTGATCAGATTTTCGACGTTCACCGAGTGTGTTCGCGGCTATCGTTGTACTTTGAGTGTAGCCTGCTTCTGAGGGCACAAGTTCGCCCAATAAAACGCTAGTTTCGTTAATCACAGTTTTGCTGCCTTCTTCACCATCACTACTACGTGACACTGCAATATGAGAAGCAGCCACTTGTATTTTCTTTCTTTGCATGAACGGTTAGTTTGCGTGAACGGATTCGACATCCTCATTGCATAATCGATTATGTGTATAATTATTGACCAATAGACAAGATGTGTTATTCCAGAAGTCACTCCATTCGGGTTTCTTCGGAGGCAGCATAAGGTCGGCATGTCTTCGGAACACGCTCTATCATTATTAATATTCCAGCAGATGTGGGCAATGAAAGTGGCACCCTGATATTCATATTACTGAACTGTGTATGGCTCATTACTATTAAGCCGTATGAATAGTATAAAACACATTTTTTTGTATGCCTGACATGACAATTTTCTTGGATATTGACACGTGTACTTATCTTTATCGGGCGACCACGTTTCGCCGCTTAACAAATGCAATCGCACAGCGCGGGACGCGCCTGCATGTATCCGACGTTTCTGGAAAGTTATCGATGCTTCTACCCGGCTGTCTGTTGTCGCCGAACCTTGTGTTATCTGATTTCATCGCGTAGCGCGAATGGTGTAGAACTTTGTGGAAAGCACGCGGGTCCAAACGATTAGTCTGGAACATTCGACGACTGCTCTATAAAAGCCGACGCGCTTGACCCGCTGAGCAGATTTTCGACGATCGCCGAGCGTGTTCGCCGCTATCGTTGCGCTATAAGTGTAGCCTGTTTTGTGGGCACAGGTTCGCCCAATAAAAGTTAGTTTTCTTGTTCACAGTATTGCTACTGTGTTCTTTCTCCAACGTCACCACCACGTGACATCTGGTGGAGGTGCTTGTGCGTTCATGTACCGAACGCCCCCGCAAAGCCGCGATCCAAGCCCGAAGCCCGAGGACAAAACCGACACCGCCCAAGACCAGCGTGCTAGCCGCAGACTGCAAGGCCTGCCCCCAGAGCACGGACTTCTACCTGAGGCGACAAAGAAGATCGTGGTCAAGACAACCTCAATGGCTGCCCCAGCGTCCCCCGTTATCCTACAACAACCCCGGGACCCACCGACCTTCCATGGAGCAGCGACTGAAGACCCGGAATCTTGGCTGGAGACCTACGAGCGAATCGCGACATTCAACAACTGGGACTCCGACGACAAGCTGCGGCATGTCTACTTCGCCTTAGAAGACGCCGCCAGAACGTGGTTTGAGAACAGGGAGTCGACCTTGACTACGTGGGACCTGTTCCGTAGCGGCTTCCTGTGCACCTTTACAAGTGTCGTGCGCAAGGAAAGGGCCGAAGCTATGCTGGACGCCCGAGTGCAGCTACCAAACGAGAACGTTGCCATCTTTACGGAAGAAATGACCCGTCTGTTCCGCCACGCCGACCCGGATATGGCCGAGGAAAAGAAAGTTCGCCTACTCATGCGTGGTGTGAAGGAGGAACTTTTCGCCGGGATGGTAAGAAGCCCACCGAAGACCGTCGAAGAGTTTCTTCGTGAGGCGACGAACATCGAGAAGACACTCGAAATGCGGAACCGGCAATTCAACCGCCGTACAAGCTCTACCCCCTACGCAGGAATTCAATCACTGGCCACGGACGATCTGCGCGAGACCATCAGGGCCATTGTGCGCGAAGAACTGCGCAAGGTCTTGCCTTCGTCGCAGCCTCAAGTGGCTTCGATCGCCGACATCGTAAAAGAAGAGGTGCACCGATCGCTTGGAGTTCCTGAGGTGCAACCAGAACCACCGCAGCCTCAGCCGCAAGCGATGAGCTACGCCGCCGTCGCCCGCCGTCAAGGCCCCTTTCCACTACCGCGCCAGAGCCCCGTAACGCCGCAATTCCGTCGACCACCACCGCCGCCGCCAGCACGCCCACCCGTCGCCCAGCGCAGCTACCCGAGGAAGACTGACGTTTGGCGCGCTCCTGACCACCGCCCGCTCTGCTACCACTGCGGAGAGGCAGGTCACGTCTACCGACGATGCCCATACCGAGAGATGGGACTGCGAGGTTTCGCCGTTAACGCGCCGCGTCCACAGTTTGGAGAGCGCCCACGTGACATCGCCGACTACCTCGCCGCTACTCAATGGAGCTCTCGACGACCGTCGCGTTCGCCATCACCAGGCCGCTACCTGTCGCCGCAGCGCCGACCATACAGTGGCCCAGCCCGGGGCCGGTCAGCGAGCCCATATTCGGAAAACTAAAAGCAGCAACCGATGGAGGTGCGGTTGCTGTTCGTCGAACTGACGAAGATCCTCCGCCGCCGACGAAAGCGCCGAAGAAACCATCTCGACGACATAATGACGACGCGCCGCCGTCCCGCGGAAGTCAGGAAGCCAAGACTGCACCGACGAAAGACGACTTCACGACGCGACGTACTAGCTTCAATTCAACACGACGCAGCCGTGATCCGACGCCAAGACCCAACTGCAACGCAAGACAAAGAACCACCGACCTCGACGTGCTTCTAGACGGCCACGCAGTCACCGCCTTAATCGACACAGGCGCCGATTACTCAGTCATGAGTGGACACATCGCCGTCCAGATGAAGAAGGTTAAGACTGCATGGGAAGGCCCTCAAATTCGGACCGCTGGAGGACACCTGATTACGCCGACAGGAATGTGCACGGCAAGAATTACCATTCACGACCGGACTTACCCTGTCACCTTCGTTATCCTCCAACAGTGTTCACGAGACGTCATTCTCGGTATGGACTTCCTGGACCAACACGGCGCAATCATCAACCTGAAGTCGAAGTCAATAACGCTGTCGGAAGATAAAGCGATACCGCCGGAGAGCCCTCGTAGTCACCACGCCTTGAATGTGCTCGAAGACCAAGTGAGCATCCCGCCCCGCTCCAGCATTGTTATTTCGGTCGGCACCGAAATACCCGCTGACGTAGAAGGCGTCATCGAAGGCGACCAACGTCTACTGCTAGACCGTGAAATTTGCGTCGCAAGAGGGATCGCTCGACTGCATGGAGGGAAAACTGAAGTGTTGCTGACAAACTTCAGCCAGGAGTTCAAGCACCTCAACAAGGGCACGACGATCGCGTACATCGAGGAAATTCTGGAAACAAGGAATGCGTTTGTCCTCTCGGATTCCGCCGCATCTACCCCGACGACCATGGTTCCCGAACCAGACTACGACATTAATCCAAGTCTCCCAGTGATTAAGCAACAGCAGCTCAGAAGTCTGCTCCGACGATACAAAAGCTGCTTTTCGACGACATCGAGGATTCGACAAACACCAGTCGCCAAGCATCGCATAATCACCGAGGAGTACGCTCGACCACTCCGCCAAAGCCCTTACCGAGTTTCGCCGCGAGAACGCGAAGCTATAAGAGAACAAGTCGACGAAATGCTGCGCGACGACATCATCCAGCCGTCGAAAAGCCCATGGGCATCCCCTGTTGTCCTGGTGAAGAAAAAGGACGGAACCCTACGTTTCTGCGTCGATTATCGTCGTCTGAACAAGATCACGAAGAAGGACGTATACCCCCTTCCACGGATAGACGACGCATTGGATCGGCTCTGCAACGCTAAGTACTTCTCCTCGATGGACCTCAAGTCTGGCTATTGGCAAATAGAAGTCGACGAAAGAGATCGCGAAAAGACCGCCTTCATCACCCCAGACGGCCTCTACGAGTTCAAGGTTATGCCATTTGGACTGTGCTCGGCGCCTGCAACGTTCCAGCGCGTGATGGACACGGTTTTAGCGGGATTGAAATGGCAGACCTGTCTCGTTTACTTGGATGACGTCGTTGTATTCGCCGGAAATTTCGACGATCACCTTAGGCGGCTTGCCACAGTACTAGAGGCCATCAAGTCATCAGGGCTCACTCTGAAGCCAGAAAAATGCCGCTTCGCTTACGACGAGCTTCTGTTCCTAGGCCACGTCATCAGTAAATCCGGAGTACGCCCCGACCCCCAGAAAACAGCTGCCATCGCAAAGTTCCCGCAGCCCACCGACAAGAAGGCAGTGCGTAGATTCCTTGGCATGTGTGCCTACTACAGGTGCTTTGTCAAGGACTTTTCACGCATCGCCGAGCAGTTGACACGTCTAACTAAATGTGATGTTGAGTTCAAGTGGGAAACGCCGCAGGCCGACGCATTTGAAGAACTCAAACGACGCATGCAGTCGCCGCCGGTACTTGCGCACTTCGACGAGTACGCCGATACAGAAATCCATACTGACGCCAGTAGCCTAGGCCTCGGTGCCGTTCTAGTCCAGTGGAGAAACGGAGTCGAACAGGTGATAGCTTACGCTAGCCGGTCGCTGTCAAAAGCGGAAGGCAACTATTCTACAACCGAAAAGGAATGCCTCGCCATCGTTTGGGCTACAGCTAAATTTCGCCCTTATCTTTATGGCAGGCCATTCAAAGTCGTCAGTGACCATCACGCGTTGTGTTGGCTAGCGAGTATAAAGGATCCTTCAGGGCGACTGGCACGGTGGAGCCTCAGACTACAAGAATACGACATCACTGTAACCTACAAGTCAGGACGAAAACACTCCGATGCCGATTGCCTATCACGCGCCCCCATTGACCCGCCGCCGCAAGATGACGAAGATGACGCCTTCCTTGGCATGATAAGCGCGGAAGACTTCGCTGAACAGCAACGGGCAGACCCGGAGCTAAAAGGCCTGGTGGAATATTTGGAAGGGCACACCGACGTTGTCCCCAGGGCATTTAAGCGCGGATTATCTTCCTTCACGCTTCAAAACAATCTCCTCGTGAAGAAGAACTTTTCACCAGTCCGCGCCAACTACCTTCTTGTTGTCCCGTCAGGACTTCGTCCAGAAGTATTGCACGCCCTACATGACGATCCGACCGCTGGACACCTCGGTTTTTCCCGGACGCTATCGAGGATACAAGAAAAGTATTATTGGCCGCGCCTGACCGCCGACGTCGCCCGTTATGTCAGAACATGCCGAGACTGTCAGCGACGCAAGACACCGCCGACAAGGCCAGCCGGATTACTACAGCCAATCGAGCCTCCTTGCCGACCATTCCAGCAGATCGGGATGGACTTGCTGGGACCCTTTCCGACGTCAACAACCGGAAATAAGTGGATCGTCGTGGCGACAGACTACCTCACCCGCTTCGCTGAAACTAAAGCACTGCCGAAAGGTAGCGCAGCCGAAGTGGCGAAATTCTTTGTCGAAAACATCCTGCTTCGACATGGCGCCCCAGAAGTCCTCATCACCGACAGAGGAACGGCCTTTACAGCGGAGCTCACCCAAGCCATTCTGAAATACAGTCAGACAAGGCACAGGAGAACCACGGCCTACCACCCGCAGACGAATGGTCTTACGGAGCGGCTGAATAAGACCCTCGCCGACATGCTAGCGATGTACGTCGACGTCGAACACAAGACCTGGGATGCCGTCCTGCCGTACGTAACATTCGCTTACAACACGGCGGTGCAAGAAACAACACAGATCACGCCGTTTAAGCTGGTTTACGGCAGGAACCCGACGACGACGCTCGACGCCATGCTGCCCCACGTCACTGACGAAGAGAATGTTGACGTCGCTAGCTATCTCCAGCGAGCCGAAGAAGCCCGACAGCTCGCCCGCCTACGGATCAAGAACCAACAGAGGACCGACAGCCGACACTACAACCTCCGACGACGCTTTGTTGAGTACCAGCCCGGCGACCGTGTTTGGGTTTGGACCCCGATACGCCGACGAGGACTCAGTGAGAAACTACTCCGACGCTATTTCGGACCCTACAAGGTCATCCGACGTATTGGCGCTCTGGACTATGAGGTCGTGCCAGACGGCATTTCGCATTCACAGCGGCGCCGCGCACGATCTGAAGTGGTCCACGTGGTGCGCCTTAAACCCTTTTACGGACGCTGACGAACTTCGTCATTTTGTTCTTTTTTTTGCTACGAGTGCTTTTGTTTATTACCTTCGTTTGTTTGCAGCATCGGGTCGATGCTTTTTAAGAGGGGGGTATTGCCACGTGTACTTATCTTTATCGGGCGACCACGTTTCGCCGCTTAACAAATGCAATCGCACAGCGCGGGACGCGCCTGCATGTATCCGACGTTTCTGGAAAGTTATCGATGCTTCTACCCGGCTGTCTGTTGTCGCCGAACCTTGTGTTATCTGATTTCATCGCGTAGCGCGAATGGTGTAGAACTTTGTGGAAAGCACGCGGGTCCAAACGATTAGTCTGGAACATTCGACGACTGCTCTATAAAAGCCGACGCGCTTGACCCGCTGAGCAGATTTTCGACGATCGCCGAGCGTGTTCGCCGCTATCGTTGCGCTATAAGTGTAGCCTGTTTTGTGGGCACAGGTTCGCCCAATAAAAGTTAGTTTTCTTGTTCACAGTATTGCTACTGTGTTCTTTCTCCAACGTCACCACCACGTGACAATATAAGCCGTCTGGAAGGTGTCACACCATTGCTTAATTTCTTGTACTGTTGCATTCAATTTGACCTGATTGCTGGATGATTCAACTGCCGTGTACAGAATCCACCAATAGTAAAAAACTGGCATGGTAATACCCTTAGGCACGTTGACAATGAAGACCTGAAATAAAAGACACCAGGAGACAACGGATAATGCACTAGATATACGTGATCTAATTTGACCGATTTTGATCTGATGTCTTTCGCATAGACGTAAGAACAAAACTAATGAGTAATAGAAGGATTCTTAGATGTCATGTCAATCTTCAAGAATATTTAGGTGCAATAATTTGTCGAACGCTCTTTTCGAAATCTCGTAGGCTTGCGTGTGAGTTTGAGCACGGGAATTATTAGTGAGTAAGAGGTCATCATAAAATTCAAATTGCTGATTGGTTGTAGACAACCCTCTCGAATTTCGTGGGCTTGAAGAAATAGCAAATTGTTGCTAACATACCAAATTATTTTTGGTTTGTTAGCAGTTTTACCAGATAGTCGCAGTTTTACAAGATAGGCGAAGCATTTCATCGATAGCAAAACTAAGATTCTTAGTATTATCTGCCGTATAAATTGTAGAAAACATTCAGTTACTAATTAAATTAACAAGAACGGTGTCATGCTCGCGCAGGCAAACGTCAACAGATCCGACCTAATGACTGCGAGCACTGGCTGTCGCAACGCTGGCATGATGAAGAGCGCAGGCTGAGGGGAGTGAACGCTTCGTGCCGACTATCGCTTCATCGCGTCTTCGTGACTCCAGAGCACGCGCCATTCAACGCTAAGCGCGCAGGGTGAAAGCGCGCACGAATGCCGCAACGCTCACCAGTCACCTGGCTCAGACTTTAGCACTTGCACCCGAAGCAGATTGCTACGAAGACACGGTGGGCATCACGCATGTGTGTTCTGCCACGCGGAGAGTAGGCGAGACTGGGATAGAGGAGGAGATGCATGATCTGCACCCCATCCCCCCCCCCCCCCCCCCAAGGCGCACTTGATCACGTGGGCTTCAATCAAGGGCCTCGGAAAGGAGTGTGGGCATCAAGGTCCCATCCTTTTCGGCTCACCCTCGCAAGCGTTTCCTCGCTCCCATAGCATACGGCGCCCTGGGCGTCATCTTATCGCACTAGAACTTTATACAAGATATACAAAACGCCATGGCGACGGCACGGTAGAAATTCGCCTCGAGAGCCCGTATAATTTCTACTACAGTAGCTAGGTGGGAGAAGTGGTAGATCCGCATTATTAATTACAGAGCGAACAAATCAAACACGAACAAAGAAGAGAGACGTTCAACACGAGCGCTGCCTCACGTCTAAAAGTTTATTGCTAACGCGGCTATGCTTCTGCACGCCATGCTTGAGTTGCCCGCTTGACAAATTGGCACGGTGTTTATTTTTCAGAAATAGCAGAAACGTACCATACCGTGCCTTGAACTTGAATTTATCCCGTTTGCCCGCAAACGCTGCGGTGTTCTCACATTACCTTTTCCCTATCGCCCCCTTAAGCGAACTGCGAGAGAAGAGTGGCAAAGGTGCTATTCACTCGTTTGGAAACGCTATCCGTCTACCCATTCTCTGCCTCATCTCCCTCCTCCTCTTTACCATTCTATCTGTAGTCGGGTACAACTTTAGGGAAAAATGGTACGCCCCGCTCAGATGACCGAAGCGCGACAGACGATTGCCTCCGTGACTAAAATAGTCCCGCTAAAAGAATCACTTCTAAACGCGTGATCCTCGGTATAAATAAAGACTTTTGTATTTTGATGACTCATTTGGTAGAGCTGTCGTGATTGGAATGCTACAGTACGTGCATCATCGCGAGAGAAAATTAACCCCGTGCCTTGTGCAATGTTGCGCGTACTCTGCTTTTTAGCTTCATTGCAAAGGACAAAACAAGAAAAAGCAGCTCTGCATGGCTTTTGCGTTGGTTTACATGTCCACGGCGCATTTACTACTCGCCTTCCGAGCTTAAAATGAGTCGGTTGCTATTTAATAAGTACTTTAAAATCAATGCATTTATCGAAACTATTACCAACTTGGGGTGAGACGACGATTGAGGCAGGAAACATACAAAAATGCTTCATCCATTGTTTGAAATAAGTACCCTTGGTTTTAAATAGCGTAAGATTTATATATATATATATATATATATATTGGTTTAGTGTTTTCACAAGCACATTTTCCAAAATGTGATGGGGATCTTTTTGTTTTGCCTTTCTCACTTTTTTTTGTTCAAGCATGTAGTGTTGCCAGTTCGCGTAGCGTAGCGTCAGCGATGCTCGCGGCAATCTTTCGTCGCCGGATCACAGCTCAAGATAAACGCGCGCGGCACAAATTGTGCATCGTAAGCTCGCAATAACATTCCCGCATGATAGATCGCCACGAACAGTTTGGGAATTCACTCTGAGGAGGGGCAGACGCACACGATTGACGTGACTCGGCCCAGTTCGAAGCGCAGGCTGCCACCTTCTCCATCCGCGGGGTCACCGGCCATCCGGCTCGTGACGTCATTCTAGAGTGCGCGCTCATTGGTGGAGGCTCGTGTGCATCCGCCTTGCAGGAGTAAACGCCCCATTTTTCTAAAGTTGTACCCGACTATAGCTTCCCTCTGGACTTGCACGTTAGTATAAATGTAATCGTTGCAATTTCTGCAATGTATTTGCAGGGGATCACGGATAAGTGCAGCTGTCAAGGGGCTAATGTGGCGACGCCCAGGGAGTTGTAGAGGGCACTGCGCACAATCGAAGCGGTGCACGAGTTTCTCGCGTCCCCTTCCCTCTCGGCCTCACTCCTGTCATATATACGCACCTTTGAATCACCCCCAAAAAGAGACAAAGAAAGCTTGGCCATAGAAACTGGCTACGTCACCGTCACCACGTCAAGGTCGTAACTAAAGAAAAGAAATAAAAAGCGCAACATATGTAACTGCTATAATAGTGAAACAGTAGATGACTGATAGCGTTAGAAGAAACATAAAAATTCGCCGATTTTGATACTCGTTAATGTAAAATTTGAGCGCAGCTTTAAACGTGTTTTTGTTTCGTGATATATTGACTGGCGCGGACAATCTGTCTCGCGCGGTGCATTGCAAACAGAGCGTCGTGTGGCGCGACTGCCTCGTTATTCGGGAAATCGCGAGAGACAGTGTGTGGGTGACGAGTGGGCGCGATTCACAGTATTCGCCATACAGATCATGCAGCGCTTTGCTTCCGTATCGACATCGTGCGCTACTCTGCTGCATGGCGCAGTCATCGTCGCCGCAGAGTCCGTTTTGCGCGGCACTACGCTTTTCTTCGCATACTTTGGTTCCACCAACGACAAAAGCGGCCCTTCGTCGCGGCGAAATCGTGCCACCCGTGTAAGCCGCAACAACACCCAAGACATCGAGTCACATCGAGTCTCCCTTGTGGCGGCTTGCCATGGCCACTTGGAGGAGCAGCGATAGCCGTCACCCACGCTGGTACCGTGGACTGACTGACGCCGCGGACGAGCGTAGCCCTACCCACCTCACGCAGCCCTGATCTTCCCCGCCCACCTTGGGAGCGCAGGTGAGATCACCGAGGTGGCTGCAGCCGATAACTAGTAGCCGCCGGTAACTCCGCGCATGCGAAGGCCGTCTCCACTCCGCTTTTCACCGCATGCTTTCACTACACCGTCCTCCTCCACTTTCCTCCACTCGCCCCCTCGCGCACTCTTATTTCATCTCTCCAGTGCGCGTTGCATTTGCTTTCATCTTTCGCTGTGCTCGTTCGCTCGGTTACGAGGTATAACAAAGCCGAGGCATGCCGATGCTCAACGCAGGAAGGAGCACCTATGAGCTGCGCTCTAAATCAAGAAAACTGGTTACGTCGCCGTCGCCGAGTCATGGCGGGAACAAAAAATAAAGTGAATATAAAGAAGCTACCACATTTAATTGTTATAGTAATGTAATAGTAGATGATTGGTAGCTTTAGGAAAAAAAGAAGAAACACTGGTGACGTTGCCGTCACCGCGCCAATGTCTTAGAAAAGCAGGAAAATAACAGGAAGATCAAAAAGCTGTGGTGCAGCAAAAGAATGAATACTCCGCTTGTGACGGCGTTCTGTTCAGTCGATATGATATTGACACGTGTACTTATCTTTATCGGGCGACCACGTTTCGCCGCCTAACAAATGTAATCGCACAGCGCGCGACGCGCCTGCATCTATCCGAAGTTTCTGGAAAGTTATCGATGCTTCTACCCGGCTGTCTGTTGTCGCCGAACCTTGTGTTATCTGGTTTCATCGCGTCACGCGAATGGTGTAGAACTTCGTGGAAGGCACGCGGGTCCGAACGATTTGTCTGGAACATTCGACGACTGCTGTATAAAAGCCGACGCGCTTGACCCGCTGATCAGATTTCCGATGATCGCCGACCGTGTTCGCCGCTATCGTTGTGCTATAAGTGTAGCCTGTTTTTGTGGGCACAGGTTCGCCCAATAAAAGGTAGTATTGTATTCCACCGGGGGAAGGAAGAAGAAGTCGACTAGTGCGGACGCTTTGACAACGGCTCCAGCTTTCATCAATATTTTCGTGTGGGTCTCCCTGCGAAACCGGGCGAGTTATGCCTTAATCGATGTGGCACGTCAAGAGGACTCCGCCGATACCGGATTTTCGTCGGTTGGAGGAGATTTTGCCGTTCTGCGAGTGTTTGAAACACGGCGAGGGTAGGCTTAGGCCTACTCCCGCGCATGTGGGACTTTGAATCCAGGATGGACGTTGTGGAAGGAGAAGAGATTACTCAAGAAGAGGCATGCGACGCGGGATGGAAGGTGGCGTACGGCCGCCGGCCCGGCAGGCGCAGGGAAGAATATTCTTCGGGTCAAGACGGTGGAAATACAAGTGGCAGACGGAGGGACGGCGGCCGCACCGCCGCACCATGCGACGCGATACGACGCGTCACCGCTGCTTCCAGGCTGCCTCGACTGCCGAGGGACACTTTTCGCATTATTGTCAGACCACGCGACGGCCTCAATGTCAACAAGGTCAGTAAAATACGTTTTGAGCAAGCCTTGGCCATGGCGGCATCCTTGGCTCCGGCCGCAATCGAAGAGGACACGATGTGTCCCAATGGAGTTCAGAATATTTTTGTCGTGTGTACTCCTCACGAGAAAAACGCGGACGCGTACGCCCGAGTGCAGCAAACCAGGCTCGGTGAAGGCACGTTTGGGGTGGCGGCGTACCTGGCCCCACCCGAGAATACGTGTAGAGGAGTCATAAGAGGAGTCGACGTGGAAGTCAGCCAGGCTCAACTCAGAGCGAGAATTGTAAATAATCGGAATCCGGGTGCTTTGGAGGCCAGGCGGATCAAGAACACTACAGCGGTGGTGGTACTTTTCGAGGGAATGAGGGTGCCCGACTACGTGGCATGCGGCGCGAGCATGTTTCGCTGCACGCTGTACCGACGCCACACGGAAGTATGCTACGGTTGCGGAGGACTGGAACACCGGGCTGACGTGTGTCCCAACCCGGCAAGCAAATGGTGTCGCACCTGCGGCAAACGATCGCCGGCGGAAGATCACCAGTGCGATCCGCAATGCACGTTGTGCGGTGGCCCGCACCCCACTGCGGCCAAAGAGTGTAGGAACAAATTTTAAGTTCCATATAATGTCAGAAGAAGACGGCGGCAGCGGCGTCGACGCGCCGAGCAGATGAAGCTGGGAACGGACGTCATCACGGCGGGCGGCAGGAGCCGCTCGCGTACGCCAGCTGTGCAGGAGCGCAGCACCGAAAGAAGCCGCTCTCGCACGCCAGCTGCGCAGAAGCGCGGTGCAATCAGGCAGCGCTCCAGATCAAGAGGGCGCTCGGTGTCCAGCGTGCGGATCCAGGAGGAGCCTACCTGGGCGGATCGTGTCAAAAGGAAGAAGAAGGAGCTACAGAGACCCACGGAGGTAACGCGGTCGGCTTCGCCAGAGCATGGTAGTAGGTCGCACGTGGACGCATTACTTAAGGAAGTTAAGGAGCTTAGAGAGGAGGTACGCCGACTCAAAGCCGCCAAGGCAAATCCAATGTCCATTGAAATAGAGGCGAGCGGCCAGACGCCTCAGGTAGTCGAACATATACCCCGCGTAGGGCTCACTAAAGCAAAGCGTAAGGCCCCCCTTCCTAACGACGAGAGCGACTCGGAAACGTCTGAGGGAGAGGTCCAGCAAACAAAGATGTTGGAGGAACTACTTAGGATAAGTAGAGAAAATCAGGAAAGCGTAAAGCTTTTGTTCCAAAGAGTGACCGTACTAGAAAAAAGGCGGCGATTAAAGACAAAGCCAAGGTCCGAGCGCAAAGCAAGGCAGTGAATCACTCCGAGGTTGCTCCGGCTGTGGAGCAAGGTATGTTGTTGTAGCATCATGGCGGGCGATCACAAAGAGCTGGTAATATGGCAGTGGAACTGCGCTAGTTTTCAAAGGTGCAAGGCTCCGCTACGGCAACTTTTGGCGAATGAGGTGGAAAAACCGCAGATTTTGTTATTACAGGAGACACTATGTGACGATCCTACCCTCTCTGGCTTCAACACTGTGTCGGTCAGGAACGAGGGAGGCAGAGGACTAGCTACGATGATAAAAAAAAAAAATCTAGCCTTTATTGAACATCCAATCCAATCTGGACAGGGTAAGATGGAGGTCCTTTTCGTGGAGGTTATACCGCACGGGCGTCTCAAGCAGAGCGTCTTTGTGCTTAATGTCTATAGCCCGCCGTCGGACCAGAGACAGACGTTTAACTCCCTGCTTAGGAAGGCGACTTCGATAGCCAAACAAGCTCCTCTGATAGTTGCTGGGGAGTTTAACGCCCCTCATAATGCATGGGGCTACGTCAGACGGACTGTAAAAGGAGAGAACCTGGCGAGGATCCTGGATGATCTTGGATTTTCGGTAATTACTGACCCAGGGTTCCCCACTAGGCTGGGCACGTCAATTGCGCGAGATACAACGCCTGATTTGGCCTGTGTAAGGAACGTAGGTAACGTAACCTGGGCCAATAAGCAGGAGAACCTGGGCAGTGACCACTTCATAGTAGCGGTAACATTAACGGTGGAAGCCCGACCGGCCAGGGTATTTCGAGTCACGGACTGGGAGGAGTTCAGGAAACTTAGGAAGGAGCGAACGAGCACATTTTTCTCGTTTGACGAGGCTATCGAATCGCTAACGGAGGATGTCGAGAGTAGAAACAGAAGTAGTAGAAACAGAAGCGGAGGTCCTAAGAATGGATCCGCACCTAGCGCATCTGTTGGAGGCGAAATCGTCAATTCTGATGAGGTGGAAAACACAAAGGTTAAATCGTAGGCTGAGGAAAAAGGTTGCGGAGCTTAATAGAGAGATTGAGAGATATTGTGCGGGGCTCAATAGGCTACAATGGGACGAGGTCTGCGCGGCAGTAGACGGGTCCATGCGCTCAGGAGGGAAGTGAAACCTCCTCAAGCACCTCCTGGGTGACGCGCAGACAAAGCATAATCAAAGGCAAACACTTAGTAAAGTCATACACCTGCACAAACAGGAGGGAGGTACTGAAGAGTCACTTTTGAATGCGATCGCGGATAGATGCCTTCCTATAGGGCCGACGCAGGAAGATGATTATCCGCAGATCGAGTGCGCGAGGGTAGAGGAACTGGGCGCGCCTTTCACAGAATCAGAGATCAGGGCGGTGATCTACAATTTAAACAGCAGATCGGCTCCGGGTCCGGATAAAGTTTCTAACAGGCTATTACGAAACCTGGACGATAAAGCAGTGGAACTACTTACTAAGGAGGTCAACAGGGTATGGGAGACAGGACAGGTGCCTGACGGATGGAGGTCGGCTATAGTGACACTCATCCCTAAACCAGGAAAACCCCTTCATTTGGACAACATGAGGCCAATATCACTAACCTCGTGCATAGGCAAGGTAGCGGAGCACGAGGCCAATATCACTAACCTCGTGCATAGGCAAGGTAGCGGAGCACGAGGCCAATATCACTAACCTCGTGCATAGGCAAGGTAGCGGAGCACGCGATCTTGAACAGGGTTTCCGGGTACACAGAGCGGAGAAACCTCTTCCCACATAATATGGTTGGTTTTCGGCCCGGCCTATCGACGCAGGACGTTTTGCTAATGCTAAGGAAGCAAATCTTTGATAGTGACACCCGAGACGTGAGAGGGATTCTCGCCCTGGATCTCACTAAGGCGTTCGACACAGTGTTTCATAGATACATTCTGCAAGCCACGGCCGGGATAGGCCTGGGAGTCAAATTCCAGGCCTTTGTCAGGTCGTTTCTCATGAATAGAACTGCTACTATTCAGGTGGGGCAGATTCGGTCGAGCGTGTACAGATTGGGAGCTCGGGGTACCCGTCAGGGATCAGTCATCTCGCCACTGCTCTTCAATATAGTCATGTAGGGTCTATCAGATAGGCTGGGCGGCCTCCAGGGCATAAGTCACGCACTTTACGCAGATGACATCACGATCTGGTGCCCAAGGGGCTCCCTAGCTGAAATGGAGCAAGCTCTACAAGCGGCCTTGGACGAGACGGAGGCTTACCTCGCGGACACGGGTCTCAAGCTGTCTACGAGTAAATCGGAGCTGTTGTTTACAAACCCGCAAGGCAAGGGGTTCGGGGTCTGACACCCCTCAACCAGCTACCCGTGGCATTATACGCGAATATAGGGCAGAAAATTCCTAGAGTCGAGTCAGTTAAGATCCTAGGCCTGCTTATAGACGCGAGGGGCTGTAATGCCAGAACAATTACCCACGTTTCAGCCAAAACGGAGAATATGTTGCGGTTAATTGCTAGGGTGTCCCACCGAAAGAAGGGGTTAGGTGAAGACAACCTCCTTCGGATGTACAACGCGTTCCTCATGAGCCATATTAACTATGTGGCGTCAGCTCTAGTGTGGACAAAAACGGAAAAGACCAAATTAAATGCACTCATGCGCAAGAACATCAAGAAAGTGCTAGGCTTGCCTACTGCCACGAGCTTCGACAGGCTAGATCAACTCGGTATGCACAATAGCATAGACTAGATCATAGATGCACAGGTCACTGCCCAGGTGGTTAGGCTATCGTCGACCCAAGCTGGCAGGCGAATTCTCGACGAGGTTGGCATGGCTCCTAGGATATTGGAGGACCGGCGTATAACATTGACACGAGAAACGACGGCGACCTACCTAATGAGGCCCTTCCCGCGGAACGTACATCCGCAGCATAACGAGGGTAGACGTAAAGCCCGTGCACGAGCCATATTGAAGAAAGTTAGAGATGACAGAGACTCCGCGGTCTTTGTCGATGCGGCACAGTACGGGAACATGAGAGTGTTCGCGTTATCGGTTGTAGACGGGCGGGGGGTGCTTCGGTCCTCGGCCTCGGTCAGAGCGGCCACCGCGAGTATAGCAGAGCAAATTGCGGTTGCGCTGGCATTGTGTGACCCAGAGCGTTCCTACATTTACACCGACTCGAGAGACGCAATCAGAGCTTTCGAGTCGGGTAACCTCGCACGAGAAGCGGCCTCTATTTTAGAAAAAAGGGCTTGCCCCGGTTTTCATTATATCACGTGGTTCCCCGCACATATGGGGACGAACGTTCTCGAGGGATTCCCAAACCTCAACGAGCTTGCCCACGACTGTGCGCGAGAACTCACGCGCCGCGATGGTCTGGAGGCTCCGAAGGGGCAGGAAGGGACTCAGCAGAACGATCCACTCCTCACATTTAATGAAATTACTAAACATTACCAACTTGGTCGGAGAATTTATGCTCTGCCTCACCCGAAGCTCAGTAGAGGTCAGTCAGCTTCACTTAGAATGCTGCAGACGGGATCTTTCCCGTCGCGGGGATTCCTCAGTAGGATGTACTCGGATGTGGACCCTAGTTGTCCCGACTGCACTGAAACCTTTTGCTCAATGGCTCACATGCTCTGGCGATGTCCCGCGTTGCCTAACGACTTCCTCTCCAGCGAGACCGAATGGCAGGAGGCCATCAGAAGCACGGTACTCCGAAAGCAAGCCCAGGCTATCCAGAGGGCCCAGGAAAGAGGGGAGCGTCACGGCGTTCTGTCCTTTACGTGGGCGCGGCCAGCGGCTACAATGGCCTCCCGTTAGGAGGTCCTGACAGTAGCTTCTCGGGATTAAATAAAGTTCGTTGTCTGTCTGTCTGTCTGTCTGTCTGTCTGTCTGTCTGTCTGTCTGTCTGTCTGTCTGTCTGTCTGTCTGTCTGTCTGTATTCCACCGTATTACTGCTTTCTTCACCGTCACTACCACGTGACAATATATTCGCAAAATAAATGCGTAATTGGCCGAGTAAACACATTAAACGTTATTACAGCGTAATAGTAGATTGGTGGCGATGCGAAAACCTGCATACGCTAGCTAAATAAGCAAGCGAAAGCGAAGTAGGAACGGAGTTAACGAAGGCTTAGGCATTAGTAGACAATTCGCAAAATTTCTGTAGCATTATTTTTCTCATTTATTACCAACGGCATGGAAAGAACACTAATGAATTAATAGAATTTATTGATAGGAAAGACAGAGAGGTCGACCTGAGGTAGTGCGCTCTAGTGTGCTACTCTGCACTGGGGAAGAGGGAAAGGGAGTGAAAGTATTGGGATGGATCATGATGATAAGAGAAGTGGTGAGTGCTTATGTACATGAGACGGTTGTCTCGCTAGAGCCGCTCGACGAGCTTGGTGTCCTGCAGAAACTTCAACAAAACTTTTGTTGCACGCATTTAAATTGCAGTGTCAGGCCATGGGCCGAGGATAGCTTCCTCCGACATTAGTAGTCTGCCAACGCTGGCTAGGAAACAGTCTAACGTCCTTCGCTCCAGCATATCTGCTGGGCAGTCGCACAGTACGTGTTGCAGTGCTTCGGGCATCTGGCACTGTTCACAATCAGGGCTGTTCGATTGGCCGATGAGGTGTGCGTAGCGACGGGTGAAAGCAACGCCGAGCCGAATCCTGTGTAGCAATGATGTTTTACTCCGTGTAAGCTTCGGGGGCAAACGGATTGGAAAGAACAGGTTGTCGCGTTGTTACTTCTGTGACGTTTTCTGGCGGAAGATTGGCGCCGAGGGGGCGGAGAGCTACAGGGACTATTAGTTGGGGGTGTCAAACTCCGCTCAGATACCGGGGAATCGCTGCCTCTGGTCTCGTGCGAGACACGGGTCCTTGGAAGCAAATCGTCCCTCGCAAGTTATGTGAAGTACGGGCTCCGGGTGGGAACATCAGCGGTGTCCTTCGTGATTGACGGTGGTGGAGACAATATCGAACTATATGTCCTGTGGAACCGCCGTTCTAGTGCACGGGAGGGTCGCTGTTCCCAGCATATTCCTCGAAACGAATGCTAGGCGGCTGTGGCCGGAGAGAAAGTTCGTTGTTATATGGGTAAAGTGACTCTGCTGCCCGCTGAAATCCACTGTATTGATCATAAGTCGCATCGTGGTAGTAGGGTTGGCGCTGTCCTCGTCGCAGCCTGAAATCATAAGTCATAAGATCTTGTACGTAAAAATACGGCTGTCCTCATTGCGGGCTAGCTTCATAAGTAGTGGCTCTTTGATAGACACGTGGCTGTGGTCGAAGAGCGAGTTCATAATCCTCAGTACCCCTCGCCACAGTATACAGGGAGAAGTATGCACCGTTTAGCTCAAGTCTAGGGGCAGACGGGAGCTACGAGGGCCTTGATGTGCCACATGTTGCTGTGTTCTCCTATACCTGTAACCCGGCCCCTTCAATATCCTTCGAACCAAGAGTAATCTACCGGAAAGGCTTTCAGACGGGGTGGCATAAGGCAAAGGAGTATCTTCGTTTTGGTGAGGATTCCTTTGAAAGGCAAGTATTCGAGCTAGTTTATTGGCATAACGGCCCAAACTGGCTCAATCCGCCCATTCATTCCCCTCCCGCGTCCGCCTGCGTGCGGACAGGTGAGGACGACCGCAAGGCAGATCTTGTCGCAAAATTTGGTGACCTGCCCTTTCTCCGCAACCTCTTCCTGGGCCGCTAACTTGCGCTAACGTTGTCGCCTGGCCATACGATTGTCCGCCTCCTGACTACTACTGGACCACCAGTATCTTCCATGTGAGGCAGCCACCTTCACGTACAATTCCCGTCCTTTACTCGGCCGCTGGATCCCCTGTCGTCAACCTGTGGCCGAAACCTGATAGCCAGCCAATATACTATTCATACCCTTTCCCGGGCCACGTACCAAGATTCGGCCGCCGTCGCAGCTTCCCCTTCCCTGACCGTGGGGGCACCTCAAGCTACATGCCTGTTTGCCTTCCGCGTCATGACTCGTCCAATCTTCCTCCTGACCTGTCTTAAAGTGGCCACCCTTTCGATTCACGACAGTCGCTTTCCCCACGTCGCCGATCCATTCCCCACTGGTTCGCCTATCCAGCCCAGCCCGAGGGAAAAACGAACAGTCGCAGTCCCAGAGGCAAGAACTGTGTTCACGTCGAACATTTCAATGCCTCATTCTTCTCCTGTGAACAAAATTGAACTGTCCGTTGACGGCGTCGCCGTACATGCACTCATTGACACCGGAGCCGCCATTCCTATTAATAGTGAGAAGCTCTGCCGCAATTTGAATGAAGTGATCACTCCACTTACCTCTCTCTCTCGCCCTCTCTGCGTACGGCAACCTCGCATCGCATTCAGCCTTCAGCATCATGCACAGCCTGGATCGTCATTCAAAGCGTTATGCATGTTGTCGAATTTGTCGTCCTATCTCCTTGTTCGCACGACGTTATCCTTGGATGGAATTTTCTATCAGTGAATCAAGCTCTTGTCGACTGCGCTCGTGCCGCACTTACGTTATCAGTGCCTTGCTTTGACCTTGACGACCACCGTTCTCCTAAAGTTGTTGCCGCCTCTGACATCGACATCGCACCTTTTCCCGCCGCTCTGGTCCGTGTCATGTCACTCTGCTGCGAACTCATCTGTTTTGTTTACGCCGTTGGCCACTTGTGCGCGCCGCCGGAACTTTCCGCTTCCGTCTGCTGTCGTCACTTTTTGCGAATGTTCTGCTGCCCTTTACGTGTGTAATCTATCCTCCTGCCAATCATCGTTACTCCGCGGTGAGTGCCTGGGGACCTCTGACACTTTCCACTGCGTTCTCCCATCTACCATCTATGGTGATCGACATCAATTCCGATTTGTGCCGTCACTTCTCCCGACGCAACCGATGCCCTGTAGACGACTTCACTCGTGCTATCAACGCCGAATTGACACCTGCACAGCACATAGAAATTATTAAACGCCTCCAGCGTTTTCCTGTCTCATTTAACATCGACAAACCATCCTTGGTCTGAGCGCCGGCCGTCATTAAACGTATGGACACCGGTCAACAAACACCATTGCGCCAACATCCATATTGTGGGTCTGCCGCTGTACGCCAGATCATTGACCAGCAGGTTGACGACATGCTGGGGTTGGGCATCATCCAGCCCTCTAACAGTCACTGGGCGTCTCCACTTGTTCTCGTTAAAGAAAAGATGGGTCCATAGGGGTCTGCGTCGACTATCACCGCCTTAACAAAACAACACGCAAAGATGTCTATCTTCGGCCGCGCATCGACGGTGCCTTGGACAGTCTACAGGGTGCGGAATTTTTTTCCTGGTTGGTTCTACGCTCCAGATACTGGCAAGTGCCAACGGCAGAGGCCGATCGCCAAAAGGAAGCCTTTGTAACATCTCATGGGCTATATGAATTTACCGTCATACCGTTCGGCCTCTGCAACGCACCTGCCACTTTCGGACGAATTATAGACACCATTTTTCTAGCCCTGAAGTGGGACACGTGCCTCTGTCACTTGGATGACATTGTGGTTTTTATCCAATGACCTTGCGTCACACCTCCGCCACCTCGAGCAAGCCCTTGCCTGCCTCTCCACTGCAGGACTCTAAATAAATTTAAAGAAATGCCACTTCGGCTCTCGCATGCTTACTATTCTCGACCATGTGGTTTCAAAAGACGCTATCCTCCCGGACGTTGCGAACTTTAGCGCCGTATACATATTCCCTAAACCTACTACCTTGAACGAGCTTCGCAGTTTGATCGGCCTGTGCTCGTATTTCTGACCCTTTGCCTTTATCCGCACCCCCTTGACGCAGCTTCTCACCGGCAGTTCTGACCTGACAGCCTTGTCCCCAGCGCGTCGCGACGCATTCCGAAACTGCGATGCGTTCTCATCTATCCTCCGACACTTCGATCCTTCTGCTCCAACTGAGACCCCCAATGACGCTAGTGGAGTCGGGCTCGGCGCTGTTCTTGCACAACGCAAGGATGGTTTCGAAAAGTACGTCGTCGTGTGTTCCAACCGCACCCTTACCAAAGCCGAGGCGAACTACTCGGCTACTGAAAAGGAATCTGTGGCCATTATTTGGGCTATCGAAAAATTTCGTCCTTATGTGTATGGCCGTTCATTTGACATCGTGACCGGCCATCGGCCATCATGCCATATGCTGGTTACCTTCGCTAAAAAACCCCACTGGTCGGCTCGCTCGTTGGGCATTGCGCCTACAAGAGTACGACATCCGCGTTGTTATATCGCTCAGGCCAAAAGCATTCAGACGCAGACGCTCTATCCCGGTCACCGCTGCCTTCTGGTCCTGCTCCCTCGTCTATTTCCACTTGAGGTGCCTACGCCCTCAACAATTCCCACATGCTATCAGATCAGTGCTAAAGGCCCATGGATCTCTTCGCTTCTAGACTTTCTGTCTAGCCAGTCACCAGCGCCGAATTCTCGGGCGCTGGTCGCCAAGCCGCGAACTTCAATCATTCGGGATAACCTGCTGTACTGCCGCAACTACAACTCCAGCGGCTGCAAGTGGCTGCTTGTTATTCTCCGACAACTCCGCTCCGACGTCTGCGCCACTTTCCACGACGATCCACAATGTGGCCACGCTGGTGTATTTTCGCCTCTAGCTTCGGAACTATTGGCGCGGTATGTGTACTTTCGTTCACCAGTGTCTGGTCATGCCACAAGTGTCAACGACGCAAGGCGCCACCTCAACATGCGGCCGGCCCCTTACAACATTTACCATGCCCCGCGTGAGCGTTCAACCTCGTAGGAATTGACATATACGGTCCGCTTCCGAACACTCCTAGCGGCAGCCGCTCGGTTACTGTTGCTATCGGCCTACTCACGCGGTACGCTAAAACTTATGCCTTATTATCTGCCACAGCAAAAGACGTCGCCAGTTTTATCCTTTAAAATCTGATTTTACGCCATGGGGCCCTCGTGAATTACTGAGCGGCCATGGTCGCGTTTTCCTTTCCGACGTCATCTCAGCATTGATAAAGGAGTGTCGCAACATCTATCGCATTACCACGGCGTATCATCCTCAAACTAAAGGGATGACAGAGCGTTTTAACCGCACCCTAGGCGACATATCGGTTATGTATGTTTCACCTGAGTATTCGAATTGGGATCGCATTCTGCCTTTCGTCAACTACGCTTAAAATACTGCCACACAAAGCACCACTGCGTTCTCCCCCTTTTTTCACCTTCATGCACTATGTACACAATTCTACCCTACCGGCCATATGCTTCGGAGTCGACGACTGTTTCCCGAGTGGCTGCGTGCGCCGAAGAATGTCGCCAGCTCGTTCGTTCGTTCACATCCCAGGACTAGTGGCACGAAAAGCATCGCCACGATGCATCCACAAGGCCATCTGCTTTGCTCCTGGCTCGTTGGTCTGGTAGCGGGTGCTCTCAAATCCTCCTTGCTTTTCCTCTAAGCTGCTCTCCAAGTACCACGGTCCCTATCGGGTACTCAAACAAACCTCCGCGCTAAACTACCTCATCGAGCCGGTGGAAGCGTCTTCCGACGAGCGTCGTCGCCACCAAGAAGTTGTCCACCTTTCCCGGCTCAAGCAGTCCCATGACCCCCCTGTGTTCATCTGCCTTAGGTCGCCAGAATGGCTAATCTTTCGGTGGGGAGTAATTGTAGTGAAGGCACTGGGCACGGTGCTGATGAAAGAAGACGACGACGAGAAGCGCTTGCTTGCCCGCTTCGCCATAGCACCGACTGTCTTGTTTCGGCCTACCGCTGTGAACCTACAACTGCTGCTGCAAGGCGAACATCCCTATTGTAGTATAATGTTCACCTTATACAGAGATTCTCACCAGATTTTTGCTTCAATATTGACATGAAAGCAAATAATAGATTGTATTTTGCTGACAAGACAATTTATTTCGAGTGATATCAGATAATTACCTCTTCTCTTGCCGGCCTGGGCGGCCAATCTGCTGCCTCTTTAGACATACCTCATTCGGCACTTAAACAATATATGATACCTTACCAAAGTCCACAAAAATGAAGCATCACCATTGCAGGCATGCTCTCTCTCTCTCAGTCATGGGAACAAACAAGGATGATAAACTTGAAACCGTGCGATGCTGTCAGCATCATGCATGCGTGTTTTTATTCTCCTTCCCTATAGAAATATAAGCTTGCTCATAATGCGCCTAAGTGAACTGCTGTAACGGCTACTAAAGTTATTTGACTGTGGTATAATGTTTGTACACAGGGATAAGGTGCCTCAGAAAGGCTGGCCAACGTTTCTATAGGAGGACCTATCTTCTTCCAAGTCGGCCTCATCATACTCGGCCTGTTAGTTTTAAAAGGTTAGTGCAGTGACGTCACATGCGGGTGTTGTCGCTGGCGGCTGGTTTTAAAGGGAGAGACTTCAGAGGAAACGAGCTCTGTCGTCCGACGTCTATGAGCTTCGTTCCCAAGACGAGGGGACAAGAGCGGGAGAGTGGGAACGCGGGGAGAAAAGAAAAGTGAGAAAAGCAGAGAAAAAAATAAAAAAATCAGGGTGACACCAAGACAAAAAAAGGAGAGAAAGAACAAAAAAGAGAAAAGGTTTAAGAAAGACGGCCGCCTAGGAGCGCGTTGGGGAAACGAGAGGTTAGGAAGCATTCAGGGGTGTCGTTGGCGGCATGTTCCTGTGGCATTAGAAGAGCCGGTCAGGCGGTCAGTGCGCGAGTTACACAAAAAACAAAAAAAAAAAATAAAACATGAGTTGAAAGAGTGACTTGAGTAGCATAGCAGCAATACGTCGAGTAATTTTGAAGTAGTTAAGATGGCGACGAGGAGTTTGAGGTGCAATGTCTGGGGTGACTTAAAGGCAGCGGCGTGGTCTTCTAAGGGTCATTGCCCCAGTAGCTCACCGTAGGTGCCGTTACGGCGGCATCCAGAAATGGCGATACCCTGGGTTGAGGCGCCGAAAAAGGCACATTGACTTCGGAATGTGTTGGTGAGAGTGTTTAAAAATGTATAAAAAAGGGAAAATAGAGGGGGGGGGGGACCGAAACCGGAATAACAAATAGGAGAGTGACGTGCGGAGAAGCGGGCGGGGGCAAGTGTACGTGGGAGAAGGGGGTCGTACAGTTTATATAAAGGTAAAAACTTGAAAGAGTATAATAAATTGAGTGGTAGGTAGGAAACATTTTTTCGAAATGTGAGGTTCGTAGGTGAGGTTAAGTATTCAGGTTAGCTGGTGGCATAATGTGTTTTGTGTCTTGGTTGATGATATGAGAATGTCAGATTTAAGTTACCGCTTTTAGAGATTATAAGTTGCCACGTGGCAAATCATTTCCCGTCGGGTGTAGACAATTAAACTTGTGTATGAGGTATGATTCTGTATATTTCCTTTCGTGAGGGGAAAAAAAATTTGTTTGTAGTATATAGAGCCTCGCTTTGTCAAATACATGACCACATTCATTAAAGTGGCTGGCTACTGCTTTAGGTAAATTGTGTTTTGTGTCCGCGCGGTGACCGTTGAGTCTTGTATGAATTTGGTGTCCAGTCTCACCTATGCATTTTTTGCTACAAGCGGCACATTCTAGACAGTAGACTACGTTGCGTGATGTGCAGGTGAAAGCCGAAGTTACCTTGCGTGCGTAATTCGACGCTGTACTTTTTACTGTATTAGTAGATTGAATATGTTTGCATGTAAAGCACGTGAGGCGGCCACAGGGACTGGTTCCCAACTTCCTCTTTGTCTTTAGTATGGCGTGCACAAGAACATCTTTAAAATTAATGTTGCGTCTGTAGGATACTCTGGGAGGGTCGGGAAAAATCTTACTAAGTTTCTGGTTGCTGGTTAGAATTAGGTAGTATTTACTAAGAATGTTATTCGCGTTTGGAAGTGCGTTTGAGAATTTAGTAGTAAGAAGAGGCGTTGTTGTTCTTGTCATCCTCGGGCAGGGCTTGAGGACCTCGGCTCGATCAAGTGTGGTTGCAGCAGTGTAGGCTGTTCGGAGGTGACTGTTTGGGTGGTTCCTGTTTGATAGGGTTTCTTTAACGTTATCGAGTCTATCTATGTAGTCTTGGTTTTTAACGCAAATGCGGCGTAGTCGTGTGGCTTGGCCTTTAAAGATGCCTCGTTTGCAATGTCTGGGATGGTGGCTGGTATATTCTAGGTGCTGTTGTTTGTCTAAAGGTTTCCTATACAGCGTTGTCTTCAGCTCTCCATTGTCAATGTATATTGTTGTGTCCACAAAGTTTATGCGCTCAGTTGAGGATTCTGATGTGAGTTTTTTTGTTGGGTGAAAAGTGTTTAGAAATGCTACATATTTGTTTAGACTGTCTTGACCATGTCCCCATATTATGAGTATGTCGTCTATGTATCGTAGGTATGTGTGGGGCTTGTCGGTGCAGCGCGCTAGGATTATTTAGTGAGTTGGGCATAGGCTGAGTGTTTTTATGGGGTGAAAACCTAGCTACCTAAGGCGCTACCAGATTTTCAGAAAATAACATGCATAGCATAATATAAACAAAGTGGAGGACGCTTAAGATTCGCCTTCAAGAGTGGAACGCGATAGCGCTATCGCACCCCGTTCGCACCGCCCACTCATTCGCTCGGCACGCTTTTGACGAAATGAAGGGGAGGAGCGGGCGAGTGGCACGCCACCTGTCGGGGCAGTACCGTACATTGCGAGGAGGGGGTCTTCTGTGTTTGCCGCAAGATGGCTCTGCGTGTGCGCTAAGCGCAGACGAAATGTAGCGGAAACGTACTTCGCTACTCGTTTAACTGCGACTTCTGCAATTTACATGCTCATAAATACCGGTATACACCGCAGTATAACTTTCTACGGCACGTTTCTAAGGCAACACCGCATTTACTAGAGGCGCTTTTGTCTCGCTTTGAACCATCGAACTCATGGTTCAGTGCCAGTTTACTGCACTACCACTTGCTTGACAGAAACTTTTAACAGCATTGACAGTATGCATTACACTTTCATGATCAACACAGAAAACTGCAATATCATCGGCGCAAGCAAGAAGGTTGCGTTCGGTTCTGGCATGGGGAATGGGACGTCAACCAAGGATGTTTTTGAACATTAAATGGCAAGAAACACCGACAAAATACTTAGGAGTACCCCTGCAGCACTGCTCTGACAACGAGCCTTATTGGAAAAAACAAACAGAGGTGTTACGTGAAAATGCACAAAAGTGGAAAGGATGGGATAAATCGATTTTCGCATGGGCCATGACGTGCAACCTCTTTCTTGTAAGCAAGCTATGGTGTGTAATGCTAGTTTTGCATTGCAGCAGGTTAAATGTACAAAAAATGCACAGAGTGTTCGCGGTATTTATCTGGAGCTCTCTATGGGAAAAAAACGAGCCGAACTAGTCTGTTTAAAAAAGGGAATGATGGTGGGCTTGGTTTAGCGCATCTGTATGTGAGACAACTCGTCAGTCGATTTGTTTTTCTCAGAGATGTAGATGATACCTTTCTCAGAACTATGATTCAACTGAGGCTGGGTAAAGCGCTACCGGAGTGTGTTGTGTCTTTGGTGTGTCAGCAAGGACCAGTACGGGGATATCTTAAAGAAGTGGTGTCATCTTGCCGCTTCTTATCGGTGCGTTTTTCTTTGCAATATTTGACTGATGTGTCACGTAAAAAACTGTACAAGGACTTCGTGGATGTGTTATTTCCTGTGCCATTATACCGTGAGTTAAACTGTGCAGGCAAAGGACAAGATCTTTTGAAACGCGTTAAAAAAATGCTACTTCCTCCAGGGGTTAAAACCTTCTTTTTTAAGCTGCACACAGGAACCTTACCCGTTAAAACATGGTAAGAAGAAAAGGGTTTATTTGTTCCGCGGGGTACTCATTGTTTGTTATGCGAAAAACCAGAGACAATTGAGCATGTGTTTTTCGATTGCTGAGGTAGAGTGTTCTTCTGGGACATCTTACAGAGAACCTTGAAAAAAGAGTTGTTATAAGTCCGCATGGAATCCGTTATCTCACGGTCGAAAACGACGATGGTGTGCCTTTCGATCTGGTTATGCTCCTGGGCCTGCACAGTATATGGCGAACTTCGACTGCTGTACACAATGCCGATATTGACGCTAGACCAGTTCGCGAATATTTTTGCGAATCGGCGTCCCATTTTGTCGAAGTGCAGAAGGTGCAGTGGTATGTACCAGAGTGGGTTCCAACATTAGAAATGTTGTTGCAGATGCCGAAATACTGATGACTTGTAGTCAGCAAACAGCTGACGGTTCTCGGTACTGTGATCTTGTTAATCTGTTCTTCTGATCTCGTAAACTCTGTGAAAAGCGAAGCAATAAAGAAAAAAATTCATGGCTAAGTGGTAGCGTCTCCGTCTCACACCCCGGAGACCCTGGTTCGGTGCCCACCTAGCCCATCTTGCAAGTTGTTTTTATTTATGAATTGCCTGCCGGTATTTTTCGCTCACGGCTAACGCCGCCGACACCGCCTTTTCTGCAGCACGAGCTCCTTAACGCTGTCGCGTTCGAAGGAACAAGTAACCGTATTTTATCTGAAAGCAAACCAAGATTACCAAGATGCTAAGCTTAGCAATAGGGTCAGTCATCTCATGTTGTGTGAAAAGGTAAATGTATCAATGTTTTTGGTTTTCTTAATTACTAGCCTTTTTAACAGGCACATAAGATTGAAATTAAGTGCTAGCTCATATGGCGCAAGGCAGGGCAGCACAAGAATATGAGGAAACATTTGTTGCCATTATTTTATTTTTATAGCAAGCTAACGGATAGTTTCTTGTGGGCAGCTTTGTGATTAATGCGAAATGTGTCATTCGTATGGTTATTGGTCCAATGCTTTGCGCACTGATGGCTATGTTTTGTGCCTCTAGAGCACCACATTTATGCGTTGGCGGGCTAGTTGGTGCCAATCCATAAATACTTTGTTTAGCGCAAAACAACAGACACAAGAAAGATGACAGGACAAGGCGCTTATATCAGCGTAAAACAGCGATGTTTTACTAGGCTTGCGCTTCAGTATTGAAATGCCCGTTATTTGGACACTTCAGATGAATTTTCATCGTCATCGTCATCGTTCCCGTGATGTTTCGTATAAAGAGCAAGTGCGAAAAGACCCTGTAGCGTCCCGAATGCCGCATGCTGTGAGCGCGAGGAAAGTCTGCAAGAATGAGCCGAGAAGCATGATGGCTTGATGCGCCATCTTTCTGGCGCGCGCGAAGGAGGGAGGGGGAGGGGGAGGGGGAGGGGGAATCGGAGCCAGCTGCAGAATAAGACGACGAACGCGCGAGCAGTAGTACAAGAATGTCTCTGTGACCACGTGACATTTTTACCGTCTCCAGCTACACCGCCGCATTTTCCGCTTCATGAGCCATGTAATGCTTTCGCATTAAAAATGAGGAAGAGCAATGTTCCGCACTGTTTGGAGACCTGCGCAACGGTATTCCGCCCTCGGTGAACGAGACAAGGAACACAGTACAGACGAAGGCATCTTGCATATCTATTAAGGCGAAAGCGTTAGACGGCTCACGGGACGAAAAATCCGATGTCTGGCGTTATGGCACAAAAATTCATAGGGAGTCGAGCCCTCCATTTATGGGTGGAGTCGAGTCCACTACCTGTGGTGTTAAGGCGAAATAAATGCAGACGAACGACCTTTGGTAGGAGTCGATCCCTCGATCTTTGGTGTTGATTAGGGGAAATTAGGCTGTGGGAGTTCACCAATTTGTGGGAGGCGGCGCGAAGAGGTAGCCGCCGTAGCCACAGTTTGTTTAGGCCGGCCAGCCATGGTGTGGTGGGATCTCGGGAGCGGTCGACACCGCGGTAGCTCAGGTTGAGCGGGCTAGCGTGGTCTACACTCGCGCTACCTGCCCGTGGGCCCACCTTCACCTGCTTTCGAGGCAATAGTTGCACCGCTACAAGGCTATCAGTTTCTCTATAAGAAGGCGTGAGGCGAAGAAGAAGCGTCAGCCCGATCACACGGGCAAAGTTAAGGTACAGTTAACTAAGATAGAGTTATAAAGGCAGTCGGTCGCACGACCTCTGTTGGGAGTCAACCCACTGAGAGATATTGGCAAACCGGCTGTATCTCTAAGTTAGATTCCAATTGCCATCACGAATGTCAAGAGTCGAACCCACGACACCTGCTGAGAGCCGAACCCTCGTCCTTTGGCATTAATTAGGGCACTCGAACCCTTGACCTTCCGTTGGAGTCGAACCCATAACATTCGCGGTTATTCAGGCAAATTAAGGCACACTTAAGATAGAGTATAAGACACTCTTACCGACAACCTCTTGTGGGAGTCAAACCCGCTTGGAGAGACGGGTGAACTGGCCATACCTCCAAGTTGGCTTCCGACATCGTGCTGGTCGAACGTCGACCCCACGACTTTTAGTGTTAATTAAGCTGAAGGTGATGCATGGTCAATTACGATAGAGTTATTTAAGGCATTCAAACCCACAACCTCTGGTGGAAGTCGATCCCTCGACCTTTGGTGTTAATTATAATTAAGGCAGAGTTAAGTATGGCACTCCAACACACGACCATTGGTGGGAGAAAACAAGTAATAGGAAGTAACAACGAATTACAACGTAAATGTCAAGTAATGTAATGAATGTGTCATGAGCCTGCAAGCTTTCGCCTACATCGTCTTTAGCGTATAATACATTGACTGTCAAAGTTTAGCTCGCACACACAAAACAAAATTGACCACCCTTACACTACTGGGAAGACGGGTGCAAGAGAAGCTCGGGATCCGCTGCTTTTGCTTGTCGTAACGCCTAGGCTTCGCGCTCTCTCACGGCGAGGTCGGCACAGGGCACGACGAGCCCTTTGTCGAGCCGGTACCCGCCACTTGTTATTCGGCCGAACGTACGACGCGCGGTCCGCTCCCGCTGCCGTTCCCTCAATGCAGCCTACTGTTCGGCAGAAGGAACCAAACGCGGCCTCCGCGTCTGACTGGCGGGCTTGGACTGGCGTAAGATGGCGGGCGCGAGGCGAGGGAACACGTGATCAGACCCTTTCCCTCCTCTGGAATGAGGGGATGCCTCTGATTGGCTCGCGCCTTGCGCTGCATCTACTTCTTCATGCATATAAAAGCCCGCGTACGACGAAGCGACAGTGGCTGAATCAGCATTGTTAGACTGCGTTCTAGCTTTCCACAAACTGTGGAGGCCCAGGAGCATTATAGCGTGATACGGAAAAGCCTCTGTTTCTACCGGTAAAAATCTTATTCCATGTGGATCTAAAGGTAACTCTTTTTATAACGTCCTTTGTAGCACATCCCCCCAAAAAAGATGGGACCCCAGCAATCTAGAAACGCATGCTGCATCGTTTCAGGTTTCTTGCATAAGAAGCAGTTAATGGACCCCGGGACAAAAATACCCTTCTTATACATCCATGTTTTAACTGACAATGTGTTAGTGTATAGTTAAAAAAAAAAGTTTTTACCGAAGGGTGTACTGGCATTCTTTTTACCCTTTTGAGGACATCTCCTGGCCTCCACGGTTTGACGTAAGGTAAATCGGTACAGGGAGCATAGTGTCAATTAGGTCCTTATACAGTTTTTTCCTAGTAATATTGGCGAGATACTGCACTGAAAACGGCATATGCAATATTCTGTACGAAAGCACGACTTCTCGCAGGTAACCTTTAACGGCACCATGCATTGCTTCACACGAGCATACATCAAATCCTTCGCATCATTCTAGTCGCGAAGCTACATAAAGCGCGACACAACTTGCCGCACAAATAGATGTGCCCACCCAAGGCCCCCTTTCTTTAGTGGCAAGAACAAGTTTGTGCGGCTGGTTCTTTTTCAAGTTGATGCCCATATGAAAACGTCGAAGGCACGGTGGATTTCTTGGATGTTGATCCGCGAAGCCCGCAGCACATTCATGACATACCATATCTTGGACGTAAGAAATAGGTTACACACTGTGGCGCGCGCGAACATTGACAGCTGTCGCTCTTGCCACGCGTTAGCCTTTTCCTTTGCTCCTGCCACTTGTTCATTCCAGTACGGCCCAGGGCCGCGATAAGAGTCCATAGGCACGCCTAAGTAAGTAGGTTGTTGCAGTGGTTGTTGCAGTGGAGTGTTGCAGTGATGCCAAAACCCATAACTCTTCTCCCAGTTTATTTGCGCCCCGGTGCATTTGTAGAAGGTTTCAACTATCGCCACGACCTCACAAATACTATCTCTACTTGAACAGAATATGGCGACGTCATCGGCATACGCCAATATTTTGACCTTTGTTGACTGTAGCCTGAAGCCAGTTATCTGTTGATTGTTTTGGATGGCCTTGCACAAAGGCTCAAGGTAAGCTGCGAATAGCAGCGGCGACAGCGGACATCCCTGCCTCACAGAAGACCGCACTTGCACGCTGTCTGTCAGGTCTCCGTTTACAATAACCCGACTTCAGCAGTTAGCATACGCCATCCTTACACCGTCTGTTATTACGCTTCCCTACGTTGAAATGCTCGCATATGGCGAAGAGAACATCATGGGAAACACGGTGGAAGGCTTTAGCGAGATCCAGTTGCATCATAGCCACTCGCTCGCCAAATGCATCACAACATTCTAGCACACTTCGAGTTACGTGTATGTTCGTGGCGATGCTCCTACCCTTTATACCACAGGTTTGATGCGTGCCAACCAGCCTCGCTATCACACCCTGCAATCGTTTGGCCAACACCTTCTTAAATATCTTTTAGTCGACGTTGGTAAGGCTTATCGCGCGATAAGACCCCACCAACTGACGTTTTTCAGGTGCCTCACTTTTGGGGATGAGAACGATGTGCAAAGTTGGGAAGAACAGTGGTATATGTCTTTGCTGATACGATTCGGCGATAACATTGAGTAGAATCTGGGCTTTATTTCCTTTGAATGTTTTATAAAATGCTACTCCTAGGCCGTCAGGGCCGGGTGCCTTGCCAAGAGGTCCATCGGGCATTCCCGAACAGCCAACATGGATTTACATGGTAGGTAAACTTGCAACATTGCAAAAAAAATTAATATGTCGTGCCAGCAAAATCTTTGTTGACCTGTTTTATCTTCTGTGTATTGTTTGCGTATGCCAAAGCGTGGTGGTCTCGCAACCCGGACGTGGGTGGTCCAAATCCGCAGCGCAACAAGCATTTTTTTATTTTCGCGTGGCGTGGTTTTTTTTTGTACGGCAACACTGACCCCGACGCCGACAAGAGTGAGGCAATACAGGTTTCGCCTGAAAAATAAATGCTGTCTCACTTGGTCGAAAGCACGTAAGGAATGGCTGCATAAGACGAGCTTTTCTTTTTGGAATGACAACTTTAAAACATGAAATGCTTTTAGCTCCCTTTGTCGGCGACGTTCAAGTGACCTATAGCCAGAAGCCAGAGCCGTAACCTGTAATAATTCAGGTCATAGCGCTAGAATCACACGGACAAGAAAGACGACAGGACGAGCGGGCACTCAGACGAGAACATCCGGGCGTCATTGCGAGAACAAAAGGATATCATTCGGGCAACGAACCTCAAAAAATGGGGTCTCTGCCCCAAACCCCTTGTACAGGACCACATTACATACGCTAGTTCTGCCCAAATAAGTTAAAAAAAATATTGTTTTCGAGTTCTTCCTAATGTTTGTTCACACTGTCACTCAAGCTGTAACTTCTAGTACGCTGAATTTATATTTGTAACTTCATATAGGGGGGTAGGGGCGACGTTCGAAATGCAGATACAGTGCACCATACACTTGATTGCCACCTTTTGGCACTGATACAGGGTTTCCTATGGTCTTTTCAACGCCAGCGGTCCGTCAGTTCCGCGGCGGGGGTTTCGCGCCGCTTCCTTATGATGGTACCACGCTACATGACCAAGCCGGCAGCGTCCGACGCTGCTTGGCCGAGACGACGATGGCTGTTTGGCCGAGATGACACTTGTAATCAGATTCACTTCAAAACAGGTTCGTAGGCTGTGTGGGACGGTGGGGTGTACCGCAGGGAACATGCACCATAACAATTTTAAGATTGGGGCTGGTATCATCTCAAACCAACGTCCTTTGCCGGCAGCCATTTCATGCTTACATCTACTCTCGATTAAGGAAGAGCCATAATTTTTTCACTGCTCTTGACCTGTCGGTTGACGTCTCTCTTCTAAAAGTTTGTGTTAACAGTAACAAACACAAGCATCGGATATGTAAAATTGACCATATGATCCGCACGTACAAGACGAGCAATTTTATTCAATTGCGAATTCTCTAAAACTTCCTAAACAATGTTCGTGAAAACGGGACCTCCTTTCAAAGGAACTCAAGTTGTTTATCATAGTAAAAGCAGCGCAAAAATAACCGCAACGCAAGATGACGTAGTCCATAGAGCATGCGCTCAACCGACTACTGACGACAAATTTCAACGCTGCTTTTACTGTGAAGACCAACCAACTCTCCCTGTTTTACACTCTATTCGGAACTGCTTATTTGCAATATTTGTAAAATGAATTCTTTTTGGGGGGGTGGGGGTGAGTAGGGAGCTCAGGCATGTTGCTTGAAGGTCCTGTATAAGAACACAAAAAGAAGCCCACGTGCGAAAACAACCTCGTGGCTTCGAAGACACCGTGGGGCCAGTTAAACAGATGATAATTTCTTAGCGTCCTCTTTTAAACGGGGCTGTGACAAATAGGCGCCTAGCCTGCCTGAGCTAAACAGGCATGCGATACATGCTTTTCTCCCCGCAGGTGTGTCTGCGTCAGCAGGCGTTTAGTGTGTTGCGACACCACGTACCCGAGCACACGAGGGTCGGACCCTCCCTTGTGTAGCCGTGTGCGGCTTAGCCGTGTCCGGAGAAAGGGGGATCCTGGAGGTTGAACCGATGCCGGGTGTTCGGACCTTTAAGGCCCCCCGGTGGAAGCAACACACCCCTTTGGCCTCTGCTTCACGTAGACGGCACGCCCGGACTGATCCACCCGGGGGAAATCGGCAGTCGCCTCTTCCTGTCTCTTCCTCCTCGAATCTTCGTCTTTCTCTGTCACTTTTAGACCTTTCTGGTCTTCTCCTCTCTTCAGTTTGCTTCCTTTTTCCGTGGCGGCAAGGGTTAACCTTGGGGCCTATTTTACCTTGAGTACACCATATTTGGTTACAGTGACGGCGTACGACTTTCGTTGTGCAGACTTGTACGCAAGCTCTGCCGCGTCCCCTTGTTGGGCTCCGTGGTGGGCGGTCGGCACTGTTGCTGAACAAACACATTTTCTTATGGCAGCCCAAACTTCTGTCTATGATCGGCGTCTGAAAAGATGCCGCACCGAAGCACCGTTCCAGTTCTCCTTTCGGAGCAACGCCCCAACATTTCCGAAGTATTATGTAGTGCACAGTGAAAAAAAACATACTGGTAAGGAATCTCTCCATTCCTGGTAGCCAAGTGGCTGAAAGACAAAATCGGACCAACATACAAAGCATAAACAATGCCTAGCGGAGACCTTCTCCTAGAACTAAACGACAAAGATCAAGCGCAAAAGCTATGCGAACTTAGCAGCATTGGCGACGCGACGGTGACAATTTCACCACACAGAACACTAAACACAAGCCGGGGTGTGATATCAGAGGAAGATTTTATTGGCCTGAGCGATGAGGAACTCCTTGAGCGTTTCCAAGAACAAAATGTCACAAAAGTGCAAAGAATCGTCATCCGCAGAAATGACCAAGAAATCCCGACAAAATATGTCATACTTACGTTTGAAACAAGCGAAATGCCTACCTCTCTGGATGCAGGGTATGTAAAAGTAAACGTGATACCGTATATACGGAACCCAAGATGGTGTTTCAAGTGCCAAAGGTTCGGACATGCTTCACATGCATGCCGAGGTCAAACAACATGTGCTAAATGCAGCTCCAGTGATCATCAATCTGAAAACTGCACTACTTCCCCATAATGTATTAACTGCAAAGGAGACCATTAAGCCTACTCGCGGTCTTGCCCATGCTGGAAAAAAGAAAAGGAAGTAGTTGCACTAACTGTCAAAGAAAACATTTTGTTCTTTGAAGCCAGAAAGCGGCTATCATACCTGCCGTGAAGAAGTTATGCCGATGTGACGCAGGCGGGGAAGCGTCACAAAGACCTCCAGAGTCATGCGAGCCCACGCGCAGTGGTGCCGCAGTGACCCTTCCCGCCCCCGTGGTGGAAGCACCCAGTACTGCTCCACCCTCTTCGAAGGCCCTGCAGACACCAGTCCCGCAGGGCACTAAGATCAAGCGAACCCCAAGGCCCGAGACACGTGTTTCGGCGCCCAACTCTCAGTCATCCAGCGCCTCAGAGAGAGCGATGGAGGTCGACGGAAAAACCCCGGTGTCATCGACACCGAAGGACAAGCGCTCTCTCGAGCGCGTAAAGAGGGACAAATTCCCAGTAACCACCAAAATAAGAAGGCGATAGCTTAAGGGCTATCGCTTCGTTCTATCTGCCTTCTTCAGATCCACGACCCATCTTCCTTATCTCCTATTGACTCGTTGATATCATTTTTTACCTTAAATTTTATAATGGCGTTTATGATCCATTGGAATTGTAGAGGTCTCTTACATAACTTAGGAGACATCAAAGACCTGTTATTTAACTTCTCTCCTGTGGCCTTGTGCTTACAAGAAACAAACCTAGGCGAAAAACACAAAAATATTTTAAGAGGTTTCACTGTTATACGGCGAGACCATAGGCAGACGAACCGGTTGTCAGGTGGTGTAGCAATTGTTCTGCAGGGTGGTGTATCGACCGGGTCCCGGTCGAAGAAACCAACAGCAGGCGTTTCAAGACAACAGTCCACTGTTATGTTTATTGCGCTGGGCATTTTATACCAGAGCGAGGGAAAGGGGAGAGTGGAAATAGAGGGCAAGGAAAGGCACGTGTCGTTCCAGCGTGCCAAGATAGCTTGTGCTCGTTGAACTGATACGATACATCTTCCCCTTCAACGCCGTTGGTTTGTCTGCTGGAAGTTTTGATCGTATCCCAGACGTTCAGGAGGACGGGTGTGACGCAACGACCTTCGTTGTGGCAGAACTTGTTGCGAAGGTGGCTGCGTACAACTAACTTGTTGCGAAGGTGGCTGCGTGCAACTAACTTGTTGCGAAGGTGGCTGCGTGCAACTAACTTGTTGCGAAGGTGGCTGCGTGCAACTTGCCACTGGTGCACTTGAGTCGGATGTGCGAGTTTCTAGAGCAGGCGTTTCAAGACAACAGTCCACTGTTATGTTTATTGCGCTGGGCATGTTATACCAGAGCGAGGGAAAGGGGAGAGTGGAAATAGAGGGCAAGGAAAGGCACGTGTCGTTCCAGCGTGCCAAGATAGCTTGTGCTCGTTGAACTGATACGATACATCTTCCCCTTCAACGCCGTTGGTTTGTCTGCTGGAAGCTTTGATCGTATCCCAGACGTTCAGGAGGACGGGTGTGACGCAGCGACCTTCGTTGTGGCAGAACTTGTTGCGAAGGTGGCTGCGTACAACTAACTTGTTGCGAAGGTGGCTGCGTGCAACTAACTTGTTGCGAAGGTGGTGCGTGCAACTTGCCACTGGTGCACTTGAGTCGGATGTGCGAGATTCTAGAGCAGGCGTTTCAAGACAACAGTCCACTGTTATGTTTATTGCGCTGGGCATTTTATACCAGAGCGAGGGAAAGGGGAGAGTGGAAATAGAGGGCAAGGAAAGGCACGTGTCGTTCCAGCGTGCCAAGATAGCTTGTGCTCGTTGAACTGATACGATACAGGTGGTATTGCAGCCAGAGAAGTTCCTGTTAACAGTCACATAGAAGCTGTTGCTGTCACCGTTTTAGCTCATAAAACCATCACCATTTGTTCAGTATACATTCTGCCGCGTTCACATTTTACCGTAAAAGATCTAGGATTAATTTTAAACCAGTTACCTGAACCATTTTTAATAGGCGGTGATTTTAACGCACATACCACGTTGTGGGGTAGTAAAACAACTGACACCAGGGGTCAAACACTTGGAGATCTTATCCGAACAACGGATATATGCCTTTTAAACACCGGTGCGGCGACTTACTATTGCCCAAGCACAGGAACTATAAGTTGCCTAGATCTGGCACTGGGCTCTCCATCTCTTTTTGGCGATTTTCAGATGAGTGTTATTGAGAACCCCTATGGTAGTGACCGTATGCCGGCTATCATTAAAAGAACATCTCCTTTTCCTACCATCCCACTGAGGACACCCCGTTGGAAACTCCATGTAGCAGACTGGCCTCTCTTTACTGAAAAGGCCACTCTGGATGATATTTCTGCTGATCTAACAATAGATGAAATGAATGACAAGATCACCGCCTGTATACTTGCTGCAGCCGCAGAAACAATCCCACAATCGTCTGGCTTCTTAAGAAAAATCTGAAACTCTGGTGGACGAAGGAATGTACAAAAAAAAAACTACAAAACAAAGCGTGGGGTATTTTCCGGCGACACCCAACAAAAGAAAATCTACTCTCTTTCAAAAAATCAAAAGCGAAAGCCAGGTACACACGCAGACAAGCCGAAAGACAATCCTGGAAAAATTATGTCTCGTCTAGAAATAGTTCAATAACACCCAAACGAATGTGGGATCAGGTTCGTAAGTTTAGAAGCGACTACGCTTTTTACACTATCCCCATACTCTCACCTCCAGGCACGCAAGCAAACATAGAAGAACAAGCAGACATATTAGGGCAACATTTCCATGGTATATCAAGCTCAGAGAACTACTCTGCTGTATTTCTAAAACATAAGCAATCAGCAGAAAAACTAAAGCTTCCGACCACAGGAAGTTCAGAGAGACTTTATAATGCCGCTTTAACACTTACAGAAATCAAGAGTACTTTTTACTGGCAAAACAGCACCCGGTCCGGACAGGGTACATTACGCAATGCTAGCTCACCTACACCCTAAAGCAGTTGAGACATTGCTTCATTTCTTCAACATAATCTGGGAAACGGAAAAAAATGCCCAAAGATTGGAAGAAAGCCATCATAATCCCATTCTTGAAAGCTGGGAAACCTCCCACAACAGCAACCAGTTATAGACCCATAGCACTCACAAGTTTTCTTGCAAAGTCCTATGAAGCCATCATCAACATAAGATTGACATACGTCCTTGAAACAGAGAACCTTCTCGATAACCATCAGTGTGGGTACAAGAAAGGTTGCTCAACAACAGATCACCTAGTTAGACTACAACACGAGATACGTGCGGCCTTTCTACACAAACAATATTGTCTCACTGTTTTCTTTTATTTAAAAAGGCATACGACACAACAAGGAGGATTGGTATTTTAAGGGACTTCGCGGATTTAGGGATCCGCGTTAGAATGCTTAAATGTCTAGCCAATTTAATGTCCGACCGAACATTCCAAGTGCATTTAGGAACGATGCTGTGCCGCGTATTAATTTAGAAAAACTGTGTGCCTCAGGTGTATAAGCACAACATTGTTTGTGGTGAAAATGAACTCGGTCAATAATGTAGTTCCATCCTCTGTGATGCATTCATTATATGTGGATGATCTACAAATTGCATTTCGTGCGTCGAGCATGTCAACCTGCGAACGGCAAATTCAAATTACGTTAAACAAACTCACGCAGTGGGCATCTAAAAACGGTTTTCGCTTCTCAACTGAAAAAAACTATTAGTGTTGTCTTTTCACAAGAAAGAGGCCTACAATCAGATCCCATGCTTAAGCTACAAGAAGCCACATTACCGGTAAAACAAGAACACACGTTTCTGGGTGTTCCATTTGATAAAAAGTTAAACTTGCTGGCACACATAATTAGCCTTAAAATTAAAGCGAACAAGGCTCTTAACATCCTAAAGGTCCTGTTCCGGAAGCGCTGGGGCTCTGACCGTAAATGCCTGCTACGCATCCACCGCACTTTGGTGCGTAGCATATTAGACTACGGAAGCATCAGATATGGCTCAGCCAGACTATCTTACGTCCGATGACTGCACCCAGTTCATAACCTTGGACTACGACTGGCAAGTGTTGCTTACAGAACACCGCCTGTGCAGAGTTTCTATGTTGACTTTAATGAACCTCCTCTACAGCAGCGCAGAGTGCTACTAACTTTTTCTTATGTACTCAGAATTCAGTCCTCACCACAACACATATGTTTCAACATTGTCACACAGTGCGACTCACGCTTACACTGTACGAACAAACCGAACCGAACAAGCCGCTTGTCCTGCGATATGAGAAATATGTTCGGGATTATGACATTCCTCGCGAAGTCCTCCAGGTTGCCAGAAAGCCACAGCGTTTGGTCCCGTAGTACGATTTTGAACCGTTATGTGACTGGACAATGACACATTTAAAGAAGAAAGACACCCCACATGAAGATGTTATACAAGAATTCCGCACTCTTCAGGACAAATACCAAAATTACATGGAATTTTAAACCGATGGATCTAAGACAAAAATAACGTGGGTGTTGGGGACCGTAACGGAACATTGGGAAATAAGACAAAAATCACGTGGGTGTTGGGGCCCGTAACGGAACATTGGGAAATAAGTATTCGATTACCACAACATGCCTCTGTCTACACAGCCGAAGTCTACGCAATATGGACTGCAGTTAAAAAGAGCACGGCTGACAAATGCGAAAACACAGTAATATACACTGATTCATTAAGCACACTGAAGGCTCTACACGCGAAATCCGGATGTGAACCCTTGATAGGGGATATTTTAAACATGGTAACATTAAACAAATTCGGCCTGTCAATTAGGTTTTGCTGGGTACCAAGCCATGTTGGTATACCGGGCAATGAAGCAGCGGATAGGTGTGCATCAGTGGCAGCGTGCAAATACATAACAAACACGGCGCTTCCATATCGGGATAGTATTACGGCGATTAGGAAGGCCTTGACGTCAAAATGGCAATAGGAATGGGACCATTGCTCAAGCAACAAGCTACATCTTACTGAACCCGTAATTGGTGAGTGGAAGTCATGCATTCACCAGCAACGGTTCTATGAGGTAATCCTGGGTCGACTTCGGATTGGACACACACATTTAACACACAACTTTCTCCTCCGAAAAGAAAACACGCCAACTTGCGAAAAATGCAATCAACCTCTTACAGTAATACATGTCTTTATAACATGTCCACAGTTTGAAACACAGCGATGGAAGCTTTCACACAACCTATATAATTTACATATACCTTTACACCCTGCCCTATTACTTGCAGATGACCCGCTAGTGCCATTTACTAACATGTTCCACTTTTTAGAGACAATTGGTTATTTACACGAACTATAATGCAATGCATGCTTGCCTGCTCTAACCTGGCGTTTCCTTTTGTCTTGTGACTGGCGCAGCATGGCCTTCGTTGCCTTTGTGCCATTAAACCTCAACTAACTAACCAGCTAACATGCTTTTCTGTTCATGATTTTTTCTACACTCCCCAGTACTTAAGTTTTGTACCTTCCTTATTACACTATTTACCCTGTACCATTGCCTAGCCTAGTAATTCATCCAGTCGTACCAATCTCTCGTGCTTTTTTCCTTCATCAATACTCTAAACATCTGCTGCTTATCTGGACTGCTGCAAACCGTGCGGCGAGCGCCACCGCGCGGTACAAACCGGAAAGGCGACACTCCAGGAGCCGCAACTTTCAAACAAAGCAATCTAGAAACCAAGAGTGTAGAATTGCACTTTCTTGCAAAAAAATTGTTAAGAGTTTTATTTAGCCGCACAATGACAACGAATGGGACAGATGAAAGAAAAAAGCACTAAACTCCCAATAATTTATTTTTATTTCAGGAACACAGAAGCACAACATGCATGCGGAGAACACAATTGCATAAAACCACACATCATAATTCAACGTCGTCAAAGCTCGAGGTATCTCGGTTCCTTATCAGTGAGCTAGTGACGAAGTCACGATTATGCATATTTTTTTTATCGATTTGATTAACTCGTGCGTGACACGATCTCTGTGTTTTGCTATGATACCACATTGTGTTTCTTGGGCTGCAACCACACATGACACAATGGGCAGAAAGTCAACCCTGTTTTGGGCGGTTTACAATGTGCTTATGTTTTTGTCACATTTACGCAGTGCCCTGTCCTTCCGATGTAACATTTACCACAGGACAGGGAAGTTTGATGCACAAGGTCTAAATTTATTCCGGTGTTCCATAAGGCGTTATTCCGGTGTTCCACTTGGAACAAGATACTTTCGTTGTCATATGCACAGGTTGCCTAGATTTTTCCCGGGCTGAAAAAACTACTTTTACATTTACACGATGTGCATTTTTTTTAATATTGTGCACATTTTTGTCCATGTACGGAAAGACTGCAATTTTAAAGTGTATGTTTTCTTTGGCGAGCTACCCAGCACTGTGTCGCGAAATTTGTAATGCCTTGTACCCTCACATAAATACGTAATTTGTCAAGACATTTCGTTATTTTAGTGTAAACGTAGATGACTGGTAGCTTTTAAAGGTGATAAGGAACAATGAACAAAATGAGCTACATAGAGCTCATTAGAAAATGCATGGCAAAGTTTATGGTCTAGGTGAGCCAGGTGAAATTTGAGGGTGGGTTAACTTGAAATTTGGGGTTGAGTCAACTTGAAATCGGCGGTGGGCGAACTTGAATTTGTGGGTTGCCCAATGAGAATTTTCTAGATGGGCCAACTTTAAATGTGGCGTGGGCATACCTAAATTAGGGGGTGGGCCAAATATATATTTGGAGATGGGCAAACTTGAAATTTTGGAGTGGGGCTAAGTGAAGTGTAGGGTGGGCCAACTTAAATTAGGCACTGGACCAAGTTGAAATTTGAGGATGATCCAATTTAAATTTGGGGGTGGAACAATGTGAAATTTGAACGCAGGCAAACTGAAATTTGGGAATGGGCCAACTTGAAAGTTGAATAAAGCGAGACAGATAATCGTGTTTTTTTTTGTTCAGTCCACGTGCGAGACAGATCAAAGACCATTAGGTAAGCATTTTTTAAAAATATTTTAAATAATGAAAGCACTTGATCACTCATAAACATTACAAAGCGTGGTAATTCAAAAAACTACTGGAAGGTGGTCGCTGCTTGTCACATACTTAACTGTCGGCCAAGAAGATACAGAGAGACTCGGGTCACAGAATATAAGATCTATTGCAGACTAAGATCTATCCCGCATAAACGCAATAGACCCTGAGTTTCCACACGTTAGCGTATGGTCCAATGACCAGTTCCATAATCTCGTGCCACACAAATCTGTTCTTAGTCTATAATATATGATGAGAATCGAGGTCACCTGGCAGTATAGCATGTCCCGTCCACAAGAACTAAGAACCCTATCCAATAGCCGTTTGTCCTGTACGCCCATAGGAAAATATGCATTTACAATGGTAAAGGGGCAAAATCCGGGGAGATTCAGCTCTATAGCTAGGATTGCATACTCAGGAGCAGAAAGTTGAAAAAAAAAATAGTGGTCTTATTGCAAATTTGCGACGGAAAAGATGTAATTAATCGGCCATGTCTAGTAGGATGGTCTAAACGAAATGGTCTGTAAAATTTTATATGAAAATATGTTGCACAAGTTAACCACGTTTCTTGCGAAATAATTAAATCAGGGTTCAGGTGTTAGACAAGATAAATCTACTGAAGCAGAATATAAAGAGCGACAGTTCCACTGAAGCACTTTCAGCGACCCTATGGTTTAGAAAGTGCCGCAGCCGAAACTACCTTCTCTGGAATACTTTCTTTTGGTATAGCACTGGGCTGATTTTTTCTTACCTTTTGAGCAAGGACCAGAGGAGGAACATTAGTTGATTGATCACATTGTTCTTTTATATACCCGAGCGTTCTGTTCCACACCTGTCATTTCGAAATCTCTGTTAACAAGATTACCAATCGCGGGTCCCACGAAAGTGCAAGTCGAAGGTTCGATACCGTCATTAGAAGGATGGTTAGCTTAGCTTCTAACTAGTTTGTTGCTTCGGATGAACTGTTTGGGTCACAGCAGTATTTAGATAGGTAGCTTGCATAAAATGAGACAAGTGACTAGAGATGACCTGCGATATACATTCCCCAAGGCTCATTGCCAGCCGTTCCAAAGCTTTTATAACTGCTTTTTCTACAGCTGCCTCTCTAGTTGCAGTTAGCGATACGTCCGAGGTGAGAGTTTGTCTACCTGTAACACCCGCATAGCCAAGCACCTTTTCTTTCACAATGTTTATCGCCCCCTTCCTAGAGCAACGTCGCCTGTCAGTCACTTCAACCACCGGCGATTCTCGAGACCTCACGGAGCAGTTAGAATAATTGGCTGAGCGACTTCCGCCATAGAGGCGGCACCACTCATCTTGGGCACTACAATCACTTTGAGCGTGCACTTCCCCACATGTGCAACAACGCATGTGACTTTACATGCACCCTGCACTACTATCGGCAGTAATTATGACACTGTAGGAGACGCGATGCCAGAGGTTAAACTCTGAACTTTGTCCCTGTAAGACTTTGTCCATTTTAAGCTCCCGGCGGATAAGCATGCTATATACACCTTCTTCCGACCGGATGGCTAGGTGATGCACTACCGCGCCGTGGTAGAGTTGTTAATGTGTATTTTATTTATTTGCTCTCCTATTTGTTATATCTGTGCGATAACACGAATATTTTACGCCTTCCTGTTCCAGGCTCCAATTCGCTGCTCGAGTACAAAAACGTACGGGAGAAAATTCGAAAAAGAATGAGGCATCTGTCTGCTTCAGCGAAAGACGAGACACGACGCAGCACTCCGTAATGGAATGCCAGGTCAACCAGCAAGAGCCGTAGGGTACGTCCACTTTCCAGACGCAGTGAGATACAGAGCGGATGGAGGCATTAACTGGTCAATAATCGAAATGAATTTAGGCAATATCGTTTAGAGTCTTGGTGGAAAAAAGCAAGGAGGATATTGATAGAGGTGTAGTCGTAACAGGCATATACGTAACTGGGCAATATAAAGATCTATGCTTTAATCAAGGTAAAGAATTCGTTTCCCTTCGAATCTGTGAAGAAGGATGACCAGTGTGTATGTGGGCCATTTAATGGCGAACTGCGCCTCCGCTGCGGGTCGGCCCGGCATTGCACTATCTTCGGCATCAGCGCACGTATGGAGAGTGCTTAACGCCTGCTGCAGCTCCTCTGCCGGTTGACCCGGTATTGCACGATCTTCGGGATCGTCCGACGTATGGAGAGTGTTTAACGCTTGCTTCACCTCCTCCGCGGTTTGGCCCGGTATTGCACGATCTCCGGGATCGGCCCCCGTATGGGGAGTGCTTGACGCCTGCTTCACCTCCTCCGCGGGTTGGCCCGGTATTGCACGATCTTCGGTATCGTTCCACGTATGGAGAGAGCTTAACGCCTGCTTCCCGTCCTCCGGGAGTTGGCCCGGTATTGCCCTATCTCCGAGATCGGCGCACGTGCGGGGTGTGCTTAATGCCTGCTTCATCTCCGCCGCGGGTTGGCCCGGTATTGCACTTTCTCCCGGAGCGGCCCATGTATGGATAGTGATTAACGCCTGCTTCACCTCCTCTATGGGATTGCCCGGTATTTCACTATCTTCGGGATGAGCCCACGTATGGAGAGTGATAAACGCCGGCTTCACCTCCACCACGGATCGGCCTGGCATTGCACTATCTACGGAATCGGACCACCTATGGCGAGCTTTGTGTCTGAACACGGTCAGTATCATGGGGGAACTAGCCCTTAATAGCTTCGCTGTAAAATTGGTTTATGTTTGTGTTTCTTAATTAATGAATTCGCCATCATCATCGCTATATCATCAGCCTAGTTGATGTCCACTGCAGGGCAAAGGTTTCTCCCCGCAATCTCCAATTACCCCTGTCCTGCGTCAACCAATTCAAACTAGCACCCGCAAATTTCCTAATTTCGTCGCACCACCTAGTCTTCTGCCATCCTCTACTGGGCTTCCCTTCTCTTGGTATCCATTCTGTCACCCTAATGGTCTAACGGTTATCTAACCTGCGCATTACATGACCTGCCCAGCGCCATTTCTTCCCTTAATGTCAACTAAACTATCGTCTATGCCCGTTTGCTCTCTGATCCAAACCACTCTCTTTCTGTCTCTTAAAGTTATGCCTAGCATTCTTCGTTCCATAGCTGTTTGCGCGGTCCTTAACTTGTTCTCAAGCTTCTTTGTCAACCTCCAAGTCTTTGCCACATATGTCAGCACCGGTAAAATGCACTGATTGTATACCTTCCTTTTCAATTATAACGTTAAACTTCCAGTTCGGAGCTCACAATGTCTGCCGTGTGCGATCCAATCCATTTTTATTCTTCTGTGAATTAGTTAACCTAGGCAAACGTACTCCTTCACAGACTCTATAGGCTGTCTTACGATCCTGAACTCTTGTTCCCTTGCCCGGTTATTCATCATTATCTTTGTCTTCTGCATAATACTCTTCAAGCCCACTCTTACACCCTCCCTGTTAAGGACCTCAATCATTAGTTGTAACCCGTCTGCAGTGTTGCTGACTAGAACAATGTCATCGGAAAACCGAAGGTTGTGGAGCTATTTGCCGGCGATCCTTACTCCTAAGCTTTCCCAGTTTAGCAGCTTGAATAGTCCTTTCAAGCACGCAGTGAATAGCACTGGAGAGATTGTGTCTCCTTGTCTGACCACTTTCTTTATAGATATCTTCCTACTTTCCTTCGGTAGAATTAAGGTGGCAGTGGAATCGCTGCAGATATTTTCCAGGGTATTTACGTAAGCGGTCTGTACTCCTTGATTACGCAATGTCTCTATGACTGCTGGTATCTCTACCAAATCAAATACTTTTTCGTAATCTATGAAAGCCATATAGAGAGGCACATTGTACCCTGCGGATTTCTCGATAGCATGATTAATGACATGGATGTGATGCATTGTAGAGTATCCCTTCCTGAAGCCAGCATATTCCCTTTGTTCACCGAAGTCCAGTGCTGCCCTTCCATAAAATATTATTTAGGTGAATATTTTATATAAAACTAGGAGTAAGCTAATGGGCCTTTAATTTTTCAGTTCTTTAACGTGTCCCTTCTTGTGGATTAGTATACTCTGCATTCTTGCCGTTTTCTGGGACCCTTGTAGTCGATAGACGCTTTGTATAGAGAGCCACCAGATTTTTAGCTTTATGTCTCCTCCATATTTGATTTGATTGACTGTTATTCTGTCTTCTCTTGCCTCTTTTACCCGTTTCATATCTTGCAAGGTCCTTCTGACTTTATATCTAGTTATAGGAGGAGTTTCTGTATCCTGTTCTATATTGTTTCGAATGGAGTTCTCCTGAGTGCTCTGGGTACTGTTCAGGTCAGTATAGCATTCTTCCGTTGCTTTTATTATGCCTTTGAGATTTCTGATGATATTGTCCTGCTTAGCTTTCAGTACATACATTTGGCCTGTCCTATACCAAGTTTCCTTCTTATTGATTTCAGGCTGCGTCCATTTTTTACGGCTTTCTCAGTCTTTCTCATGTTGTAATTTCGAATATCACTTATTTTTGCCTTGTTGATCAGTTTTGAGAGTTCCCTTAATTCTCTTGAGTTGGACACTTTCATTCTTTGTCGTTTCTTTATTAGGTCCTTTGTTACTTGGGAGAGTTTGACTACTAGTTGCTGTAACAAGCATGTGATGCCCCCTCGGGCATAAACTTCGTTGGCCTGCCAGACTCGGTAGGCAACATTGGTCATCGCACCAGTAAACGCCGGTGAGCACGGTGAGTCATCGTTCAGCACCACCACGCTGCGGAGCATCCGTCTAACGGAGGGTGCCTCGAGCCCTTCCTCGTTCACGAACTCGGCCGGATCGTGACACTGGCGACGAGTACCCACGAATCGTCCCACGCCGCAGCGAGCGGCAAAACACCGCCCAACGTTGCTGCCGCCATGCCGCTGTACGGAAGGCTCGAGCCATTCGAGAGAGATGGGTCCGCGTGGTCAATTTACGAGGAACAAGCCCACGTGTTCTTCCGGGCAAACATAACACCCGAGGCCAAACAGCGGGACATTTTCCTTGCCAGCTGCGGGACCCGCCTCTTCAGTCTCCTGCTCGACCTTCTCAAGCCAGCCACGCCGCGTGTTAAGATGCTGGGTGAGTTGCTCGCTATACTGCGCTCGCATTTCAACCCAGCACCGTCCACATTAATGGAGCGCTTCCGCTTCAACAACTGGAGCCGCCGGGAAGGAGAGTTTCTCGGGCAGTTCGATGCTGCATTACGAGGGTTAGCGAGTGCCTGTCTTCTCGAGAACCAGGTGGACTCCCTGCTCCGGGACCGTTTCGTCTGTGGCATCAACAACACCACCATGCAAACGCGACTCCTGGAGCTTCACGGCACCTCGCTGGACGACACCATGAAGGCAGCTTGGGCAATGAAAACTGCCGCCAAGGATGCCGGCGAGATTGCCCGTGCGACTGGTTCACTTTCGGCGGAAGCGGCGGTCAACAGGCGGTCAACAAGTTGGTGACAAATGCAGCACCTACGGTCACTTTGGTGGTGTCCATTCCCCCTCACAGTGCCAGTTCTCTCAAGCACAATGCTTCACGTGCGGGAAAACTGGGTATCTGGCACGGGTATGCCGAAGGGGCAAGATGAACAGCAAACAGTAGCAGCAGCCTGGTTTAAGCCCAGGTGCTACACGAGCCCGCAGCCAGGGTAGCCGTCGCAAGGGTCTACGGCGGGGGCGTGCGGCAGCAGGCTCAAGTTATTCCGCGGCCAGGCTCCACGTCGTGGCCGAGGACCCGCCGATTTTCGACATGTGGCCCACATGCCTTGTACCATCGTCTGTGCTGCCGTACATGCTGATCGTCGAAATCTGTGGGTACTCCATTTACATGGAGTTGGACACAGGGGCTAGCACGTCGGTCATGGCCGGAAAACTGTTCAAGCGTACCTTCCCCGGCCTGTCCGTCGAGGCTTCGGACGTGATGCTGCGCAGCTACTCCGGGCACCTCTCCCAGGTCCTGGGTCAGGCAAAGGTCAGCGTTTGCTTTGGCGACAAGGAGACAACCCTTCACCTTTATTTAACGAATGGTTCGTCGCCGACGCTGCTGGGCCGATACTGGATTTATGCACTGGGGGTTCGTCTGCCAGAGTACCAGCAAACCAGCCTGCATGTGGTGAAAGACGGCCCCAGCCTCCCGATCGAGTTCAAGTCCCTGTTCAAGCCAGAGGTGGGCACATTCGCCGGCACGACGGCTGGTGTCTATGTAACTCAGGGAGCCCGGCCACGTTTTTTCAAGCCTGGCGCACTGCCATTCGCCCTGAAGTACGGCGTCACGCAGGAGCTGCAATGGTTGCGGCGAGAGGGCATCCTGGTGCCCGTCAAGACGTCTGAATGGGCCGCTCCCATTGTACCAGTCCTGAAGCGAGATGGCAGTATCAAGATCTATGGAGGTTTCAAGGTTACCATCAACCCCATCGCTACCATCGAGAAGTACCCATTGCGCTGGATTGAAGATCTCTGGTCAGCGTTGTCCGATGGACAGAAGTTTACCAAGCTCGGCCTCAAAGATGCTCACCAGCAGCTGGGGCTGCAGGATGCCTCCCGGAATTGTGTCACAATATTGACACTGATGTGGGGCTACCGCACCGCGGGATGGCGCGCGCAATGGCCGGCACCATGGAAGACAACAAAGCGCGTAAGCTGCACGCACTTCTTCTGGCCCGCCATTAAAGACAAGCGTTTATTTTGTAAGACTCGTCTTCAATCTTTGTTACATTTTCCTGGTGGAGGTGCGGGGTACATGCTACCACTCCCAGATCGAACGCCGCCTACAAGCCCAGTACGAAGTCCGGTCGAGCTGACTCCTGTTCACGTACGGACAAGCCGTCGACTTCAAGGACTGCTACCTGAGCACGAAACTCTACCCAATCGAGTCGAAAAGATGAGTACGTCAGCTCCGTCTTCTTCCTCAACGGCGCCGACCGAGGTCGTGCTTAAACAGCCGCGAATCCCCACATCCTTCCATGGGGACACTTTCGAGGATGTTGAGGACTGGCTCGATCACTTTGAGCGTGTCGCAGAATTCAATGGCTGGACTCTAGAGCGCAAGCTACGGAACGCCTACTTTGCCCTCGAGGACTATGCGCGGACATGGTTTGAGAAACGTGAGGCGGCCTTATCGACATGGGATGAATTCAGACGCCAGCTAATCAGCACATACGCCAGCCTCGATCGGAAGCAGCGAGCTGAATCTGCAATTCAGGTAGAGTATAGCGGCCGAACGAAAGCGTCACAATGTTTGTCGAAGATATGTGCCGACTTTTCCAGCGCGCGGATCCATCCATGCCGGAAGAAAAGAAGGTCAGGAACCTGATGCGTGGTGTAAAGCAAGAGTTATTCGGTGGCCTAATACGCAACCCAGCAAAGACCGTCGCAGAGTTTCTCACGGAAGCCATATCAATGGAAAAGGCACTGCAGCAGCGAACAGGGTAGGACAACCGCGACGTGTCGACCCTATCGCGTGACCCTCTCGCTATACCCTCGGACAATACCGACGCCTTACGGGAGCCCATTAGGCTTGTTGTCCGAGAAGAGCTCCATAAGCTTCAGGTGGCTCCGGTATCGGTACCACGACTCGCTCTGGCTGAGGTCGTCCGGGAAGAAATCGGGCAGGCAGTACAAGTCCCGGAGCGAAGGGAGGCACCACAGCCCGAGGTACGGCTGCCACAGCCTCGTATGTCGTATGGGGAAGCTGCGCGAAGGTAGTTGTCTCCGACTTTTCACGATGCGCGCGATGTCCCGGACTTTTATGGTGTGTGTGCGCGCCGTTGAATGAGCAACTGCCGACTTCAGGACTCGCCGCACGCTATTAATGGCTGAAACACGACCACCCCGCAAGAGCGACGTATGGCGCACTGCAGACCGGAGACCCTTGTGTTGTCACTGCGGTGAAGCCGATCACTTCTACAGGGCATGTCCTTACCGCCGAGCTGGGCTTCGTGGATTTTCACTGAATGCGCCGTGCCCGCGCAATGGTGAACGCCCACTCGAGATTGAAGTCTACCTCGTGGACGTCAGGAGGTCGTTTGGCCCACGATTCTGTGACCCCCGTCACCGTCACCTGCCGATACAGGTCTTCCAGCCCCGTCTTCACGCCGAGCGCAACAAGGCGTCGCTCACCCAGCCCTGCCTCCCGGGAAAACTGAGTCCAGCGACCTGCGCAGGTGAGGTCGCTGACGTTGCGAACGCTGAAGATCCTCCACTACGACGACCGCGAAATGACGTAATTGAGACGCAGAGAAAGCAGTGTAGTTCGGTGTCAGTATTTTGCGACGTACCAGTTACCATAGATGACCACGAAGTGACGGCGCTAATCGACACGGGTGCGGACACGTTTGTTATGAGCCAGAATGTCGCGCGCACACTGAACAAAGTTTCGACGCAATGGACCGGAACTCAGATTCGTACTGCAGGAGGGCATCTCATAACTCCAATGGGCCAGTGCACGGCGCGAGTCAACATTCGGGGCTTCACGTACAGCGGCGACTTCGTCATTCTTCCTGAATGTTCAAAGGACCTTATACTCGGCATGGATTTCCTTCAGGCGAACGGTGCCATCATCGACCTGCAAGAGTCCAGAGTTAGCTTCGCTACTACGCAAGCCATAGCGAACAGTAATGACAACGACAGTGACACCGCGCTTCGCGAAGCTGATGATCACGTCACGTTGCCACCCAAGAGCAGCGTGCTTACCCTTGTCCGATGCGACATGGAAGACGACGCCGAAGCAATTACTGAGGCCAACATCCCCCTGCTTTTTGAGCGCCACATTTGCATAGCCAGAGGGCTTCTTCAGGTGCGAAACAAATGTTCAGTCGCTTTGCTAACAAGCTTTAGCAACGAATATCGGCATGTACCGCGAGGAACGACAATCGCATTGCTTCGCGAAACCATTGATGTTACTGACATTGCTACATTGGAAATCACATCATCTCAGCAATCTGAGTTACCCAGCCTAAAAGAACGGATTCACGTTAACGCTGCTCTGCCAGACCATCAGAAAGACCGTCTACTGAGTCTCGTGAATGAATTTGCGGACTGTTTTTCAATGTCGTCCAAAGTACGGCGCACGTCCATCACAACGCACCACATTATTATGAACGAGTCTGCACGTCCTGTTCGTCAGCATCCTTACAGAGGGTCTCCAGTGGAAAGAGAAGCGATCAAGCATAAGGTGAAAGAGATGCTCCAAGACGACGTGATCCAGCCGTTCACAAGCCCGTGGGCCTCCCCTGTAGTGTTAGTCAGAAAGAAAGATAACACACTACAGTTCTGTGTAGATTACAGAAAGTTGAACAGTGTCACCAAGCGCGATGTTTATCCATTGCCCCGCATCGATGACGCATTGGGGCGCCTACAACATGCCAAGTTTTTTTCTTCGTTGGGCCTTCAATCAGGGTATTGGCAAATCGAAGTTGATGAACAGGATCGTGAAAAAACAGCGTTTGTGACACCTGAAAAGTTTTATGAGTTCAAAGTTCGCCCCTTCGGTCTCTGCTCCGCAGGTGCCACCTTTCAGCGGATGATGCATACCGTGCTTGCTGAACTCAAATGGCAAACCTGCCTCGTATACTTGGACGACGTCGTCGTGTTCTCTAGCACGTTTGACGAACATCTCCCAAGACTCGGGTGTCCTCGCTGCGATCCGAACTGCAGGCCTCACCCTCAAGCCTGAAAAATGCAACTACGGGTTCCAAGAGCTCAAATTTCTTGGCCATGTCGTTGGTCCTAAAGGCGTCCGACCAGACCCCGACAAGTTAGCTGCCGTCGCTGAGTTTTCGCCACCCACAGACAAGAAGGCTGTCCAACGCTTCCTTGGTTTGTGCGCATATGATAGGCGCTTTGTCGAGGGATTCTCGAGAATTGCTTAGCCTCTGACACGGCTTACAAGGGACGATGTCCTTTTCATTTGGGCGGACGAGCAGCAGCAGTCGTTCAATGAATTGCGCCAGCGTTTGCAAGCGGCCCCGATACTTGCTCATTTCGACGAAGGCGCTGACACTGAAATCCATACTTACGCCAGCAATACGGGTCTCGGTGCAGCTCTTGTGCAGTGGCAAGCTGGTGCGGAACGCCCCATTGCTTATGCAAGCCGCAGTCTCACCAAGGCTGAGAACAACTACTCAACCACTGAAAAAGAATGCTTAGCGGTTGTGTGGGCAATTGGTAAATTCCGACCCTACTTGTACGGTAGACCCTTTAAGGCTGTCAGCAATCGCCATGCGCTGTGCTGGCTTGCCAACCTCAAGGATCCTTCACGTAGACTAGCCCGTTGGAGCCTGCGCTTACAAGAGTACGACATAACAGTTGTCTACCGATCTGGGAGGAAACACAGCGACGCTGACTGTTTGTCACGTGCACCACTCCCTACGACGTCATCGGACCCTGACCATGACTTGCCATTTGTCGGCGTTATTGACACCATAAAGATGGCTGAGCACCAGTGCGCTGACCCTGAGCTGCTGCCGCTGATCGAGCACCTTCGAGGAATGAAGGTGTTTTACCCCGCTCGCTCGTGCGCGGCTTATAATCGTACTACTTGCACAACAACGTCCTTTACAGGAAAAACTGCGGAAGCGGTCCCAATACGTACCTCCTTGTCGTGCCATCGGCGCTGCGCCAAGACATCTTGCAAGCCTGCCATGATGAGTCATGCGCGGGGCACCTGGGATTCGCAAAAACATTAGCAAGGATACGATAGAAGTATTACTGGCCCCGGCTTTATTCTTACGTGATACGGTACGTGAAGACCTGCCGCCATTGTCAGCACCGCAAGAAAACACCAGTTAAACCGGCTGGTTTTCCCCACCCTGTGGAGCCTCCTCAAGCACCGTTCCCAAAGATAGGAATGGATCTACTTCGGCCATTCCCAGTGACCTCTTCGCGCAACAAATGGATAGTCGTCGCTACCGACTACTTAACCCGGTACGCCGAAACCGAAGCTATTCCGCAAGCAAACTCGTATGAAATGGCCAAGTTCTTTGTACGCCACATCGTACTACGACATGGTGCACCATCTGTTGTCATCACCGACCGCGGTACAGCATTTACAGCCGAAATTATGCAGGACGTTCTCCAACTGACGCATTGCTCTCACCGCAAGAGCACTGCGTATCACCCTCAAACCAATGGATTAACAGAACGTCTGAACAGAATGCTGGCTGATATGCTCTCCATGTATATCGACGTAGAGCACAACACGTAGGACGAGATTTTACCCTATGTGACCTTCGCGTATAACACTGCTGTACAGGAGACTACACAGTATACGCCGTTCGAGCTTGTATACGGGCGCCACGTTACGTCCACACTTGACGCCAAGATATCTCTGGCTGATAATAGCCCGACGAGCGAAAGCATAGATGAGTTCGTACAAAGAGCTGAAGAAGCCCGCCAGCTTGCTCGGCATCATATCCGGAGTCAACAGCGGGCCGACACCCTTCGGTACAATCAGGGTCGACGCGACGTCCATTACAATACCGGTGCCTTCGTGTGGGTCTGGACGCACGTCCGTCGTCGTGGACTCTCGGAAAAGTAGCTCCGCCGATATTTTGGTCCGTTGAAGGTTACACGCCGCCTCAGTGACGTGACCTACGAAGTCGTCCCCTGCGGTTCTGACTCCGGTTCGCCCCGTCGTCGTCCTCGCGCTGAAGTTGTTCATGTAGTGCGCATGAAACCCTACTATGCGCGCACGTGAACGCCGAGATGCACCTGAGGAGCTCCATTTCTTGTCCTCGCTGAAAGAACTCTTTCACGCGACCGAGACGGTCGCTTTTCGCATGGGGGGCAATCGACACAATGCTGTGGGGCTCCCGCACCGCGGGACGGCGCGCGCAACGGCCGGTGCCATGGAAGACGACGAAGCGCGTACGCTTCACGCTCTTCTTCTGGCCCGCCAATAAAGAGAAGTGTCTATTTTGTAAGACGTCTTCAATCTACGTTACAATATCGACCACTTTGGGACTGTTTCAGTACACCCGCTTACCGTTTGGCGTGGCCTCAGCCCCAGCCATATTTGAGAGGGAGACGGACAACCTCTTCAGGGGCATGATGCACGTGGTGGTGTACTTGGACCACATCCTGGTTACTGGCAGCGACGCCGAGTACTATCTGCAAAACCTGCACACGTCCTGGCGCGACTGAAGGACGCCGGTCTCAAGCTAAAGCTGGAAAAGTGCATTTTCCTGGCCCCCCATTGTTGAATACTTGGGACATGTCAGTTCCCAGGCTAGCCTAGCCCCCGTGCTCCGCAATGTTGATACTGTGCTCAAGGCGCCTAAGCCCCAGAGCAAGAAGGAGCTTCAGAGCTACCTCGGCCTCGTCAACTTCTACAGGAGTTTCCTGCCGAACCTGTCAGAGCATCTACAGCCGCTCCAGCTTTTGCTTCGAGATGATCAGCAATGATTCTGGAAGAAGGACCAGGACCAGGCCTTCCAGCGCAGCAATGAGCTAATCACCAAGGCTCCAGTGCTAGTACACTTTGATCCTGCCAAACCGATCGTCCTGTCCGTAGATCCGCCACCGTACGGCGTGGGAGCTGTCCTGGCACACCGGGACAAGGATGGCCAGGAACGCCCTGTGTCATTTGCTTCTCGTCGGCTTCATGCTGCAGAGCAGCGCTACAGCCAGCTGGACAAGAAAGGCCTGGACCTCATGTTCGGTGTCGAACACTTCTACCAGTATCTGTGGGGCCGGAAGTTCGAGGCGGTCACTGACCACAAGCCGTTGCTGCGGCCTGACAAGGCAGTTTCCGTGCACGCATCACCTCGAGTGGGACGCTGGGCCTTGAGGCTGGCAGCTTACAGCTACCAGCTGGTTTACCGCCCGTGAAAGGACCTGGGACTTGCTGATGCCTTGAGCCGCCTGCCCCTGCCTGACGTGTCTGATGCCGTTCGACAACCTGCTGAAGCGTTCATGCTGGAGCATGCGTATACGGAGGTACTCTCCGGAACTGCGGTATCGCAAGCGACCAGCCTGGACCCAGTCCTGTCTCAGGTGGTCAAGGCGGTGTCCCGTGGGGAGTAATTGGTCGAAAATCTAAAATAATGCCGCCGGGCTGAGCTTGCAGCAGAACTGCCTAATGTGGGGTTCCAGGGTGGTGACCCCACAAAGTCTCCGGACAGAGCGAGGCTGGCTCAGGCAGGACCTGGCGTTGCCACAGCCGGCCCGTCAACACCGGTGCCCAGGCGGACTACTCGACGGCGGAGGCCACCGGACCGCTACTCGCCTGGGTAGCAGGCACCGTCGACCCGGCTAGAACGGAGGCAGAGCCTCGTACATTGAACTTGGAATTTTCTTTCTCCCCGAACAAACTGGGGGTAAGGGTGTGTAGCAAGTATGTGACGCCTGCTAGGGCATAATCTTCATTGGCCTACCAGACTCGGTAGGCTACATTGGTCACCGCACCGATAAAAACCGGCTAGCACGACTGCTCAGGGGTGAGTCACCGTTCATTACATCCACGCAGCGGAGCGTCTGTCTAATGGAGGGTGCCTCGAGCCGTCCCTCGTTCACGAATGCGGGCGGATCATGACAGTTGCCTTGGTGCCATGCCTCCCGCTTCAATTGCTGCCTCTGAAGCCCAGCCGCGTTACGGTTTCATTCATTACCTCTATGTTACCATCATCATCTCTCTTTTCTAAGGCTGCATATTTGTTTGCAAATACCAGCCTAAATTTTTCTGCTTTTACCCTTACTGCCTCTAGGTTGACCTGTTTCTTCTTGACCAATTTTACTCTTTCTCTGCTCAAATTGAGGTGAATCCTCGCCGTCATTAACTTATGATCACTGCACCCTTTAGCCTACCTATCACTTTTACATCCTGCACTAGGCTGGGATCGGCAGAAAGTATGAAATCAATTTCATTTCATCTTTCAGCATTAGGGTTTTTCCAGGTCCACTTTCTGTTGATATGTTTCCTCAAAAAGGTGTTCATTATTCTCAGCTTATTCCTTTCGGCGAATTCTACCAGCATCTCTCCTCTAGCATTTATAGAATCGCGCCGTAGTTGCCGATTGCCTGTTCGCCCACCTGCTTTTTTCCCCCTCTTGCATTGAAGTCACCCATTACTACTGTGTACCGAGTTTGCACTTTTCTCATCGCTAATTCAACATCTTAATAAAACTGATCTACTTCCTCATCGTCGTGACTGGATGTTGGAGCGTAGGCTTGTACTACCTTTATACTATACCTCTTATTAAGTTTGATTGCGACTACTGCTACCCTCTCATTAATGCTGAACAATTCGTCAATGTTGCCCGCTATGTCCATATGGATTAGGAATCCAACCCCGCATTGCTTTTTTTCAGGGAGACCTCTATAGCAGAAGACATGACCGTTATTTAGCAATGTGTAAGCCTCACCGGTTCTTCTAATCTACTAAGGCCAATAATATCCCAAAGAACGTCTGATAGTTCCTCAAAGAGTCCTGCTAACCTAGTCTCACTCGACAGAGTTCGGCTGTTAAAGGTTGACAGGGTCAATTTCCATTGGCGGCCTGTCCGGACCCAGAGATTCTCTAGCACCCTCTGCTGCGTTATAGGTCTGACCACCGCCTTGGTCAGGTGTTCTGCAGCTGCCGGGGACTGAGGGTCGTAGGTTAATTATAGATGTCATCAGGGAGGTAGTGGCCGAATACTGCACCAGGGACGCCAATTTCTGTTCTGGTGAGGGAGAGCCTTTGTTCAAGCTTAGTGGGCTTTCCTAATTTGGTTGTACCTAGATTAGTATAGCCCCACTCGCCCGCGGCATCATTCGCCGGTGTCAGGCGTCACTCCAAGCATGCAGATCTAGTGCACTGGAGAATGTCAAATTCAGATACACCGTCGTAAAAAAAAAGAGAGGAGGGAATTTTAACTTCCGACTGCCGCAACCGAGCATTCGAGATAACTAGGTAAGATAATTCCACAGGCGGCTAGGCTACCTAAGAGGTCCGCTTATTTGTACGCGCTTTGCGGGTTTTGCGCCTCGTATGTTGCAGCGCGCCTCGTAAGTTGCTGTGGACGAGTTCTTGAACATTTGTCGTGTTATGTAGTTTCTAGTGCCAACATCTATTCGCGTATTAGGTTCCCCGAATACGTTTTCAAGATCTGTATTAGCTAGCTTCTATGTATTATGGGCGTATAAAGAGGGGAATCTCGGCAGGTGTAGAGGTTTCGAATTTGTCTGCGTTATGTTTTCTAGTGTGGTCGCTAGAAAGTATGTGTAAGGTAGGTTGGTAGTGTATTTGCAAAGCCCTTTTCGTAAAGATCTCGTGTTGCACGCTGCAGTGTCAATTCTCTCTGGTACTAACATCTTATTTCCCGAATCTCACGCACGCACGCGGTCTTGAACGCGCCTGTGTAAACAATATATTTTTTCTGAATTTGAACAGCGCTTAGCACTTGTGTGTAAAAATAAAAAAGAGAGAGATTTTCAGCGCTTACCGAGAGGCCCCGAGCCGCGTATCATCCGCTCGTCGCGTCTACTTGTCCCTTGGTGTCCGAAAACTAGCGCACCCGGGTAGCTATTCAAAATGATGAGTTGTGCCGCCGTATCAATACCGCTCTGAGCCACAAGCGAAGCAGGCGACCTTTGCAGCTCAAAATGGTGACTTCAGCCTTTCTACAGCTTTGGACAGCGGTTATACTAGATTTAATGAGAAGTAGGAAAAGGGGGGGGGGGGGTATCTGACCCGGTAGTGTTTCTGGGAATGGTGCGGGCCTAAACGCTAGAGAGTTGGGAATTGTATGCCTCATTTAACCTACAGTGGTGCCTTTTTCGATCAGTCAGGCAAGGTTTGAACATTTCGCGCTTGTAAGCAATTTATGGCTCTGCTACCACCACGGTCGTAATAAAATTCTCGGGAATACAAGCGAGATAAGCAAAAAAGAATAACTGCAGATGTAGACGAAAGGAATGGACGCATATACGATCGTTCTGACGTGCTGAAAATGTGTGTTTTACCTTACAGCTACGTGCTGTTGCTACTTGCTTTTCCTTTTCGTGAATACTGTCAAGAAATTCCTTCCCGTCATTTTTCTTTCTTCCTTCCGTGCGGAAATTTCGCGTCCTCAAAGAAAGCCTGTTTTGGCAGCGCGCGTCTAAATTAATGACGACGACGTTAATTAATGACGACGACGACGAACACAGGAGCACTGGCAGGAGTGCGTTCACGCGGTAGCGCCGAGGGGCGCCAACGAGCCAGTTGTAGAAGAACAGGACGATGCTGGAGGCAATCGTGATGATGCTAGTGTTGTGTTAACACGGACATGATCTTGGGGAAAGTAGCCCTTAACAGCTCAGCCGCAAAAAAAAAAAAAAAAGAAGAAGAATTGAACCTCATGTCATTTCGTACTGGGACCTTTCATGCTGAAATAATTAAATAATGAATATGATGATGATGATGATGATGATGACGATGACGATGACGACGTTGATGATGCTAGAATACAAGTGTAATGCCCGCTTAGCTCAAACAAGCTGCCTGACTATTTGGGGGAGTCCCATTTAGAAAGAGAGGAAAATAGTAATCATAATCGTCATCATCATTATAACCTCAGCATGTCACCGTAACCAGCAGTTAGGACGGCGAAGAAAATGAGACACATGAAACTACAAGAGGGGCACCCACTCCTAATCGCTTGTTTTGAGTGTTACCCGCAGAGCTTTGCCGTGATAAATTGCGCGATTATTGTTCTGATCTCAATAGCAAGCATATCCAGTCACATGTCTAGCATGCGCAGCCCGACTTTTGCGCATCTCGCGCACTCGTGCCTCGTGATATGCGACGCGAAGTGTTGCGGCGAATGGGCATTATGTCTCTGCCATTTTGCTCAAAGGCTCTGTGTTCTGAATGCTGTCTCTCATTGCAGTCAATATTGTACACATTCTAGCTGCATGCCTCTTGAGCTCTCTCCATTGACAGGGGTACAGAATTGTGCCGTGCATCGGAATAACGGCAACGCTCTTTAAAGTGCGTGGTATTTCACGTCACACGAGTCTCATGTGCGTGTAACGGCCCCAGCCCCAAAGTCCTGCAGCCTCGAGGCGAGGAGCGAAGCATCCGAGATCAGTGACCTGTGACACAGTGTAACTCTACTGCACTCCACGCAGTGGTTGACGCGTATCTGTGCGTGCTTGAGCCTGCACAGAAGTAGCGGTTTCCTCAAGAGGTTCTCCGTGGCGTTGCCCACGTGGGTGAAAGACCTCGACGCGAGGGACACCGCGACGCTCGTCGGATGGATAGCGATAGCGCAGCTTGCAGCCCGCAAAAGGCTTGCGTGTCCCTGGTTGCGTCCTCTCGCCACGCTTCCAATGCAGCGTGTCTCAGTAATCGTCGCAGGAACCGAGGACGCAGGCCGGCTGCCGCCGAAGCTTGCAGTGCCTTTCTCACGTTCCGCCTTGAATGAAGTCCTGTGCAAACAACGTCGCAATCGTTGCTTCGTGGGCTTCTAGACTAAGCAGCGGTGTAGTGTGTGCTACGTGGTTCTGTTGCTCCTTACTGCTTGCAGGAGTTAACGAACGGGGTTTTTGAATAGGCTAAGATGACACGCCCAATCAACGGCTTTCACTTGGCAGCCGAAACAGATATCAAAGGAAATGTTTTTGCTAATTGCGTGCACCGGAAGTGAATGTATACAGCCAGAAATACGTTTAAACCATGTGTTTCAAATACATTCTGTAGATCTTCTCTATATATCCCCCTTATGTTATTCCCCGTATCGCTTGTTCCGCCTTTATTGTCGGTCAGAGTAGCCTTATGATACTATGTCATCAGAACGTAAGTGCATGATGTTTTCGCAGAAACGTTTGTGATCATATGTAGCACTAAAAGTAAACGTGGGTGGCTGACACCAAATGAGCGTGATGTCACGCAGGAACGCGAACTGTTTGCGCGGATAAACAGGTGAATGCAGTGACGGGGATGTCAAAGCACTCATTACGAGGGCCAAGGGTGCCGATGAGTGCGGAGCTTACACCTGGGAGTGCGACAGAAGTTACACCTTTACATTGGAAATGCCAGCCCTGTTCTCAATCTCGAAGGAGTTCCTCTAAAAGGTAATTTTTTACGTCGTCTGCATCCTTATTAGGTAAGACATAGACGTCAGTGGTCGCTTCCTAGGTTTACTTGTAGGTTTAAAAATCATAATCCACTAACACGAGATGTTGATATTCCAAGAAAGATGCGAGTTTGTTTACAAAATGTGCCAGCGGATATATATGAAGATGAAGCGCCACTCTGTTTTCACACTTTGTTATTTGCTGAGCCTGTTCTTTATTTCAATGAAATTTTGATATAATTACTAGGAGTTGCATTGGTAGCACTTCCGTACGCATTCATTAGCTTTTGTCGATTATTATCCGGATTACCGCTGCTATCCACTCGGCACAAGACGCGCCCGTGTCAGAATTTCTTGATTGTTTTCACCATTTGTATGGTGGGAAAGCTGTTGCCTATTGAGGTCGCTCGAGCGAAGTGAATAGTGTTCTCTCTGGAGAACATTGCCGAGGAGGCTCCAAAACTACAAGGCTCCGCAAACTCACAAAAAACAGCTGAGCTAAATACTTTCCTAATTATTGGCAGCACTTCCGTTTATAAGAAAGATAGACCTTCCATTTCAATGCATATGGATTCCTTGGTAACTTCGCCCAGTTTGCTGTATGGCAGTTTTCTGTACCTAACCTCTTCATGCAAATTTGAGTGACTTAGCACTTTCCACTGGGTGCTGCTTCTCAATGTGCCACTTTCAATGAGAAAGAAGAAAAAATCCTTAAACAATTGCGCGGTACTAGGGAATATGGGACCCACGTCATATAGCGGCTGTTTTATTTTAACGCTGGTAGAACTTTTTAAAAATCACCATCAGCATTTAGCACTAATTTACTTATTCAGCTGGTATACTCAAAAAGGTACACATTACTTACACTTGAAATCAGTGCCCAGAATTTACTTGTTACCAACATTTAGGCTTTTAGCTACTTCTTTTAGCGCACATATTAACATATACGAATTGAAACGAATTATTTCACCAAGCACATCCACTTGAAGCGAATTTCGCAGCTAGCAGCAGCTTTGATATAAGCACAGCCATACTTGCCATAAAAATGCATTGTACTTCAACTTACCATTTTAACAAAATGCCCCCGAGAGTGAGTGTTCGGTGTGGTGGTTCAAGACCAAGGACCGAGTGACCAGTTATGGCGAAGTTAAAAAGTGTTACCGCTTAGCTCGACGGACAATGCCGCCTCCCCACCCGGCACTCATTCGGGAGAAGGCCATCATTCTAAGGCAGATACAGACTGGGTCGCTCCACGCCGCGGCAGTGCTAAACGTGCTTCACCCAGAACTCTATCCGAGTGGTGTGTGCGGTGTTTGTACAGTGGGTGCGGCGGACCAATGGCACATCATGTGGGACTGTGTCAGGTTCCCGACCGAAGCTGCCTCCAGGACACACCCGGCCGAACTTCAAAGTGCAGTGCAGCCTACAGACAAGGACATTCAACTATGGGCCGTCCAGAAGGCCTGGGATGCGCTCGAAAAGCAGAAGCCTCACCACCCACCACGAACGGGCCGAACTGGGGTAGTGCAGAGCAAGGCATAACCCCGGGTCGACACTTGCCCAGCGTCACGACGCGTTAAACTGTCGGTTGCCGGCCTTTTAATACAGTTATTCCTTGCTGCCTACCTAACAAAACGCCTTTTTATGCACTCAAGCTCAAAAATTACTGGAACACCAATGCACTTTGTTCCAAACTTTTGGAAAGCATATATCGAAACTAGTGTAATCCTTAAAATTCGTTCCAAGTGGAAATGACTTCAAAAGTCGCTGGCACAATGCGTAAGTTGCAGTATGTGGGGTATAGACCGTTTTTTCATTGTTGGCACCATTGATTGATGGATGCATGTTATGAGCATCCCCTTTGGAAAGGGGCGGTAGGTTGCGCCACCAAGCTCTTGCTATTATACTGCCTAATACCCTACGTAGGTTAAACAATAAAAAAGAAAAAAAAACCGCATGAACTCCCACAGTCAAATTTTCTGATCCGCTATTGCCAACTGTGCTTTTGTACATCTCCGTTTTTTGTCGATTCCCTACTTTTCTTCCACCAATCCTTCAATCGCCTCTTACTAATCCCCTATTGCGGACATGTTTACTTTTCCACTGCTGTCGCTGAACCCAAGGATCTGAAGGAGGCCAGTGGTGCCTAAATCGACCGCGGGGTAGCCGTCTTCACATTCTAATAAAACATGCTCCATAGTTTCCCTAACTTTATTGCAGCAAGCACATGCTTCTTCTTCCTTCTTGTATCTCGCTTTATAAGGCGCATATTCTAAGGCATCCCGATCTCACTTCGAAAAGTAATGAGCTTCCCTTTGAGTTTTCATAAATTGTTTCTTTCATGATTTCGTTTTTTCCTCTTGAGTATTACTCATGGCAGGTTTCTTTTCCATGGCCGCCACCAATGAGATTATTGCAGGCTCTCTGACTTTCCGCTTGACGCTATTTGTTGCTGTGTTGCCCACCCTACCGGCCGCATACTTGCTGGAAACCTTCCTAGTTCTATTCCTCCACTGTGAATCAATGTTTTTCCCGTACAGGTACCTCAACACACTCCCAGCCCATTTACTTTCTTCCATATTTCTCAATCGTTCTACATACTCAATTTTACTGCGAGCTTCCCTCACTTCAAAACTACTCCAGCCCATATCACTCTGCACAGCTTCATTTGTAGTCTTCCCGTGAGCGCCCAATGCGAGGCGACCCACTGACCTTTGGTTCCCATCGAGTCCTGATGGTACCCCTGATTTAAAGCAAACAACCGCATTTCCAAAAATAAGCCCTGGAACCATTATACCTTTCCACATACCTCGGAGCACATCGTGCTTATTGTATCCCCATAGCGCTCTGTGCTTCATTATGGCTGCGTTTCACTTCCTCTTCACTGTTATTGTTTTTTCCTTTGTTTCCATACATCTATTGCCTTCGTTTATCCATATACCAAGATATTTATATTCTGTTACCCGAGGTATTTCCTGGCCCTTTATCGCCACTGTCTGTTCACTGTTTTCATTGAAGACAATAACACCTGATTTTCTAACACTAAATTTCAAACCTAAATTACTGCCTTCCTGTCCACAGACATTAGCCAGACATTGCAAATCAATTTGCTTGTTAGCTAGCAATACAATGTCGTCCGCATAAAATAAAGCTGCAAGCTGCTTGCCTACTTCTGTAGCCGCCTGTTTGTGTGAGGGATTAAAGCCGATATTACTTTCTTCTAGCGCCCTCTCCATCCTCACCATGTACACCATAAACAGCAGCGGGGATAAAGGGCACCCCTGCCTCAGTGCCTTGCTGATATGAACCTTATCCTCGCTCCTCATCCCTTTTCCATTCAACGCCAACGGTATTTTCTAGGTCAATCTCTCTCAAAAGCTGCACACTATCGTCACCTAGGCCGTCCCCTTCCAGAATATCCCACAAAATGTTGCGGTCTACGATGTAATAGGCTCCTGTAATGTCTAAAAATGATACATATAACGGATACATACAGCTACTTTTGATATTCCAATACACTTAATAAGAACAAATAAGTTATCATCTAAACGCGTACCTATTCTGATGCCATTCTGAAGTTCTCCCAAAATGCCATTTTTCTCTGCTCATGCTTGATGCTTTAATTTGATTGCCTACATTGCTACGCTGTATATTACCGATGTAATGGTCAATGGTCTAGACGAGTGAATTCTATGTTTCTCCTCCTTGCCTTTATAAATTAAATGCATTCTACTTTGTCGCCAACTTTCTGCAATTCAAAAAAAATAAATTATGGGGTTTTACGTGCCAAAACCACTTTCTGATTATGAGGCACGCCGTAGTGGAGGACTTCGGAAATTTAGACCACCTGGGGATCTTTAACGTGCACCTAAATCTAGGTACACGGGTGTTTTCGCATTTCGCCCCCATCGAAATGCGGCCGCCGTGGCCGGGATTCGATCCCGCGACCTCGTGCTCAGCAGCCCAACACCATAGCCACTGAGCAACCACGGCGGGTTTTTCTGCAATTCGTCTATCCGTATTCGTATAAGTTTTTTCCACTGCTTTCACCAGAGCTTCTTTAGTTTTTGGTCCTTGTTCAATAATCAGCCTAACGGGAACCTCGTCTACCCCTGTGGCTGTGCGCTTAGGAACTTTCTCTTCGGCTTTCTTCCAGTTGAAATTTGTCAGCACCAGCTCCTTTTCCACTTGGGTCTCTTTCATGCTCTGTTTCTTCTTGAAATACAACCTCCTCATTGCCTTTCAATGATTCGGTTGTTATTTTTCGGATGTAATTCATTGCCGCTTCTCCTCACAGTCTGTTTTCATCTTCGTCTAGGGTATGTTGTTGTATTGTTGTTGACTTCCTGCCTAATACTTTTATGTGGTTCCGAAATATTCTAGGTGCGGCCTTTTTTTTCTCACGTATTGCTGACAACTAACGTTCACTTTCACCTTTTATCTTTGCTTGTACCAGTATTTGAACTATAGACTTTTTCTCCCGGTATATTTCCCATTTACTGGTCACTTCATCCTGTGGCAACTGCGCCTTCTTTGCCTGCCTGTGCTCTCGGGATGCTTTCTGCCGCTCGGCGATCGCTTCCCGTATCTCCTTGTTCCACCAGCTTTTCCGTATCTTTTTTCCTTTGCAACGAACACGTTGTTTCTCTTTCCGTATTTCTGTCGTTATTACACTGAGAAGCTCACCATATTCCCACTCTTTACTTGGCCATTTGCCAAGTTCTTCCTCAACTCTAGTGACTGTATTTGCTATTTGTTCAGCGTTCAAATTTGGACTGGCCATTGTGCTTTCCTTGTTCTCTTTCCCAACTACATATCCCATATTCAAAATGATGCGTTTATGGTCACTCCCTATGCTGCTATGCCTTTCCTCATCGATGACCATTTCTCTCAACTTATCATGAGTTCCTTCTGTCATCAAACAGTAATCAATGCTCGATTGCCGGTTTCCCAGTTCCCACGTGATCTGCCCTTCACACTTAGGCGCTGTGTTCACAATAACGAGGTTATGTTGCTCACAAAGGTCTCGCATTGACTTCCCTTTGTTGTCGGTATAGCCATCTAAATCCTTTATGTGGGCATTCGTGTCACCTAATAGGATAATTTCAGCACCATTCCCGAAACCCTAAATATCAGCGTTGATGCATTCCACTAACTATTTATTCTTCTCTGTGCAATTATTTCTGGTCCACAAACACGTGATGCACAGCCAAGTTTTCATTCCCACTCATTCTACCTGATAACCAAAGATGCTCTGGACGTTTTGAATTTACTCTTTTCCATTTGGCTCCCTGATGGATGAGCATTCCGGCTCCCCCTCCCTTTCTTTCCGACTAAGTTCTGTTGCACCCTTCCCAAACATAATTCTCAATCACTGGTGCTTCTTCCGAGTCTCTAAGGTGCGTTTCTGTAACCGTATACACCCATATTAGGTCCTTATTCAACTGCTCCTATATCTCTGCCCACTTTTCCTTTCTTGTGCCCCCCTGCATGTTTATGTAGCCTATTGCATGGCGAGCTCTCTTTCTTGCTTTCCTCCATTTTTCTGTTATGGATGGCGATGCTCTTCTGAGGTTCACCTAGGGGAGCTTCTTCATTACCACCTACTCTGGCCTCCTGAGCGCCGGTAGGCCCCCTAAATAATCAACAGCGCGACCGCCATGTCGCCAGCCCACTTCTCGTGCCAGCCTGTAATTGAAGAAGATCCCGTCTCGTTTAAAACTACCACACCTTCTCACTTCCCTGTTTACTTCGACAACCTCGAAGCCTATCTCTCGGCTGATTTTCCATATCACCTCATTAGCAGCCACTTCGGCTCTTTGTACGTGACTGTCACGTACAGGCACCTCCGGAACCGTGCACACGACGATCTGCACCTGAGGGGATAGTTCACGCAAGTCGTCCACCCCCTTCGCCAAGCGCTGGGCTAGTCCTGGCCCTTTCCTGTTTAGGACGTCATTTAGCCCTCCTGCTACTATGACAAGGTTGCTCACATGGGCATTTTCCGCGAGCTGTTCTTTTGCTCGCTCCATGACAGAACCTAGTGTCCGCCCTGGAAATGTCCCTACCGCCACTCTTTTATCGCCTTTCACCCTCTCCACATTGGCTTCTGAGCACCTAGCCAGGTTTGAGTCACCGGCGATTATCATCCTTTCACTCTCTCCTTCCTCTCTTTGTCCTTTTCCGCGTGATTCGGACTCGACAATGGGCATTGTTACCGGCTTCTCCTTAACGAATAGTCCTACTCTTAAAGGAAACGGATACCGTAAGATGTGAGATGAAGTTCTGTTTTGCTGGTTCTTTGTAAATCATCAAAAACGCTGCCGCAGTTTCGCCCAAATGAGGTAGCATCGATTGCGATTGTAAATAATTAGACAGCTATACGAAGTAAGGAGTAGATTTATCAACCGTATAAACACGTGACCAATTGTTCACCAAGTAACAATTAACAAGCATGGTGTCATGAGCGAACAGGCAAAAATGAACACATCTGACTTGATTGCCGCTAACAGTCGCTTTGTACAAGTTCTGCATGTAGCGGCGTTCGATTAACGCTAAAGAAATATTGTAAGGTGAATCTGGCTTTTAAAAGTCAAATAGCACGCATACTTCTCTCATTCCAAAGGTAGCCAGCCCTTTGAAATACTCGGCATGAGCACCACGCGCTACTTCCTTATGAGGAAAGTACTCGGAAAAGTGGGTCGATCCTGGAGATTGTGCGAGTAGTATCTCATCTATGGGACCGACCCATTTCTCCAGTACTTTCTTCGTAGCATTTTAAACCTACGTAGAAACTGCGATAGTATATCAACTTCATGAACGTCTAATTTAAGCTTGTTTTACCATTTCTTTGCCAGAGTACATTTGCCCTCATCGTTTCGACATACACCACATGGCATAGTCAAACGCACGTACGATTCCACAAAATGAAGCTGCCGAGGACGTCATATTGTGAGTTTCTCTTGCTTGCGGTCGTCCGCTACTCATGAAGAACCCAGCAATTGGCATGTCGTGAATTAGCGTCAAATGGCCGGCGCAGATATGCCTTTGCTGACATGTGATCGTCTTCAGCGTGATCGCTATCGTGCTGCTGTCGTCACACACACGTACGCCTCCGACCACCAGACACAAGCACATAATTTACACAGACACGTTGGCTCATCTGGTAACAATTTGTGGAACAGCAAACAGTGCTGGATAATCAGGTACCTGCAAAATGCTTCCCACAACAACATCAGCGCAGCATGCAAGAGCGCCACTGGAGCTCCCAAGAAGCACGACCACCGAGACGGGAGGTTCTTGGTATTTACAACACATAGGAGGAGGACTCCATGGCGGTGGTCATGGCACAAAGAGGACGACTGAATTCGATGGAACTAGCAAGGGCCCTGCTCCAAAAGGTGGGATGCCTTCTGAGAGCGCAACATGGCGGGGAAGGAACATTATGACTGCTCAGACAGAGAAGATAGAAAATTTTAGTTTCGCAAATCCCAGAGAGAATATATAGCATGGAATACGACCAAAGGATAAGAAAGGCGCAATCAAAGTCCTTAGAAAGCAAATGTGGAAGAAATTGAAACATTTACTACACCGAAGCTTCTTGAGCACCAACAGACAAATACACAATACTGGCCTTTTATCCACAGCCATAACGCCCTCTATTCAGACCCCTTCGTTCGGCACGGCGAAGGCTACAGCCATAACACTGGCCCTTCGAAATGCAGAGGCAAAAGAACAACGTGCATTGGTCATGATGGACTCGCTGACGGAATGTCGTTCATACATGACGGCTATTGTCCCACACAAAATCCACAGAATGCTAAGCACCATCCTAGAATGGAACCACGCGATAATGTGGTAGCCGGCGCAATCTGGACTCGAGGGAATCTAGAGGGCGGACCCAACTGCTCGAGCGATAAGCACCTGAGCACCACTCGGTCCTTTCGAGGAACCCTGGATCCACCCGCACAACATACTAGAAAACTAAAGAGAGAGAAAAAAACTACAGCGGCCCACCCCTCGATGTTACAGGGAAAGAGGCTAAGGACTATCCACACCTCCGAATACTGAGTAAGATACACCCTGCACTCTGTGGGGATATCTGTTCTTGATGCAGGGAGCAGCCGACTATTGCCTACGCAACGTGGACTTCTAAACTGCGGCCTCCAAATTCCAATTCACCTCCTAAGGCGCTAATTCCAAGTATCAGGCCATGGGAATTTTGGCTTGCTAGCGAAGATCTAGATAGCCCCAGAGTTCTCGGTCTAGCCCAGCGAGCCGCAGGTACCAGTGGAACCCTAAACTGAGGGACCTTCCCACCGCCCAAAACCACAAGGAGACATAGAGTTCGTACAACTTCGAGTCCCACAGTACGTGGGATCTGCATAATATTTACCTGGTTTCCTTCTATGGCGCATTCTGCATTAAACAGAAATAATGCGTTATATATATATATATATATATATATATATATATATATATATATATATATATATATATATATATATATATATGCATTATAAGAAGCCGCCAAAGAACATAGACACCAAGGACAACACAAGGACAATTACTTGCACTCACTTAATTAAATTAAAGAAATGATAAATGAATGGAAATGAAAGTGGATGAAAGAACAACTTGCCGCAGGGGGGGAACGATCCCGCGTCTTCGCTTTACGCGTGCACTGCTCTACCAATTGAGCTACCGTGGCGCCGTTTTTTCCCTCTATTTTCTGGGCTATTCATGCGTTGCTACTAGAACTAACCGTGGGAGTGTTAGCCAGTGTCACCACTCGCAAACCTGGCGGCGGATGTGGACCATCCTTTCTGTCGCAGGCGTCACGAGTGCGTGATCTTTATTTTTTATTTACTCATACTGTTGGCCTGTCGGCCGTTACAGGGTGGGTCAAAGCAGCACTTCAACAATTAATACAATACATGGTTTTACAATTTTACTTATAGCACAAAAATAAAACATGTCAATAGCAATATTTCGGCAATTAATACAGTACATGAAGGCAGTACATGAATAGTGTTTTAATAGGTGAACATAAGCGAACAAAGAAGATACATAAGCGAAATATTCTACAGATACTCCGATCAATATGACTATAAATGCAGTGTTAATAAACGAGGTCATACACTGGCCCTGCCCCACTAAAAAAAAAAAAAGCACGTATACGTGCGTGCATCTTTCAATGTTGCTTTAAGTTTATCTCAAATTGTTCTGCAGCGGTGCTTTCTCGCGTTAACACCGGGAATTCATTCCATTCTTTAATGATTCTTGGGAAGAAGGAAAATGCGTAAGCGTTAATGTGCATCTGAGGTATATGAAAACTATTATAGTTGCTTTTCCGTAGTGTTCTACCTTGTCTTGCTATCAGACACTGTTCGCTATTGATGTAGAATGTATTTTTAGTGAGATGAAAAAAGAACTTTAACCTAGCTATGCGCCTGCGTTCAGCGAGCTCAGGCAAGTTCAGCAAACCGAGCATTTCGAAGACTGAATCTGTGCGAGAATAACGCGATAGAATAAACCTTGCTGCTCGACGTTGAACTCTTTCCAGTCTCTCAATTAGCGCTGATTGATAAGGGTCCCAGATTATGCTGGCATATCCTAACGTGGGTCGAACGTACGTTAAGTAAGCTGTTAGTTTTACTGACTGTGAGGCTAACTGCAATTTCCGTCGCAAGAACCAAAGCTTCTTTTCCGTAGTTTGGCATATATTTATAACATGGTTCGACCAGCTTAAGTTCGCGAATATATGTTTGCCTAAGTATTTCAGCACGTCAACCGTCGAAAGCACCGAAGAATTCACTGTGTAATTAAAATCAAAAATATGATTTATTTTATTCGTTATGCGCGATACAACAGTTTTACTCTCATTTATTTTCATTTTCAATTGGTCACACCATTTTTCTATAGCCCTAAGAGCGTCACTGAGTAATTTCTGATATTCTGTGCTATTATTTCTTTGTATAATGAGCAATCATCGCCGAAAAGTCGCACCGTGATACCTTCGTCAATTGCAGAGGAAATGTCATTAATATATATTAAAAATAGTACAGGACCTAACACAGACCCCTGCGGGACAGCAGACGTTACGTTCAACGGCTTTGATTTAATGTGTTCCATTTCTACGTATTGGGTTCTGCCCCCGAGGGACGCGTTTATCCATTTTACTATTTTCGCGTTTATTCCCATATTAGTTAGTTTCACAAACAATTCTGCATGTACCACTCTGTCGAATGCTTTCGACAGATGAAGACAGACGGCATCTATCTGTTTCTTATTGTTGAATGCGTTGGCAAAGTCATGGATTGTTCCAAGAAGCTGTGTTGTTGTGGAAAGGCGCTGTGGGAATCCGTGTTAGTTGGGAAAGAATGAGTTCGCACTTTCAATGTACGTGTAAATTGACTTGGCTACAACATGTTCTAGGAGCTTGCAGCAAACGCAGGTACTCGATTTTGGACGATAATTTTCAATTATCTGTCTATCTCCAGATTTGAGCACAGGTAGAACCTTTGCCGTAAGCCAGTCATCAGGGACTCATCGTCATCGGCCTTCCGCAAGTGACGCGTCAAACATAATTTTTAAGTAATGCGCAACCCATTCCGCATACCTGCGCAGAAATGCGTTGGGTATGTGATTGGGGCCTACCGATTTTTTGACGTCAATGTTTAGTAGAAGAACTACAATTTCCTCATACGAGACTTCAACGTCTGGCATCTCTTCCGAGCGAAGTGATAGGGAGAGTATGGATTCAGTGCTGGATTGTGATGGAGCAGAAAACACAGACTGGAAGAACTCGTTGTAAGAATAAACAATCACTGCAGGATCAGTAACTACAGTGTTATCAACTACAATGCTAAGCGACTCGTTGTCCTTTTTCGACATGTGACGCCAAAATTTATCGGGAGACGACCTCATGAAATCTGTCAATGTTTCTTTGTAATATTTGCTTTTGACTTCAGTGATCATAGAACGCAGTTTTGCAGACAACTCAGTTATTTTTGCGTGGTCTTTTGTTACTTTCCGTCTCTCGAGGCTTATTCGACATTTTTGTTGGATGATTTTCCTGTTGATCCAGGGGATCCGTTTAGTTTTCTTTCTTTTACGAACCGGCACAAGTTTGCTAATACAATAAAAAATGATATGCTTGAACAATTGACACATGGTATTCATATCACTTTGAGAATCAAAATTGTCCAGTGCAAATGACAAGTAGTCATCAGCTTCCAAAAAATTTGGAACATATGTAACCGCCTCTATATATTTTGACTTTGTGTCGTTATGTGCTTTCTGAATGAAGACAACTTCATGGTCTGAGATACTCTCCTCAACCGACACTTCAAACTAGTCAAAGTGCCCGTCAAGGAATACCAGATTCAGGATAGATGGACTTTCCCCTTAATTTCGCGTACTTTGACGAACAATTTGCGAAATGTCATGAGTGAATGCAATGTCAAGGAGTGAATCGCAGTGTGCCTGTTCCCGCAATTCTGTTGCGAATGTGTCCCAGTTAATTGCAGGTAAATTGAAGTCACCAGTTAGTAGTAGTCGGCAGTGGCGCTTTTTGTTTGCTTTTAAGTAACTCTCTATCGACTCTAAGAATGAAAGAGGCGAGTTTGGGGGTCGGTAAATTGTACCGAGAAGGACTCGTGACGTTCCAATATTCATTTTACACCAAAGACTTTCGTGTCCTGGGATACCGTTTAGTGTTTGGAATTCAATATTTTTACGTAAGAAGACGCAGATGAAAAGCTATATAGAACTATATTTACAACGTAATACGCCACGCTTAGCCAAGAGGCAACAGCCCGCGCTAGCTCCCAATCGTCGTCGTCGTCTTCCGACTGCTCGCTTCTTCGTCATTGAAAACATTATTCCGTAGCACTACCCCCGGCGGCAAAAGCGCCGTCCCGGAGCGACTAAAGGCTGGACTCGGAAGCAGTGTAGTAGGCTTTGAGCCTACTGACGTGCACTACATCACTAGATGCCAGAATAGATGACGAGGTTGACCTCACAGGAGCAATCTTGTACGTCACAGGCGTCACCTGGCGCAGAACGCGGTAGGGCCCTGTGTATCGCGAAAGGAGCTTTTCTGAAAGTCCGACGTGACCAGAGGGCGACCACAGGAGCACGAGCGCACCGGGCGAAAACTGTACGTCACAGTGGCAGGCGTTGTACTGACGCTGCTGAGTGGTTTGCGAGTCCGTCAGTCGAGCACGGGCAAGTTGGCGTGCATGGTCGGCGAGGGTGATCGCGTCGCGCGCATACTCGCTTGTTGAGATCGCAGGAAGAGGAAGGGCCGTGTCAAGGGGCAAGGTCGGTTCGCGACCGTAGAGTAGATAAAATGGAGAAAATCCGGCGGTGTCGTGCCGGGAAGAATTATAGGCAAATGTGACGCAAGGAAGGGCAATGTCCCAGTCGTGGCGGTCCTTGGAAACGTACTTGGCCAGCATATCGGTAAGAGTACGGTTTAACCACTCTGTCAGGCCATTGGTTTGAGGATGGTATGAGGTAGTCAGCTTGTGTTGAGTGGAGCAGGAACGTACAAGTCCGGCGATAACTTCCGAGAGGAAGTTACGACCACGGTCAGTGAGCAGCTGTCGCGGGGCGCCATGAAGTAAGATAATGTCACGCAAGAGAAAGTCCGCGACGTCAGTGGCGCAACTGGTAGGGAGAGCCCGCGTGATAGCGTATCGGGTGGCGTAATCAGTTACGACGGCTACCCATTTGTTCGCAGAGGATGACGTGGGAAAGGGACCGAGGAGGTCTAATCCAACACGAAAGAACGGTTCCACAGGGACGGTGATCGGCTGGAGATGACCGGCAGGTAGCACCTGAGGTGTTTTCTGACGCTGGCAGGTATCACAGGCAGAAACATAGCGTCGGACGGAGCGAGCGAGACCAGGTCATACATGCGGGTTACCCCAAGATGTCCTGCAGTGGGTGCGTCAAGCATCTCAAAGAGCACAGTTTGTCGTAGATATTTTGGCACGACAAGAAGATCAGATCCGTCAGGAAGAAAGTTCCTTCGGTACAGTATGCCGCCGTGGAGGACATATCGGCGAACGGACGCGTCGGTAGGTGTAGAGCGCAGACGCTCTATGTGTACTCGCAGCGTTAGGTCTCGGTTCTGCTCATCGGCGATGTTAGCGAAGGCAGACACAGAGAAAATTCCGTTGGTGGTACTACTGTCGGCGTCGTCAGGCTCGTCTACCGGGTAACGAGACAGTCAGTCAGCGTCTTTGTGTAGTCGGCCAGATTTGTAGGTGACAGTACATGAATATTCTTGGAGGCGTAAGGCCCAGCGACCAAGTCTTCCTGTAGGATCTTTCAGTGAGCATAACCAGCAAAGCGCGTGATGGTCTGTGACAACGGAAAAGGGTCGGCCATATAAGTATGGGCGGAACATCGCAACCGCCCAAACTAGGGCCAGACACTGACGCTCAGTGATGGAATAGTTGCGCTCGGAAGGTGACAGGAGCCTGCTGGCGTAAGCGATAACACGATTGTTGCCGCGCTGGCGCTGTGCCAGGACTGCGCCTATTCCATGACCGCTGGCATCAGTACGGACTTCGGTAGGCGCAGAAGGATCGAAATGGGCCAGAACGGGAGGCGTTGTGAGAAGGTCGATTAGATGCGAGAATGCAGAGGCCTCGTTATCGCCCCACTGGAAAGGGGTATCTTTTTTCAAAAGCTCGGTTAGTGGTCGTGCTATGTCCGCGAAATTTTTCACCAAACGGCGGAAGTAGGAACAAAGGCCGCTGAAGCTGCGCACATCCTTGACACACTTCGGAACAGGGAAGTGCGTAACAGCATGGATCTTGCCTGGGTCCGGTTGCACTCCGTTCGCGTCAACGAGATGCCCAAGGACGGTAATCTGGCGGCGGCCGAATTGGCACTTCGATGCCTTCAGTTGCAGACCGGCGCGACGAAAAACGTGCAGGACTGCCGAGAGGCGCTCGAGGTGCGTAGCGAACGTTGGGGAGAATACTATGACGTCGTCCAAGTAGCAGAGGCGTGTGGACCATTTGAAACCGTGAAGAAGGGAGTCCATCATCCATTCAAAAGTGGCAGGAGCGTTACATAGACCGAACGGCATGACTTTGAATTGATAAAGACCGTCCGGAGTTACAAAAGCAGTCCTCTCGTGGTCGAGATCGTCCACGCCAATCTGCCAATAGCCGGAGCGGAGGTCTATAAAGGAGAAGTAGCGAGCACCATGGAGGCAGTCAAGGGCGTCATCGATCCGAGGTAGGGGATACACGTCCTTTTTGGTAACCCTGTTAAGGTGCCGATAATCCACGCAAAAGCGCCATGAGCCATCCTTCTTTTTTACCAGTACAACAGGTGACGCCCATGGACTACATGACTATTCTATGATGTTCTTGGCAAGCATTTTACGAACTTCTGCGTTAATAACTTGACGCTCAGCCGGTGACAGTCAATACGGGCGGCGATGAATAGGAGGGGCATCGCCGGTATTAATGCGATGTTTAACAGCTGTAGTTTGGGCCAAAGGACGATCGTTAAAGTAAAGACATCGTGGTAGGAAAACAGAACGCGGTAGAGCTCACGAGCGTGCTCGGCCGGCATGTCGGGCGCAATCATTTTCTGTAAGTCGGCGATGGTACAAGTTGTCGACTGAGATGGCAAAGGAGGATCGACTGAATTGCCGTCTACCTCAATAGATACTATTGAGTGATCCTCGAATGAGCAAAGCTGGGCTAGAGACATCCCGCGTGGCAGGACTTGTGTCATCAAGCCAAAATTGACCACTGGCAGGCAGACGCAATTCGCCGTAATAGATAAAACAGTATGAGGTACTGTGATCCCGTGGGTATGTAGGACGTCTTGCAAAGGAGCCGCGATGTAGTGACCGTCGGGCACTGGTGGGGATGACACTTAGTCAACGTAAGTCAGTGCCGAAGGTGGCAAGCGAACGAAGTCGACGGAACTGAGGCGACTTGGGTGTGGTTCAGCAGGATCCAGAACAGGCAAATCAAGGCGGAGAGTACTGGCGGAACAGTTGATGAGAGCAGAATGTGCGGAGAGGAAGTCCGAGCCGAGGATGATGTCGTGGGGACAGTGGGCGATGACTGTGAATGGCACGATTGTTGAGCGATCCGCGAAGGAGGCGCGGGCGGTACACATACCAATTACGGGGGCTGTTCCGCCATCGGCGACACGGACAACAGGCGTCGTGGCGGGCGTGATTATTTTCCTCAGCCGGTTACGAAGGTCAGCGCTCATGATCGACAAATGCGCCCCACTGTCTATAAGAGCAGGTACAGAAATACCGTCGACTTGCACGTCAAAAAGGTTCAGGTGAGTGGGCAACGTCAGTGGAGGATTTGGCGGCGTAGGGAGCAATGCAGCGTCACCTCGAGGGGCTGCATCGTCTAGTTTTCCGGCTGGGAGCGGCGTCCGAAGGGAGTCGGCGAAAAGGAGCGACGGGGCTGGGGAGAGCGAGATTGTCGTCGTTGGGGCGAAGGTGAACGAGAATATGGGCGGTTCGGCGCAGGACAATCAGTGGCGGCATTATCGGAGCGCCCGGCATATGGACGAGAAGGGCCACCTGAGGGACGAGAGTAGGCAGTATAAGCAGATCGGGTCGGGGAAGTCCAGCTACTGCGACCGTGCCGAGAAATGTGCCCGATTCGACGGCAGTGAAAACAAATGGGCTTGTCGTCAGCAGTGCGCCATTCAGATGGGTTGCGAAAACGTGGTGGGTAAGAAGATGCGGGACGGGGGCGGATTCGAAGAAGCCGGTTGGGTATCAGGGCGATGGGCCGAACAGATGGTGTGAAGACCCATGTTTTCGAATTCCTGGCGGACAACTGCCTGGATCAGGGAAACTGTGACTGCAGGTGCGTTGGTGGGGCTGGAGTCATAGGCAGCCGGATAGGTTGCCTCAATATCACGCCGGACGATCCTGGTAATATCGCCAGTGTTGTTGGGACGAGGAGCGTCGGCACAGGAAGATGTCGCTGGGGTGTTGGGCAACCGGGCAAACTGCTGGTCGATACGTCGGCTTTTAGCGAGTTCCAGGCGGCGGCATTGTTTTATAACTGCATCCACCGTCGCGACGTTGTTCAATACGAGCAAGTTGAAGGTGTCATCGGCAATGCCTTTTAGGATGTGGGCTACCTTGTCTGCCTCAGTCATGTGTGCGTCAACTTTTCGGCACAGAGCCAAGACATCCTGTATGTACGTAACATAGGGCTCTGTTGATGCCTGCACCCAGCCGGAAAGCGCCTTCTGCGCGGCAAGTTGGTGACCGTTGAGGTTGCCGAACAAGTCTCGAAGCTGTGTCTTAAGTGAATCCCAACTAGTGAGCTCATCTTCGTGCGTGCGATACCAAACTCGAGGTGTGCCACCGAGGTAAAAGACTACGTTGGCGAGCCTAGTAGTAGGGTCTAACCGGTTATTGCGGCTGACGTGTTCGTACAGGCTTATCCAGTCCTCGACGTCTTCCCCATCTTTGCCCGAGAATACGCCAGGATCACGAGGAGCAGGGAGAGTGATGTAGGTCGTCGAAGTGGCAGCAGGTGTCGGAAGGGGCTGAGTCGAGTTGTCGCCGGGAGCCATGAAGGAAGGCTCGACGTACCGTCCACTGCGAAGCTCCGTGACGAGGTACAGAGAACGTCCACCTCCACCAGATATGTTACGTAAGAAGACGCAGATGAAAAGCTATATACAACTATATTTACAACGTAATACGCCGCGCTTAGCCAAGATGCAACAGCCCGCACTAGCTTCCAATCGTCGTCGTCGTCTTCTGACTGCTCGCTTCTTCGTCATTGGAAATACTATTCCGTAGCAATATTTTCTTTCATTATTATTGCAACGCCGCCTCCTCGAGACTGTCGATCCTGACGTACTGTCTTTTATCCGGGAGATAATATCTCATTATCTTGAATCTCTGAACGCAACCATGTCTCTGTGTTCGTAACACCGTCCGGATCATAATTCACTAAAATGTACTCTAAGCCTGCAGTCTCATTCACGATACTTCTAGCATTAAAGTTAACTAGACGAAATTCATGATGCCCTCTCTGTTTCGGTCAGTCCTCGCTTACAGCTGATAGAATACTCTTATTACGCCTGAGTTTGACTCGACGGTTTCTTTTTCGTCGTCCCAACTGTATATATCACCATCGATGAACATTTTATCATAGTCAAGACGCACGCGCTGTCCTTGTTTTCGTTCACCCTGCGCAGAATTCCAAAGAAGCTTGCGTTTTCTGTTTCCTTGCTGTAGTTATCAGCGATGGATATGCCAGTTCCTTTTAGTTTTTTACAGTTTATGTATACGTTTGACTTTTCTCTGGAATCGTAAAGCTTTGGAATAACAGGTCGCGGCTGTTTGCTCTACCGTTTCCCGATCCTATAAATTCGTTCAACTGTGTGCAGAGTTACGTTCAGCTGTTTGTCAAATAAATCTGTAAGCACTTTTGTAGATAGTTCTTCTGTTGTTTCTTGTTCGCCCTCCGAAATTACGAAAACCTTGAGGTTATTTCGTCTGCTTCTGTCTTCCAATGACACAAGCCTATCGCGCAGCGTTTTTACAGACGCGTTCAGGGTTTTGTTTGTCTTAGTCAACTCAGCTATCACTTTGGCTTGGTCAATGACAGCCTGCACCGTCTTCTCAACTTATTTCATTCTCTCGCCCAAGGCGGCTAAATCCGTTTTGATGGCTTGTTGCCCGCCAAGCAGTTCTTTCAAGAGCGTTGTTGTGTTATGACCTGGATTCGTCTCAATGTCACCAGATAACAACAGACGCAGAAAAGCGAATTAAAGCACTTTTGGGCACGGCAGCACTACAATGAAGCGATTATCATTCTTGTAACCATAATACGAATAGAAACCAACCTGTTCAAGAAACAGAAGACGACTTACAGGTGACATTGCTTCTGCGGTGCCACCGTGCCCAATGACGCAGGCTGCTGAATCCGCTGCCTTCATAGGACAGGACGAAGTTCCCGTGGTGCTTCCATAGTATCTGGTGCCGAGGGTGTCCCTGACAGGCACTTCCCAGTCGAAGACGGCCATATTGTCACGTGGTGGTGACGTTGAATAACAGAGTAGCAATACTGTGAACGACAAAACTAACTTTTATTGGGCGAACCTGTGCCCACAAAACAGGCTACACTTATAGCACAACGATAGCGGCGAACACGCTCGGCGATCGTCGAAAATCTGATCAGCGGGTCAAGCGCGTCGGCTTTTATAGAGCAGTCGTCGAATGTTCCAGACTAATCGTTCGGACCCGCGTGCCTTCCACAAAGTTCTACAACATTCGAGTCACGCGATGAAATCAGATAACACAAGGTTCGGCGACAACAGACAGCGGATAGAAGCATCGATAACTTTCCAGAAACTTCGGATACATGCAGACGCGTCCCGCGCTGTGCGATAACATTTGTTAGACGGCGAAACGGGGTCGCCTGTTAAATATAAGTACACGTGTCAATACCCCTATCTTGAAAAGCATCGACCCGATGCTGTAAACAAACGAAAGTACTAAAAGAAAAAGCACTCCTAGCAAAGAAAACAAAATAACGAAGTTCGTCAGCGTCCGTAAAAGGGTTTAAGACGCACCACGTGGACCACTTCAGATCGTGCGCGGCGTCGCTGTGAATGCGAAATGCCGTCTGGCACGACCTCATAGTCCAGTGCGCCAATACGTCGGATGACCTTGTAGGGTCCGAAATATCGTCGCAGTAGTTTTTCACTGAGTCCTCGTCGGCGTATCGGGGTCCACACCCAAACACGGTCACCGGGCTGGTACTCGACGAAGCGTCGTCGGAGGTTGTAGTGTCGGCTATCGGTCCTCTGCTGGTTCTTGATCCGCAGACGGGCGAGCTGTCGGGCTTCTTCGGCGCGCTGGAGGTAGGTAGCGGCGTCAAGGTTCTCCTCGTCAGTGACATGCGGCAGCATGGCGTCGAGCGTCGTCGTCGAATTCCTGCCGTAGACCAGCTTGAACGGCGTGATCTGTGTTGTTTCTTGCACCGCCGTGTAGTAAGCGAATGTTACGTACGGCAGGACGGCATCCCAGGTCTTGTGTTCGACGTCGACGTACATTGCTAGCATGTCGGCGAGGGTCTTATTCAGCCGCTCCGTAAGACCATTCGTCTGTGCGTGGTAGGCAGTTGTCCTCCTGTGCCTTGTCTGACTGTATTGCAGAATAGCCTGGGTGAGCTCCGCTGTAAAGGCCGTTCGTCTGTCGGTGATGAGGACTTCTGGGGCGCCATGTCGCAGCAGGATGTTTTCGACAAAGAATTTCGATACTTCGGCGGCGCTACCTTTCGGCAGTGCTTTAGTTTCAGCGAAGCGGGTGAGGTAGTCCGTCGCCACGACGATCCACTTATTTCCGGTTGTTGACGTCGGAAAGGGTCCCAACAAGTCCATCCCGATCTGCTGGAATGGTCGGCAAGGAGGCTCGATCGGCTGTAGTAATCCGGCTGGTCTTGTCGGTGGTGTCTTGCGTCGCTGACAGTCTCGGCATGTTCTGACATAACTGGCGACGTCGGCGGTCAGGCGCGGCCAAAAATACCTTTCCTGTACCCTCGACAGCGTCCGGGAGAATCCAAGGTGCCCAGCGGTTGGATCGTCGTGTAGGGCGTGCAATACTTCTGGACGCAGTCCTGACGGGACAACAAGAAGGTAGTTGGCGCGCGCTGGTGAGAAGTTCTTCTTTAAGAGTAGGTTGTTTTGAAGCGAGAACGAAGATAATCCTCGCTTAAATGCCCTAGAGACAACGTCGGTGTGCCCTTCCAAATACTCAATGAGGTTTTTCAAGTCCGGGTCTGCTCGCTGCTGTTCAGCGAAGTCTTCTGCGCTTAAAATGCCGAGGAAGGCGTCGTCATCTTCGTCATATTGCGGCGGCGAGTCAATGGGGGCGCGTGATAGGCAATCGGCATCAGAGTGTTTTCGTCCGGACTTATATGTTACAGTGATATCATACTCTTGTAGTCTTAGGCTCCACCGTGCCAGCCGTCCTGAAGGATCCTTTAAATTCGCTAGCCAACACAAAGCGTGATGGTCGCTGACGACTTTGAATGGTCTGCCATATAGGTACGGGCGAAATTTCGCTGTAGCCCAAACGATGGCGAGGCATTCCTTTTCGGTTGTAGAATAATTGCCTTCCGCTTCTGACAACGACCGGCTAGCGTAAGCTATCACGTGTTCATGACCATCTTTTCTCTGGACTAGCACGGCACCGAGGCCTAGGCTACTGGCGTCAGTGTGGATTTCGGTATCGGCGTGCTCGTCGAAGTGCGCAAGTACGGGCGGCGACTGCATGCGTCGTTTGAGTTCTTGAAATGCGTCGGCCTGCGGCGTTTCCCACTTGAACTCGACGTCACATTTAGTTAGCTGTGTCAGCGGCTCAGCGATACGTGAAAAGTCCTTGACAAATCGTCTGTAGTAGGCACACATGCCAAGAAATCTACGCACTGCCTTCTTGTCGATGGGCTGCGGGAACTTTGCAATGGCAGCTGTCTTCTGCGGGTCGGGGCGGACTCCAGACTTGCTGATGACGTGGCCTAGGAACAGAAGCTCATCGTAAGCGAAGCGGCACTTTTCTGGCTTCAGAGTGAGCCCTGATGACTTGATGGCCTCTAGTACTGTCGCAAGCCGCCTAAGGTGATCGTCGAAATTTTCGGCGAAGACGACGACGTCATCCAAGTAAACAAGACAGGTCTGCCACTTCAATCCTGCTAACACCGTGTCCATGACGCGCTGGAATGTTGCAGGCGCCGAGCAGAGTCCGAATGGCATGACCTTGAACTCGTAGAGGCCGTCTGGCGTGATGAAGGCGGTCTTTTCGCGATCTCTCTCGTCGACTTCTATTTGCCAGTAGCCAGATTTGAGATCCATCGACGATAAGTATTTTGCGTTGCAGAGCCGATCTAATGCGTCGTCTATCCGTGGTAGGGGGTATACATCCTTCTTTGTGATTTTGTTCAGTCGACGATAATCGACGCAGAAACGTAAGGTGCCGTCCTTCTTCTTCACCAAGACAACAGGGGATGCCCACGGGCTTTTCGACGGCTGGATGATGTCGTCGCGCAGCATTTCGTAGACTTGGTGTCTTATAGCTTCACGTTCTCGCGGCGAAACTCGGTAAGGGCTCTGGCGGAGTGGTCGAGCGCTCTCCTCGGTTATTATGCGATGCTTGGCGACTGGTGTTTGTCGAATCCTCGATGACGTCGAAAAGCAGCCTTTGTATCGTTGGAGCAGACTTCTGAGCTGCTGTTGCTTAATCACGGGGAGACATGGATTAATGTCGTAGTCTGGTTCGGGAACCATGGTCGTCGGGGTAGATGCGGCGGAATCCGAGATGACAAACGCATTACTGGTTTCCAGAATTTCCTCGATGTACGCGATCGTCGTGCCCTTGTTGATGTGCTTGAACTCCTGGCTGAAGTTTGTCAGCAACACTTCAGTTTTCCCTCCATGCAGTCGAGCGATCCCTCTTGCGACGCAAATTTCACGGTCTAGCAGTAGACGTTGGTCACCCTCGATGACGCCTTCTACGTCGGCAGGCGTTTTGGTGCCTACGGATATGACAATGCTGGAGCGAGGCGGGATGCTGACTTGACTTTCGAGCACACTTAAGGCATGGTTATTACTAGAGCTCTCCAGCGGTATCGCTCGATCTTCCGACAGCGTTATGGACTTCGACTTCAGGTCAATGATTGCGCCGTGTTGGTTCAGGAAGTCCATGCCGATAATGAGGTCTCGCGAACACTGTTGGAGGATAACGAAGGTGGCAGGGTAAGTCCGGTCATGAACAGTTATTCTTGCCGTGCAGATTCCAGTCGGCGTAATGAGGTGTCCTCCAGCGGTCCGAATTTGGGGACCCTCCCATGCAGTCTTAACCTTCTTCAACTGGGTGGCGATGTGTCCACTCATTACGGAGTAATCGGCCCCTGTGTCGACTAAGGGAGTGACTGCGTGGCCGTCGAGAAGCACGTCGAGGTCGGTGGTTCTTTGTCTGGCGTTGCAGTTGGGTCTTGGCGTCGGATCACGGCTGCATCGTGTTGAACTGAAGCTGGAACGTCGCGTCGTCAAGTCGTCTTTCGTCGGTGTAGTCTTGGCTTTCCGACTTCTTCGGGACGGCGGCGTGTCGTCATTAGGTCGTCGAGATGGTTTCTTCGTCGTCTTCGTCGGCGGCGGAGGATCTCCGTCAGTTCGACGAACAGCAACCGTACCTCCATCGGTTGCTGCTTTTAGTTTTCCGGATATGGGCTCGCAGAGCGGCCCCGGGCTGGGCCGGTGTATGGTCGGCGCTGCGGCGACAGGTAGCGGCCTGGTGACGGTGAACGGGACGGTCGTCGAGGGCTCCATTGAGTAGCGGCGAGGTAGTCGGCGATGTCACGTGGGCGCTCTCCAAGCTGTGGACGCGGCGCGTTGACGGCGAACCCTCTCAGTCCCAAGTCGCGGTATGGGCATCGGCGATACACATGGCCGGCTTCTCCGCAGTGATAGCAGAGCGGGCGGTGGTCGGGGGCTCGCCAAATGTCTGTCTTCCTCGGGTAGCTGCGCTGGGCGACGGGGGGGGCGTGCTGGCGGCGGCGGCGGTGGTCGACGGAATTGCGGCGTTGCAGGGCCCTGGCGCGGTCGTGGAGGGGGACCTTGACGGCGGGCGACGGCGGCGTAGGTCATCGCTTCTGGCTGGGGCTGCGATGATTGTGGTTGTAACTCGGGAATTCCAAGCGATCGCTGAACTTCTTCTTTGACAATTTCGGCGACTGTGGCCACTTGAGGTTGCGATGAAGGGAGGATCCTTTGAAGCTCCTCTCGTACGACTGCCCTGATGGTCTCGCGCAGGTCGTCGGTGGCCAGTGACTGAACTCCGGCGTAGTTTGTCGAGCTCGTGCGGCGGTTGAATTGCCGGTTCCGCATTTCGAGTGTTTTCTCAATGCTGGTGGCCTCTCGAAGGAACTCTTCTACGGTCGTCGGTGGGCTTCGTATCATTGCGCCGAAAAGTTCCTCCTTTACACCACGCATCAGCAGGCGGACTTTCTTCTCCTCGGACATTTCCGGGTCGGCGTGGCGGAACAGACGGTTCATTTCCTCAGTGAAGATCACGATCGTCTCATTCGGCAGCTGTGCTCTGGTCTCCAGTAGAGCTTGGGCTCGCTCTTTTCGCACGACGCTTGTAAATGTTTGCAGAAAGCCGCTTCGGAACAGGTCCCACGTCGTCAGGGTGGCTTCTCGATTCTCGAACCACGCCCTGGCGGCGTCCTCCAATGCGAAATAAACATGTCGCAGCTTGTCGTCGCTTGCCCAGCTGTTAAACGTAGCGACCCTCTCATACGTTTCCAGCCAGCTTTCCGGGTCCTCAAATGTGGAACCGCGGAACGTCGGTGGTTCCCTGGGCTGCTGCAGCACGATAGGGGACGCTGGCGCTGCCATCGGGGTTGCCTTGGCCACAATCTTCTTGGTCTTCTCCGGTAGAAGTCCGTGCTCCGAGGGCAATTGTTGAAGACGGCGGCTTGCTCGATGTTCCGGGACGGCGCTGGTGTTGTCTTTGCGGTCCGGGCTTGAATTACGGCTTGTCGGGGGCGTCCGGTACATGAACGTAAAGCACCTCCACCAGATGTCACGTGGTGGTGACGTTGAATAACACAGTAGCAATACTGTGAACGACAAAACTAACTTTTATTGGGCGAACCTGTGCCCACAAAACAGGCTACACTTATAGCACAACGATAGCGGCGAACACGCTCGGCGATCGTCGAAAATCTGATCAGCGGGTCAAGCGCGTCGGCGTTTATAGAGCAGTCGTCGAATGTTCCAGACTAATCGTTCGGACCCGCGTGCCTTCCACAAAGTTCTACAACATTCGAGTCACGCGATGAAATCAGATAACACAAGGTTCGGCGACAACAGACAGCGGATAGAAGCATCGATAACTTTCCAGAAACTTCGGATACATGCAGACGCGTCCCGCGCTGTGCGATAACATTTGTTAGACGGCGAAACGTGGTCGCCTGTTAAATATAAGTACACGTGTCAATATCAGGAACGGATCCAATTGGGTTAAAGCAAGTTAATAAGCCCACACACGCTACCCGAAGGCATCAATGCTGCCGAATTCGAGACCGAATTCGATATATATATATATATATATATATATATATATATATATATATATATATATATATATATATATATATATATATATATATATATATATATTGCTACAGAATAGTATTACCGATGACGAAGAGGCGAAAGAAGACGACGACGACGATTGGAGGCTAGCGCGGGCTGTTGCCTCTTGGCCAAGTGCGGCGTATTACGTTGTAAATATACTTGTATATAGCTTTTCATCTGCGTCTTCTCGTAACATATCTGGTGGAGGTGGACGTTCCCTGTACCTCGTCACGGAGCTACGCAGTGGACGGTACGTCGAGCCTAGCTTCGTCGAGCCTAACGTCTTGGCTCAGTGCCGCAAAGTTGATGCACACATGACTGAGTCAGACAAGGTATCCCACATCCTCAAGGGCATTGCCGATGACGCCTTCACCTTGCTCGCATTTACTAACGTCGCGACGGTGGGTGCTGTTATAGAAGAGTGCCGCCGCCTGGAACTCGCTAAAAGTCGACGTATCGACCAGCAGTTTGCCCGTTTGCCCAACACCCCAGCGACATCGTCCTGTGCCGACGCTCCTCGTCCCAACAACACTGGCGATATTACCAAGATCGTCCGGCGTGAGATTGAGGCCGCCTATCCGGCTGCCTTCGACTCCAGCCCCACCAACGCACCTGCAGTCACGGTTTCCCTGATCCAGGCAGTTGTCCGCCAGGAGTTCGAAAACATGGGCCTTCACACCATCTGCTCTGCCCATCGCTCTGATACCCATCCGGCTTCTTCGATTCCGCCCCGTCCCGCATCTTCTTACCCACCATGTTTCCGCAACCCAGCTGAATGACGCACTGCTGACGACAAGCCCATTTGTTTTCACTGCCGTCGTATCGGGCACATTTCTCGGCACTGTCGAAGTCGTTGGACTTCCCCGACCCGGTCTGCTTATACTGCCTACTCTCGCCCCTCACGTGGCCCTTCTCGTCCCTATGCCGCACGCTCCGATAATGCCGCCACTGACTCTCCTGCGCCGAACCGCCCCTATTCTCGTTCACCTTCGCCCCGACGACGACAATCTCGCTCTCCCCAGCCCCGTCGCTCCTTTTCGCCAACTCCCTTCGGACGCCGCTCCCAGCCGGAAAACTAGATGATGCAGCGCCTCGAGGTGACGCTGCATTGCTCCCTACGCTGCCAAATCCTCTACTGTCGTTGCCCACTCATCTGAACCTTCTTGACGTGAAAGTCGACGGTGTTCCTGTATTTTCTCTTATAGACACTGGGGCGCATTTGTCGGTAATGAGCGCGGACTTTCGTACCCGCCTGAAAAAAATAATCACGCCCGCCACGACGCATGTTGTCCGTGTCGCCGATGGCGGAACAGCCCCCGTAATTGGTATGTGTGCCGCCCGTGTCTCCTTCGCCGACCGCTCCACAATTGTGCTATTCACAGTCATCGCCCACTGTCCCCACGACATCATCCTCGGCTTAGACTTCCTCTCCGCACATTCTGCTCTCATCGATTGCTCCGCCAGTACTCTCCGCCTCGACCTGCCTGTTCTGGATCCCGCTGAACGACACCCTACTCGCCTCAGTTCCGTCGACTTCGTTCGCTTGCCACCTTCGGCTGTGACTTACGTTGACTTCGTGTCATCCCCACCAGTCCCCGACGGTCACTACATCGCGGCTCCTATGCAGGACGTCCTCCTTACACACGGGATCACAGTACCTCACAGTTTTATCTATTACGGCTAACTGCGTCTGCCTGCCAGTGGTCAATTTTGGCTTGACGACACAAGTCCTGCCAGGCGGGATATCTCTGGCCCAGCTTCGCTCATTCGAGGATCACTCAATAGCATCTATTGAGGTAGACGACAATTCAGCCGATCCTCCTCTACCATCTCAGTCGACAACTTGTGCCATCGCCGCCTTACAGAAAATGATTGCGCCCGACATGCCGTCCGAGCACGCTCGTGAGCTCTACCGCGTTCTGTTTTCCTACAACAATATTTTTGACTTGAACGATCGTCGTTTGGCCCAAACTACAGCTGTTAAACATCGCATTAATACCGGCGATGCCCCTCCTATTCATCGCCGCCCATATCGAGTGCCACTGGCTGAGCGTCAAGTTATTCACGCAGAAGTTCGCAAAATGCTTGCCAAGAACATCATAGAACCGTCATGTAGTCCATGGGCGTCACCTGTTGTACTGGTAAGAAAGAAGGATGGCTCATGGCGCTTATGCGTGGATTATCGGCACCTTAACAGGGTTACCAAAAAGGACGTGTATCCCCTACCTCGGATCGATGACGCCCTTGACTGCCTCCATGGTGCTCGCTACTTCTCCTCTATTGACCTCCGCTCCGGCTACTGGCAGATTGCCGTGGACGATGTCGACCGCGAGAAGACTGCTTTTGTAACTCCGGACGGTCTTTATCAATTCAAAGTGATGCCGTCCGATCTATGTAACGCTCCTGCCACTTTTGAACGCATGATTGACTACCTTCCTCACGGTTTCAAATGGTCCACATGCCTGTGCTACTTGGACGACGTCATAGTATTCTCCCCAACGTTCGCTACGCACCTCGAGCGCCTCTCGGCAGTCCTGGACGTTTTTCGTCGCGCCGGTCTGCAACTGAAGGCATCGAAGTGCCAATTCGGCAGTCGCCAGATTACCGTCCTTGGGCATCTCGTTGACGCGAACGGAGTGCAACCGGACCCAGGCAAGATCCATGTTGTTACGCACTTCCCTGTTCCGAAGTGTGTCAAGGATGTGCGCAGCTTCATCGGCCTTTGTTCCTACTTCCGCCGTTTCGTGAAAAATTTCGCGGCCATAGCACGACCACTAACCGAACTTTTGAAGAAAGACACCCCTTTCCAGTGGGGCGATAACGAAGCCTCTGCATTCTCGCGTCTAATCGACGTTCTCACAACGCCTCCCGTTCTGGCCCATTTCGATCCTTCTGCGCCTACCGAAGTCCCTACTGATGCCAGCGGCCACGGAATTGGCGCAGTACTGGCACAACGCCAGCGTGGCCGCGACCGTGTTATCGCTTACGCCAGCAGGCTCCTCTCGCCCGCGGAGCGCTACTATTCCGTCACTGAGCGTGAGTGTCTGGCCCTAGTTTGGGCGGTTGCGAAGTTCCGCCCATACTTATATGGCCGACCCTTTTCCGTTGTCACAGGCCATCACGCGCTTTGCTGGTTATGCTCATTGAAAGACCCTACAGGAAGACTTGGTCGCTGGGCCTTACGCCTCCAAGAATATTCGTTCTCTGTCACCTACAAATCTGGCCGACTACACAAGGACGCTGACTGCCTGTCTCGCTACCCGGTAGACGAGCCGGACGACGCCGACAGTAGTACCGCCGACGGCATTTTCTCTGTGTCTGCCTTCGCTAACATCGCCGATGAGTAGTACCGAGACCTATCGCTGCGAGTACTCATCGAGCGTCTACGCTCTACACCTACCGACGCATCCGTTCGCCCATATGTCCTCCAGGGCGGCATTCTGTACCGAAGGTACTTCCTCCCTGACGGATCTGATCTTCTTCTTGTCGTGCCAAAACATCTACGACAGACTGTGCTCTTTGAGATGCATGACGCACCTACTGCAGGACATCTTGGCGTAACCCGCACGTACGACCGCGTCTGCCGCCGCTTCTATTGGCCTGGTCTCGCTCCCTCCGTCCGACGCTATGTTGCTGCCTGTGATACCTGCCAGCGTCGGAAAACACCTCAGGTGCTACATGCCGCTCATCTCCAGCCGATCACTGTCCCTGTGGAACCGTTCTTTCGTGTTGGATTAGACCTCCTCGGTCCCTTTCCCACGTCATCCTCTGGGAACAAATGGGTAGCCGTCGCAACTTATTACGCCACCCGATACGCTATCACGCGGGCTCTCCCTACCAGTTGCGCCACTGACGTCGCGGACTTTCTCTTGCGTGACATTATCTTACTTCATGGCGCCCCGCGACAGCTGCTCACTGACCGTGGTCGTAACTTCCTCTCGAAAGTTATCGCCGACATTGTACGTTCCTGCTCCACTCAACATAAGCTGGCTACCTCATACCATCCTCAAACCAATGGCCTGACAGAGCGGTTAAACCGTACTCTTACCGATATGCCGGCCAAGTACGTTTCCAAGGACCACCACGACTGGGACATTCCCCTTCCTTGCGTCACATTTGCTTATAATTCTTCCCGGCACGACACCGCCGGATTTTCTCCCTTTAACTACTCTACGGTCACGAACCGACCTTGCCCCTTGACACGGCACTTCCTCCTGCTTCGATCTCAACAAGCGACTATGCGACCGACGCCATCGCCCTCGCCGACCATGCACGCCAGCTTGCCCGTGCTCGACTGACGGACTCGCAAACCACTCAGCAGCGTCAGTACAACGCCCGCCACCGTGACGTACAGTTTCCGCCTGGTGCGCTCGTGCTCTTGTGGTCGCCCTCTCGTCACGTCGGACTTTCACAAAAGCTCCTTTCGCGATACACAGGGCCCTACCGCGTGCTGCGCCAGGTGACGCCTGTAACGTACGAAATTGCTCCTTTGAGCTCAACCTCGTCGTCTACTCTGGCATCCAGTGATGTCGTGCACGTCAGTAGGCTCAAGGCCTACTACACTGCTTCCGAGTCCGGCCTTTAGTCACTCCGGGACGGCGCTTTTGCCGCCGGGGGTAGTGCTACGGAATAGTATTACCGATGACGAAGAGGCGAAAGAAGACGACGACGACGATTGGAGGCTAGCGCGGGCTGTTGCCTCTTGGCCAAGTGCGGCGCATTACGTTGTAAATATACTTGTATATAGCTTTTCATCTGCGTCTTCTTACGTCACAATATATTACAGCGTAAGCTGTTATGGCCTCGTTCCAAGGCTGTGTAAGTTGGCGATGTCCGTTACCTGCCGGGGTAAGTCACAGCTGTCGCCGAGGAGGAGAAAAAGCAAGTTCCTGCCGGGATCGAATCTGGGACCGCTGCGCGGGAGTCAGCTCCTTCATCACTGAGCCAGGCCAGCGCTTGCTAGCTTGCAGCGGAAACAGGCCCTTTAAACGAGTCCTAGCGTGTGGGGAGACACGTGATGTGACATGCGCGCTGCGTAGCGTTCATACGTGCACACTTTGCACTGCAGTTGCATATTATTGCACCAGACGGCACGCGATGTGGCAGTTGGATAAGTAGTGGTACAATGTAGATAGAGAATGTTCGAAGAAGAAAAAGAAGGTTCAGGAGGTGTATGCAGAATTGCTAGAAATAAAAACATGTATAGCATACCTGAACAAAGCAAGTAGGCTAGATGAATGTTTGTAACCATCCCCTTTCAAAGGGATGGCCAATAGATCATCATCATCATCGTTAGCATCGTATTCTGCAATTTGTCACGCGATGTGACATGCGCGCCGCGTAATGTCGGGAGGTGCAAACTTTGCAATGCATCTGCGTTGTACTACACTGGGTGTCCCGACATGTAGCAGTTAATGCCGCATGTCGCAGGACCTTAATTGTTAACTCAAGCAGGCAAGTTAACTCAAGCAGGCTATTTGTCACCGGCTCGTTTCAAAGGGGATGCCAACAAGTGATCATCACGACCCTCATCATTAACACCATCGTGACATGCCACGGGTCAAGGGATGTGACATGTGCGTCACATAATCTGGACACCTGCGTTTACCCTTCGGTACACGTGATGGCGCCTCGTCAAAAAGTACGAACCGCCGCTGAAGAAGCGAACCGTACAGCTACGTGCGCGACAGCAAACAGTGAACGTCGGGCTCAGCAGACCCCCGTGCAGAGAACAGCACAAGCTGCAGCTCGCCGTCGACGCCGATGGCCGGTTCACATGCTCCTCGCGAAGAGACTTCGTCGCGCAGACCCTGTAGTGCGTAGTGCCGAAAATGGAGCTCCTATGGAGCCGCTCATGCAGCTTGCCCTGTGACTGTGCTGCGAGTGCAGCGCAGACCTGTTTCTCTCTCTCTCTCTATATATATATATATATATATATATGTGTGTGTGTGTGTGTGTGTGTGTGTGTGTGTGTGTGTGTGTGTGTGTGTGTGTGTGTGTGTGTGTGTGTGTGTTTCGTGCACCGTGCCCAAAATTCTCAAAAATGAGACATGCAATATTTGTGCGCTATCCTCGGCATTACTTTTTCTGGCGCAGCAGACATATTAAGAATAGTACCGAAATTTTTTACGGCAGTAATTATAGGAATTAATGTTGTCCCAGCTCGTCGCGGACTTTTGACCGAATAATCTCGCGAAGCCACTCGACGTCAGTCGTGAGAGCTCCTAGTCCACTAGTAGCAGAGGAGAGATTCACTTGCCGATCGTACTGGTGCGAGCGCTGGTGCAGAGCCTTCTCCACGGGGACGGTTTCAGTCAGAAACTCTGCAACCGTTTTTGGTGGGCTAGGAACGAGTCTGCCAGAAAGCTGCTCTTTCACGCCTCGCATCAAGTGACGCTGCTTCTTGTCTTCAGACATGGTAGGGTCAGCTCGCCTGAAGAGACGCAGCATGGCTTCCACGTACATAGCCACACTCATTAGGTTTCTGCATGCGAGACTGAAGGGTCCATTCTGCTCGTTCCCTGTGATCGGTCAGATTTGATCACTCCGCAAAAATTACAACGGCCGTCTTATAGAAATTTCAAAGTGGCTATGGGCTATTCGTAGGAAGGACTTCAATTCTCCCTTTTGACTCGACCGCCTGCTTCGTCTGGTTAAAAAGTTAAACATCTCAATTTCTTTAATTACTGCCGTAATTATTGTCTGTACTCATCTTAAGATGTATGCTGCGACCGAAAAAGTAATGCCGAAAGAAGGGCGCAAGTATCGCATTTCCCTGATTTTTGAGAAACTGGGACACAGTTCCTAAAACTATATATTGATACGTGTACTTATCTTTATCGGGCGACCACGTTTCGCCGCTTAACAAATGCAATCGCACAGCGCGGGACGCGCCTGCATGTATCCGACGTTTCTGGAAAGTTATCGATGCTTCTACCCGGCTGTCTGTTGTCGCCGAACCTTGTGTTATCTGATTTCATCGCGTAGCGCGAATGGTGTAGAACTTTGTGGAAAGCACGCGGGTCCAAACGATTAGTCTGGAACATTCGACGACTGCTCTATAAAAGCCGACGCGCTTGACCCGCTGAGCAGATTTTCGACGATCGCCGACTGTGTTCGCCGCTTTCGTTGTGCTATAAGTGTAGCCTGTTTTGTGGGCACAGGTTCGCCCAATAAAAATCTAGTTTTGCCTTTCACAGTATTGTTACTGTGTTCTTAACGTCACCACCACGTGACAATATATATATATATATATATATATATATATATATATATATATATATATATATATAATACGTATGCGCGGGTGTGTGCGTGTGTGTTTTGCATTACCATTCTAGTTAACATTCTTGCGCCATAGGTTTACTTACAGGGAAAACATATGAAAATGAAAGTTGTCTTCAGACTCTTATAGACCCTCTTCGCGCAATGCCAAGAGCGTCGCCATGTTGCATCACATAGCGAGGCCTTCATTGCTTGCCTCAGCTGCCTCCTTTGCCTCCATGTTTAGAATAGATGTCCATGAAACCCCGATGCTGCTTAGCGAGCGTCTGTTTCTGCGGATCTCGTGTACTGGGTGAGCGACACCAAGCATTGGCCACAGCTTCAGAGTACGCGCAAGCGCTTTCTGAGCTCACTACGTCGTGTACAAGCGTGAATAAAAATGTCCTCCAAGCTGTCCAACGTTTCCCCTTAATAATTATACAGGATGAGTGTGTTTTGCTCTTCGTTCTTTATTTGGAAAAAAAAAGCTGATGCAACGGCTTCTCATGTTTCTGACTCAGTAAAGTTCCTTGGTTCAGTCACTACCTGACTGCCTATTTTCTGCCTAATCGCTCGTGGGTGATCGGTTGCAGTAGATTTTTCTTCGCTGCGCTCAATGCTCGCAATATCAATGTTCTGTAGTTTGGCATAGCTTGTAGCAAAGAATTCTTTTCGCGAGTCACTCGCTTAATGTCTGCACAGTTACGAAATGTTCATGCTTTGAACCTTCCCGCGATGTCGGTGTAGTAGCCGTCACCCGTGCTTCGACACATTGATTCAAGTACGCTCCCATTCGATTATTATCTATGCGTTGGCGATACAGTGGGTGCAAGTTTACGTGCGAGTTGGGGCAGATGCGTGTAGATAACATGCGAGAAACTTACTATACCAGGAAGCGGCGCTACCGCCTTTGTCACCGCGTAACAAGCAGTGCTCACTTGTGCCCACGTTCAAGGTTTGAAGTCCTTTCTTTAAAAGTTAGCGATTCTACGGTGGCGGACAAATGATTTTTTTTTTAATCCTCAGTGGAATCTGCATCGCGAAGGGCTGGAAACAAAGGGAGTCCATATGTAGCAGCGGTCAGTCAACTTACCAACGCAGGCTCAATCCATTTCTTGATACTCTTGAGATATAAACCAATCGAAAGACGAAGGACAGATAAGAGGCATCGCACACGCAACGACCGGTAATTGTATGTGCGTCTTTCAGATAGCTGATCGCACTGAAGCAGGGTAGAAGTTTAAAAAAAAATCTGGGATTTTAGGTACCAAAACCAAGATTTGCTTATGATTCACGCTGTAGTGAGGGGCTCCCTATGAATTTTGTGCACCTGGCGTTTCTTTAACGTGCACACAATGCACAGTACGCGGGCGTTCCCGCATTTCAGCCACATCGAGTTATGACTTCCGAGGCCGGGATCCGGGCACAAGTAGCGATGTTTTCGTATTTCGTGTGCTTTCGCTGAGGCAACGTGTGTTGCTGCGCCGAAAGCGCCATTTCGTTCCTTCGGAGAAAAGTGCTCCGTGAAAAGGGCCTGTATAGTCGAACAAGTTGAGGACAAATGCCGAGGGAAATTGAATTTATTCACAAGGTACAAGCGGGTGTCACTTCTTTGTTGCCTCTTCCACGTCTTCGTCCTCTGGCGTCCTTAAAAAATATTGCGTCTAATATGAACCTTCCATTGCAATAAAAGATACTCATCCGTATTTGAATTTCACATTCATGGTATAGAAAAGCTGTTTTGAGCAGCAGCGCACATGCCCACAGTATAATTAGCCCGTGATACGCTTAGAATAATGGGAAACTGGCCTAGGGAGCACTGGCTCACAATTATCAACAGCAAAGTAAACTGGTACGGAGAAAGAAGCTAGTATAAACGGGGACAAGGCTTTGATTGTCCTCTTTGCTATGCCAGTTGATACTCAGAGCCTTTATACGTTGATCGCATGCCCTAGTAGCTCAGTGGCCACTGGGTCATGCTCCTGAGGTCGAGGTCGCAAGTTTCATTCCGGCCGCGACGGGCGCCGTATTTTGATAGCCTCGAAATGCAGAATCGTTCGTCTGCTTATATTTAGGTGCACGTCGAAAAAAAAAGACCAGCTGGTCAACATTAACCCGAGTCTCATACAATGACGTGCAATTGTATGGGATCGTTGTTCTTGAACGTAAAACCCTAGAATTAAGTAATTTGTTTGGTCGCTTGATCATCAGCAGCTTTGGCCACTTGACGGTCAGTGCTTTTTTTTCTTTTGTCTTGGCGTTTTATCCACCCCCGCTTATTATTCTGTTGTTAGTTACCATGCGAAATCCGTGTCTCGCACGTCATAATTTTCTGGCGGTTGGCACACGGCAAATATCCCTATTGCAAAAACCAGCGTCTTCCAGTGTGAAACCAGCGCGTTTTTTAGCACTGGGTCGCACAGGGTACGCTGGCGCTCGCTGGGACTCGCTGGGACACCACGGAGAACGCTGGATAAGATCTCGGTCACACTGGAAGAGACGCTGGTTCCACTGCCATGACGCTGGTTCGCACTGGAAACTGCGCTGGTTGTGTTTGTGCCGCGCTGGCTCCAGTACGCAAGGACGAGCGCTGCTGATATTAAATGCTTTATACAATTTCATCGCTTGATACTAGTCTCTTGTCCTAAATAACGCTATATCTTGGGTTCATAAAATCCTATTTCGTGTCGCAGCTTGGAATAAAGGTTCGTGAGCTGCCTTGTTTATTCATAGAAATTTGACACTGAAGATCATTCTCGTTCCTTTTTTCACTTTCCCTATTATTTATTTATTTATTTATTTATTTATTTATTTATTTATTTATTTATTTATTTATTTATTTATTTATTAATATATTGATACTGCAATCCACACCGGGATTTTAGCAGCGTGGATTACAATACATGAGAGAAAATACAACATAATGGCAAACAAAATATATGTACATGCCTAGGCCACAGTCGAGAAAGAACACAAAAAACGTTTAAGCAAAACATTTATCAAATGTGCAAATGAAACAGAGGAACACTCAACGCATAAATCATATAGACAGTCACTATAAAATAAGGAATTATGTTTCAGCCATCAAGAAGGGATGCGAAAGCTGACAAAGAGTCTGCTTGCACGATACAGCTGCTGAGGTTTTTCCAGTCTCTGACTGTTCGTGGAAAAAATGAATACTTGAAAGAGTCATTATGGGAACGAAAAGGTGTTATTGATAGTTCATGTCTTTGACATGTTGAATAACCGGAAGAAAATGTAAGCAATTCGCTAACGTCGACTTTATAGTGCCCCTTAACTAATTGATATAAAAAGTTTAGTCGTGATGAGCGGTTTCTATCGGATAACAGGATTAGGTTAGCGTGAGCTTGTAGTTCAGTGACTGAGCTACGTAGAAAGTTCTTATAAATGATCTGTACGGCTTTCTTTTGGACATTCTCTAGTTTCAGAATATTACCTTTTGTATAGGGGTCCCATATTATAGCAGCATAGTCCAAGACTGGGAGGACAATGGATGTGTATGCTGATCTTCTTACAGCAGGGGTAGCCAAAGTTAACGTTCTTCTTAAAAAGAATAACTTTCTATAAGCATTCGCTGTAACGTAGTGAATATGTTTGTTCCACCTAAGATTGTTTGAAATCCATATCCCAGGATATTTGAATTCAGACACTTCAGACAAAAGCACGTTGTTAAAATTATACGGAAACGATAAGGGCCTTTTCTTTCGAGTGATCCGCATGAAAACCGTCTTGTCGAAGTTTATACACATCTGCCACCGCTTGCACCAAGAAGCAACACGCTGAAAATCATTGTTTAACAATGCCTAATCAGATTGATCATTAACCTCCGTATATAGACCACAGTCGTCCGCGTACAATTTTATTTTGACAGAGATGTCTTCTACCATGTCGTTTATATACATAAGAAAAAGGAGTGGCCCTATGACCGAGCCCTGCGGGACATCTGATTTCACTGGCAACTGGTTAGATTGATGGCGTTGGAATGCAACAAACTGGTGGCGATTGTTCAAATACGCTGATATCCAATTCACAAGTTAAGAGTTTTTAAGCAGACTATTTAACTTAAATAACAATTTACTGTGTGATACTTTGTCAAAAGCTTTCGAGAAGTCCATAAAAATTGCATGAATTTGTTTTACGTTATTTACAGATACGGCAAAATCATGGATGGTAGCAACTAGCTGTGTACAAGTTGAGTACCCTTTCCGAAATCCATGCTGGCATTTTGTTAAGATGATATGTGTAGCTAAGAAATCCACGATATGTTTATGCATTATGTGCTCTAATAATTTGCAAGTGTTAGAGGTTAAAGAGACCGGACGGTATTTCTTTATAGACTGTTTGGCGCCGTGTTTATAAAGTGGTATTACTCGGGCTGTTCTCCTGTCATTCGGGAGTTCACCTTCTTCTAAGGAACATAAAAACACAATGTACAAGTATTTCGAAACCCATTCGGCATAACTTTTTAGGAAAGTGTTGGGTATATCACCTGGGCCTGAACTTTTCTTTTCATCAAGTTTTAAAAGCATGTGGAATATACCCTGTTCGCTTATTGATACATCAGAAATAGGGGGCAAACAATTCTCAAACATAGGTAAGACACCATCATCACAAGTAAAAGCGGAGCGGAAATGCTCATTAAATAAGTTAGCAGTTTTTTCTTCATCACTCAAGTGAATACCATCAACATCAAATACATCGCATTGGTAAGGTATCGGTGACACCTCCCGCCAAAATCTATGTGGAGACGCCGTGATGAATTTAGGCAATGATTCTTCATAGTAACGTTGTTTCTCAGTAGAGAGTTGGATCCGAAGTTTAGATGAAAGAGAGAGAAATTTACAAATTACAAATTACAAATTTACAAATTATACAAGATAAAAAATAATTAACACGCAGTGGGCAGGGCAGCAGCAGTAAAAAGTGGTTATCCCATCGATAACCACGAGTTGGCATATATCTACTAAGCTGTTGCATAAAGCGAAAGGGATTGTTCAGCATGTTGCCGGGATTGCTGCCGCCTCGCGCACTGGTGAATCACCGCTCGTCCGACGCATTTATAGCTGTCCGATAGGGCATGTCACTTGACGTCACTGTTGTGGAGGCGATACCCGGACTTGTGACGCATGGAAAACTTTGTTGATTCATGACGCCGCATTCACCACGTGTCGATGAATGCCTGCCAGCGTCTTGGTCCACGCCCACCAACGTTGTCGAAGCAGCACAGGCGCTAGCCGAAGCTTGGTTTCCGAGAGTAAGCACCGTAACCTGTAGCATGAAGCAAAAGGGATTGTTCAGCATGTTGCCGGGATTGCTGCCGCCTCGCCCACAATTTAGCTATCCGCCCATGACTGGGCGGATAGCTAAATTCTTGAACGAAAACACGCAAACGTTGAGGACGCCGCGTTTTTTAGTAGTTCGCACGTCACATATGACTGGGAGTTGTCACCGTTGTCGCAGTGTTGTGGAGTGGACATGAAATGCAGAAGTCGTTCAAACGCGCGCGAATGGACCCCGATTTCGAAGCCTATCGTTGACTGATATTATCGCACCGATAAAAAAGCTGAGGTGATTCGTGCGCTTCCACTTTCCCCATTGTACTAAAAAAAGTTCTGAGGCTCAAATACACACATTTTATCTTTCGCCAGCTACCCGCGCCGAGATCGGTCCCAACCGAAGCTTAGGCCTAGCGTATCCGCCGAGTCTTTCTTCACGCTATCGGCGCGTCTAGGCTCAGGAATCGAGAATTCTAACAAGGATAAATCATTCTACATTTCATCTTTCGCATCGGTGTTCTTAAACAAACACTTTTTTCATGTCTACAGTGCCATCACAAGAAGCGATTACCGCCGATGTTACGCGTCATAAACACAGGTATATGTGGTATCGCCGAAGGCTCCCAGCCCTAGCCTGCGCTTTTCTGACGAAGATATATGACTAGACAGAAGTGTTGACGGCAAGGCATCACTGAACTAAGAAAACGTTGCATATCCATCGCGTGAAGAACAAAAAACGGCTATCAAAATCGGCAGTAGCAACCCATGCGGCGTCCCGGGTCGGCGTTTCATTTAGGACTTTTTTCGAAGTTAAAATACCAATCGCAAGTGAAAATCGATGTTGTGGCACTTCCGAGCATGCCACTGAATACGGACAGGAAATTTTCCTTTGTAGTACAGGCGTGAGTTTTAGTTGCTGGGCAATAGCGCATCTACCATGTCTGTGCGAGACGTAGCTTTGCGAAACTAAAATTGCTTCTCGATTTTGATATGGCAAATTATCCGTCTATGCTCGTCTGCTGGCGTGGCGTAGATGAAGAAGGAGAGGCGTGTCCGAACGGCCACGCTTGCGATGAGCTCCGCTGGAAACAGCGCATCGGCCCTCCGCCGAGGATCACACCCACCGTCAACTACTGATTCCGGTAATTATAAAGTCGTTCTTCCTCGTCTAGCGACTGGCAACACCATTCTCAATTTAGTTTTCCTGCATGCTGACCTGGCAGGGCCGCCGTATCAGGCTCCGGACTTTCGCGATGCTCTCCTTTCAGTGCTAAATGCAACTGATATCCTCGGTGCTGGACAATACCAGGTGCGCCATTTGTGGTTAGTGACATGTGTTAACAGCATCGCGACACAGAAACTTGTCGACAAAGACGAGTTGTTGGTGAAGGGCCTCAAGTGCCTTGTCATAGACCCAGAATGCAAGAATATCAGGATGAAGCTTCTTTGGCTTCCCCCACACCTCGAACAGAGACGGATTGTTGAAGCGCTAGTGCCATATGGCACAGTGCAGTCCATCACGAGAGAAATGTGAGGGTGTAACGGCATGCAGGGCTGGCAAATGACTAATCGAGACGTAGCGTTCACATTGAACGATGGAGTTTCTGCCAGTAATCTGCCACATCTGTTGAGCATATACGGCCACCAGAGCCTTATCTTGGTACCTGGCCGACCACCACTTTGCCTCCGGTGCAACAGAGTTGGGCATATCCGGCGACAATGTAGAACACCACGTTGCAGTAACTCTCACCGCTACGATCACCCTGCAGATGCATGAGTCGGAACCTACGCTGACAAGCTTCGTGGAAATAGACCAGCTGAGGATGATACCATCACCGATGATCTAATGGACGTGAGCGAGGTTGTGTACGCAACTGGAGAAACACCCCCTGAGGCTCATCGACATGAACAGGTTAAGCCGTCATCGGCTGACATTAGCCTCAGCCAGAAGCCTGCGAGCGAGGAAGAGACTAAGGCGCCTGACGTCGAACCAACTGTGTCATGGGCAGAATCGCCACCAGTTCAAGATCGCCCACCGTCAATGGAATCTGGATCGATGTGCGAGGCCGCTAAGAAGCGTCCAGCGCCATCTGACAATCCATCGCCCTCGGGAAAGGAGGCTCGCGTTCCCAAAGTGTCAAAGTTGACAAAACCGCTCCGGGCAACGCCTACTCCTGCAGATGTCCTTAGTGTTAACGTGCACCAGAATGTCCATAGTGCATCACCTCATCAAGAAGGGAGTGGTGCACCTCGGGAGCAGCGTTTAGACGCTGCACCTACATAGGTAATCATGGCGGGCGCTCTTCCCTTCCATATTGGTACTTTAAATGTCCGTGGCTTACAAAGTAAGCGACGGCAAGTACAGCTTCTTCATTTGTTACGCAATAGAAAATTAGATATTGCTGCTATCCAAGAAACAAAGATTGAATCCGACGAAAACACAGAAGTAGCTCTATCTCCATTCCTATCTGACTATAATGTTTGTGTCAGCCATGCAGTAGGCGTTTCGGCAGGTTGTATGTTATTTGTTAGAAAACATTTACCATGTGATTTGCTACATTTGTTTACAGATAGGGAAGGGTGCCTAATTTGTTGCGATATTGATATCAGTGGTATGAGCCTTAGATTTGTGTGTGTTTGTGCTCCGAACAAGTTACGTGAACGCGAGTGTTTCTTCTTATCTCTAGAACATCGTTTCTGTACTGACCGTCCTCTTTGGAGACGTTAATTGTGTATGTAACGCGCAAGATGGTACGTCACTGAAGCTGAGACATGATCCAAGTAGCGATGCGTTGCAACGCCTCATATGTGATTACCAGCTTGTGGACATTGGGGAAAACGAAAAGGTGGGATGTCGATATACGCACTTCCAGGGTACCTCGCATGCAAGGCTTGATCGAATTTACTTTTCACTTAGCGCGCTACCTCTTATTTATGGTTACACTATGCACCCTATATTCTTTAGTGACCATTGCCTAGTCTCAGCATCGTTTGGCAGCCGTCGATATCAAAGTCGGCGTATTTGCTGGGAGCTGTGGAAGTTTAATAACCAATTACTTTCGCGTGAGTGTTTCTTAAATCGTGTTGCTGAGCTTATAGCTCATGTGTCAAGCCGCAAGGACTTGCCACTCTTTGCTGTGTGGGAATTATTCAAACAGGAAGTTAAAATGATAGCTATCGAAGAATCATCAATATTGGCCTTTGAAAAAAAGCATAATTACAAAGCATTGCATAGACTTCTGAGGGAATTGCATGACCTTGAATGCCTACATCCGGGTCAATATATTGATGATATTTATAAGGTCAAGGCGCAGTTACAAACTTTGAACGCAGAAAAATACAGGGGTGCACTAGTGCGTGTGCGAGAGCAGCGTTTCCTGGAAGAACAGCCTCGCAGTAGGGCCCTTAGTGCTGAACGCCGACACGCACTGTCGAAACAAATACTAGATATAGAGTATGGTGCAATAATTGTTAATGACCCTTTTTTAATAACTAAAGCGTTTTTTGAGCATTATCAAAAACTATTTCAAGACCATAAGCCATCGGTTACAGATGCTGCCAAAAAAAAATTGTATCGTTGCTGCCTTAGTTAAATCAGGATGATTACGATTATACACATTAAAACATTGATATTAATGAAGTAACTGCATGCATCGATTCGTTAGCGAAAGGCAAGACGCCCGGCCCGGATGGCCTTACTGCCGAATTTCATCAGTGTTTTCGTTTTCTCTTATCACCATTATTACTTCAGGTGTACCGTGAGGCCTTGGAAGTAGGATACCTTACCGCCACAATGTACGAAGGACACACCGTGCTTATAGCTAAAAGCGATGATGCGACTAAATTGCAAAAAGTTGACGGATATCGACCTATCTCGTTATGCAATGTTGATTATAAAATTTTTGCTAAGGTATTAGCTGACCATTTGGAAGCTGTAATAAGATCTGTAGTCGGTGATCATCAAACATGTGGCATCAGGGGCCGCTCCATTCAGATGAACATTCATATTGCGAGATCGGTGCTAGAGTGTGTGGCTGAGGGGATTGGACATGTGGCAATGGTACAGCTAGATCTGGCTAAGGCGTTCGACAGGGTGAATCACTCATTCCTGTTTACTCTGCTAGAGCATATAAATATCGGATCCCTGCTCCTTAGAGGTGTCAGGATATGTTATGCTAATGGTTCAACGAGGCTGATAGTGAATGACTCCCTCTCTCCGATTCGATTAGGTTTGCATCATCAGTACGACAAGGATGCCCTTTGTCACCGCTTCTGTTCTGCTTGTATTTAGAACCACTTTGTATGAGCATTCTTAAAGAACAACATTTCCAAGGGTTTCAATTACTGACTAATGAGGTACGGGTTCTTGCGTATGCAGACTACGTGGCCTTTTCTTGTGCAGATAAAAAGAGTGTAAAGACTGCTCTTGCAATTACAGAAGAATTTTGTTCGGCTTCTGGTGCAAGCGTTAACTTTAAAAAAAGTTCAGGTTTTAGTTTGGATTATGGGCTACAATGCCATCACATTACTCAAGCATTCAATGGAAACAAGACCTGCGTTATTTAGGTGTGCCTCTCTCACAGTATAGAAATAGCAACGCTCATTGGTCGGGAGAAGTTGGCAAAATTCAACGTAAGGTGAATGCATGGCGAGGGCAGAGTTTGTCAATGTTCTTTCGTGCTGAAGTGTGTAACGTTTTCTTAGCTTCCCGTCTTATGTATGTGCTGCAAGTACTGCACTGCTCACGACTTCGCCTTCAGGCACTGCATCGCGTATTTGCAACATTTATTTGGAATTCGAGTTGGGAATCGTTGCGGCGCGACAATCTGTTCCTACCCCTTGAACGTGGTGGTCTAGGATTAGTCCACCTCTTCGTAAGGCAAATTATTTCACGCCTGTTTTTCTTTCGAGACAATGACCATCCGTTATTGCGTGAAATGTTGCAATTCCGTTTAGTTTATTACGTTCCTAATATAGTAGTGTCATCAAATGCCAAAGATGTCCCACAGGCTCACTGGGGCTTTCTCAAGGAGGTTGTTGACACATTTCTTTTCTTGAAAGTTAGATTCAGCTTGGAGTACGTGTTCACTGCGAGTCGAAAAGCAATTTCTGCGGCACTGATGGACTCTATTTTCGCAGATCCTTTGTATCGTGCACCTTATTTAAGCCGATCTTATCAGGATATACTTAAGCGCGTGCGAAAAATGTGTGTACCTCCTGGAGTAAAAACATTTTTCTTTAAATTACATTCTGAAACACTCCCTGCTAAAACTTGGTTGAATTCGAGGGGTTTCTTTGTGCCGTGGTCAACAAACTGTCGGCTCTGTCCACATGGCGAAACCATAGATCACTGCTTCATAGACTGTAGGGACGCTGTATTTTTTGGGGACATTCTCCAACGGACGCTTAAAAAGGACATTGACATGACTCCATATGCAATTAGGTTTCTACCGTTTATGGTTACGGGTGGTCCTCCCTATGACATGTTCATAGTACTTGGTTTATATAGCCTATGTAGAAGTAGGCTGTGTGATCGCCATGCCGAAAGCCCGCGATCTACAAAGTCCTTCTTTCGCGAAAGTGCTGCTTATGTAAGAAGTGTATACGCTGCGCAGGAACCTCCGCCAGACTGGATGCACTTGTTCGATGCATGTGTGTGTTTGCCTGAGTTTTAGGTGTGTAGTTGTGTCCACTTTGTAATACACCTTCAGTTTTCTTTTCCAGGTAATGAAGAAAAAGAAAGCTGGCGTGGCGTAGCGGGAAAGTGCCGCGCTTGGGATCTATAGGTCGGAAGATCCAATTCTGGTCCGAGTGGTTTCATTTTTACGTTATTATTTTTTATTTTATTATAACGCTCTTTGTTGCTTTCTGTTTTCAAAAAAGTATATATGGTGTCCACGCACCGCATATTCAACGCGCTAGAGCTGTTTTTCGCACGAGTAGCCAGTGCCTCCCAATGCGCCGCGCCGGCCCAGCGCGCGGCACTGGGCCAATAATCCGGCGCACTGGGTCCCAGTGACACTGGGTTTTGCAATATGTCCTGCATATTTTTTTTTTTTGTCAGACTTTTCTTTCGAGCAATCGAGGAGAAAGGGAACACAGGTGCCCGAAGTTGCTTAGTCACGACCATGTGGAACCAACAGACAAACCAAGCAAAGCATAACGTAAAGTACTTGTATCTTTGTTTTTAATTAAATTGTAGGAACGATACCTAATGGAAATGGAATTGGAGGGAAAAAAAGAAGCTTGCCTTAAGTGGGATCCGAACCTACGTCTTCGTATTACGCGTGCGATGCTCTTGCCAACGGAGCTACCATGACGTCCTATTCCAACACACTTTCCTGGCTATTGTATGTGCACAAGATTTACCCCTGGTAGTGTTAGCCAGCGCCACAACTACCGGCTGCCATTTCGCGTTAACTCAATCGGTAAGAGCATCGCGTACCGAATCAAAAGACATGGTTTGCGATCCCACCTTCGGCATGTTGGTGGCTAGTCCGATTTCTTTTCCTTTCTTAATCACAGCTTCGAGTCAATTTGAATAGAAGTAATTTACTCCATGCATTCTTTGTTCATTTCTTTTTGTCGCATGGCTTCATGAGATCTGTCAATGTTCTTGGCGCAAATCTTAAGCAAAAAAAGAAGAGACAGACGCCTTCTTAATATCTCTGCCACAAACATCGAGAGTTATGCAACAAGCCCAACATCGGACCTATAGTGAAACTTCAGGAGATAGTTCCTTAAAGTCTGTCTTTGTGCCGTAAAGTGAATTTACCGACATTTACATGCGGTAACTATTTAATATGCGCCCTTCGTAAGGTGCCGTTCAGCAGTGCATTCTTCTGTTTTTGTAGGATGCATAGGTGTGCACTCGCGCAGCTAGCTGCCCTACTGTAGGTGTGAGCCGCGGAGCCATAAAATGGCATCACCTAAATGACGCCACTGAAAGTGTACCTAGCTGGCGGCAGACTGCGACAAGTGAACGCGGATGAGATAGCGAAGCATACTGTCAAACGCGGAAGGGACAAGTTAGAAAAATAAAAAGAAAGAGCGCTCTGATATTCTGTGACCACAAGAGCTTTTGCTCGAGCCTCATAATCCCCGTGGCCTTTAATACTGTGCTTGTGCGCCTAGAGCGACAATATTTACGTCCTTCGCATAAACCTGAAGCTTTTGTCGCTTGCAGCGGACGCATGCCTCTGGTGCCTTCCTGTGTGCACAAACGAGCCATCTAATCGGACCCGGCAGTGATAGTGGCCTGTGGTCCCGCGTCGAGACGACGTTGACCAATCTTGACGCGGGCAAGCCACCAAGATAGTCGCGTGACGCCGCGTCGTCGTCGAGCCTCTTCTCTGTAGCACGCACCGTGTCCGCCGGAGTGTCGACACAGCTCTTGAAAGGACACTCCGACTTATTTTTTTCTATAACTACGCTAAGTTCACGGTGCAAGCGAAAGAAATATCTGTAACAGTCATTTGAAGCCACAGACAAGGAGGCCAACGAAAACATTCGCCAAACGAACTTTTCTTTATTAGTGCCAGCGTGGTATATTTAAAGACAGATGAAATTGAAAATGGTGATAGCTATCGTTAGCGTAGTCAAGAACGTGCGAAACGAACCTGGCATACACAAATCACTGCTCGCTGCTGGTATAGATTGTTTGCGATTATTCAGGCGTATCAAGACGCGGAAATGTGTGAAAGAGGACAGGAAACAGCGTATCTTTAATTCGACGTTCAGCGCTGTGCAGAGGCAGAGACGTATCGCTTATACCAATGCCATGTTTATTTTTGAAGCAACGTGCCTCCGGTAAGCACACCTTCATTTTTTTAATTAACCTATTAGCGCCTAGCGTACCTTAAGAACTACAGTACCGTTTTCATTTGCAAATAATTAATGGAGAAATACCTGTCTTCCTTAGTATGCCATTTTGCTAAGAAGACAACCTGCCAAGACGACCACATTGTAGTTTTTTTTTTTTCTCAGCTGCATGATGTATTTGATCTATTCATAACCAAACTTCGAGAAGTGATGAGCATAGCAGGTGCTCCTGTACATGCACCTTCTTTATTTTTTGTCAAGCATAGCATATGCTTCTCGAAGCTGAAGCTTGTGTGTAACTTTTAGAAAAGAATGACGTAAATGATGAATGTGTAACATTCTATATACATACGTATTTATGGCGTCGCAGGAAAATTAATGCCGGTGTACTTTGTAAAGTACGCTGGGCCTATGTGTGTACTAGGGGTGTGTGCTTGTTCTCGAAACACACACGATAGTAATTTACCTGTATTTCGACAAAACTTTTTTTCTGACTACAAAACCTTTAGAGATAGTAGCAGGTATAAAATACTAAGGATTACATCAATATTGCTATTATTCTTCCTGCTTCCATTCTTGCTGCCGACAAAGATGCTGGTACTCTTCTCTAAGTGAGTAAAATCGTGAACAATGTTACTGTAAATAAAAAAATAAGAAAAGAACATTTATGTATCGCATAAAGATTAGTTAAGACAGATAATTTATGGAGCTCTTTATTACAAATTAGAAAACAGGTGAGAGAAAACCGACAACAATAAAGGCGATGCATATTCATCTGCTAATCGAGATCAGTTATGCAATGAAAGTAGGCCAAGCAATACTAGGGAAACAGACGTAAACCTTATCTCTTGAAAGGTCAGAAAATGCTAACGAACTGTCACCTAACAAATCATTCGACACGACTGTAATGCAAGAACCAACTGATATTGGAGGAGATGCCACAAGTCTGTTGAATTTTTCAATTACCACTGAACCAAATGCTGAATGCTTTAGTGTTGAAGGCCTGCATTCATCGTAAAGCATCACCTCTAGGTCTGCATGAATAATATATTTTCATTGCGCGTGCTCATGAAAGTAACACTACAGTCTTCCCCGTTACTTGAAACACATCCCGGCAAAGAATATTTCCCACTAAAATGCCAATTTCGCTACCCGACGGTTATGTGGGCTTGCGTTAAGTTTCGTTTGGCCCTTCGCTGCAAGCCTTTCTCATTTAGGAAGCTCCAAAATATAGCATGTACATTTGATGACCTGCATCAGGTTTTGCTCCCACAAAGGCCCAGCGTACACTATAAAGCACACCATCGTTAGTTTTTTCAACGAATAAAATACGAGTCATGTCAGTTTGAAAATGAGGTTGCAGATTGAAAAGATCATCTGGTGCCAAAAATCAACAAAGTTTGCCTGGTAGATGTTTTTGGGGTCTTAACGGGTTAAATTCATGCCCAAAGCATTATCTTTAGTACTTTATATTTATGAACGTTGTCGTCAAATCAGGAGACAGCCACCCCGTCATGCTTCAAGGGCAACAGTCTTTACATGGCGGCTCCTTTCCTTTTTGCAAAGGGAACTTAAACAATAGGTTAATTCATTTATTCATTGCTGGAAACAATAACCCTATTCCATCTCCTGTTCTTACATCAGATTCATTTGTGTCTCATTTCACAATAATAACAATATACAGGGTGACAATATTTAAGTTTTATAGAATTTTTAAACATAGCCTGTTGTAGATACCATAATAAAGTCGAGCGCCTCTACCACGAACGTCGCTACCAGGAAGTGACCTGTAATACGAAAGTATAATTCTGACCCGGTTCTATAGTGTGCGGGGCTGTGCGCGACCTTTACAGCGAAGTGACCTGTATAACGAATGACTTCAGATGCCCAAAGCACATCGTTATAAACGCGTTCGACTATACTAGTCCATGAGGTGGACTATTCAGAAAGGCGGCGACTACTTGCAGAATAAATTGGAACCCATATTCAACTGAATAAGGGAAATCTACTAATTATCTTTGGAATTAATTACTTTACGGCACATATTGAAAGTTACGAATTGTAGTCGGTGATTTTGCAAGGTCTATCCTCTTCGAATAAATTTCTAGATTGACGCCGATTTGAAGATATGCTCCATAAAATTTGAAGTAGTATGCGCTGTTGTTCCACTTAATTCATTAACAAGGCGCTCTTTTATGCATTAAAACAAAAAAGTAATTGGAACGCCCGTCTATTTTCTTCCACACTTTGAGAAATATTATTCGAAACAGGTGTCATCGTGCAAATTAATTTCAAGGGGACACGTCTTGCAGGCTCACTCACTACAATTCATAAATTGCAATATGTGTGTAAAATTACTTCATTAGGAAGTTAACTAGTGAATATTAAAATTATTTAAATAAGTGTTTCAATGTATACTGCTAGTGACGTCCGCCTCTTCGAATAATCCAGCTTGAGGACAAGAAATATGCTATCTGTCACAGGCCACTTTTAAAAATTCCTGAAATCTTAAAAACTGATCATCCTGTAGACAACTTCGCCACCGGTGGGTGTCGAACCGTAAACGTTTGACAGCCATCGACGCAAGCTCTTCTCTATAAAGCTCCACAGGACGCGTGCGGAGGTTTTTAATATCTCTTCGTTGTCTAAAAAAAAAAAAAGAAAAACAGCCCTTTCACATCCGAGTAGGGCCAGCAGCGTAAATGGCCAAAAACAGAACGTAAATTATCTCTAAAAAATAGTAGTAAGGAAGCGTATATCCAAAGCATATCATTACATTACCACTAAGCCTACGGGCGTTCTCAAGACGGCCATAAGTATGCGTCGTTTGGCCATTTCGTGTAGGTGCTAATGGCCCCTTAAACTTGAGGCATGCCCACCAAACCTTCAAAGAATAATCAAAAACATTAACCAAGGTGTCTGTCGGCACCGAGTTGACCCTAAGCATAAAATTTCTTCTCAAGAAAGAAGAACCTTTATCTTGGTGCCAACTCCGATGCTGTCTTTTCCAGTATATGTTAAAGACAAAAATAGTTTTACGAAACAATTCCTAGACTCATATGCATCAAATGCGCTGCTTAGTGAGAGAAAGGTAATTTCTACTTACTGCTTGAAGCAAAATGTTTATTTAGGGTGTGGACGTTCTTAAAAGAATAGGTGGAAATTGACGAGTTTCGAAAAATAGAAGCACGAAGTTTACAAATCTGTAAGTTCGTACGAAAAGCAGATATCGCAGTTCAGTAAAATGAATATGTTAGAGCACTTCAAGCGAACAAATTTTATATGCAAGTTTACAGCTTACGTGAAATTTTTACAACGTTTATGTGGTTGTTGCTGAAGTCCTGCTCACAAATTAGTGATAAAGTTCGCAATGGGAATTTCAGCGGACTGCAAGTCTAGAGTCGGATCCTAGAGCCCCCGGCTACTGGTTCCTCGCTGCGGTGGTGTATTCAGAGCGTGTATTTATATCGAAGGAGCATGACAGAGAAGAGACGCGAGGAAAACTCGTTTCGACCGCACCGCGTAGATTGTGCGCCACACCTTCTGCAGCTTCCGGGTTGTGACCTCATTAGCCTCTTGACAGCTGTAATTATCTGTGACCCCCGCAAGCGCTTACTTCTCCCCCTACATGCAAGTCCAGAGGGACGCTAAATAGCATGGAAAAGAGGAGTGGAGAGAGAAAACAGAGAATGGGTACGACCAACGCAGTCGCAACGAGCCGCGAAACAGCCTGGCCTGTCTTCGCTCGCGTTGCCATACAAATACAAGGGTCAGGGAGGGATAGGGATAAGGTTACATGAGAAGGCAAGGAAACGCTGGAAAAACTTAAGTTCAAGGTACGCTACGGTGCGTTTCTGGTATTTCTGATAAATTAAATCATGCAAATAGTCCTAGCTGTGAACTTACGCAGGGCGTGCCGAAGCAGAGCCGCATTAATTGAGGCGCACCGCAGGTTCCAGGTGACACAACGGAAGCGGTCGCATGACATATCAACACTACTGCGCCCTCCGCGATAGCTTCGCGGCTATGGCATTGCTCGAGGTCACGGATTTTACGGAGGCAGCCGCATTTTGACGGGGGTGAAATAAAAAACACTAGCGCGCTTTGATTTAGGGACACGTTAGTAAACACCATGTTGTCAAAATTAATCCAGAGTGCACTACTGCAGCCTGCTTTCTAACCTGATTGTCGTTTTGGCACGTACAACCCCATAATCCAATTAAAGCCTAATGCTTCTGCCATGATGCGACGTGCCATGTGAGGCAATGACAATGCTTAACCCTCTCAGAGGACTAGGAAATATGGCGCACAAGAACACCTCAAGCAAACACCTCTCCCTTTGTGTTTTGTGTACTACGCAAACGAGCAGCAGTGGTGCATCCAAGGTAGGGCTTAACGTCCACTCAAAACTCTTGTGTTGGACAAAACGTTGAGGAAATTAAACATTCGCCGTCCACATCACGGCTAATTATCGTCAATCAAAGCAAACAATACAGAAAGCTTCGCTTACATCTATTTCCACAGTGCGTGGGATCTGAATGATATTTAACTAAATTTTCAAAACTAAATTTTACGACAAAATGGGCAAAATTCATGCATGCATATGAAATGCAGACACCATAGTTTTCTACTGTAAGTTGAACAAATGAGAAAACGTAATTTTGTCGTAGGGAAACTGGAAAGGAAAGCCAATGGGGCGGGGCAAGTATTGGTGTATGACCTGAAACAGGTATTTTCGTCATGCTGCGACAACATATACTAGAATAGCCTGCCCCTGTTTTTACAAGCTATAGACACGACGCACTGTGCAGTTCTTTGTGGACACCTGGGAATTCTTTTATGTCATCAGCACAAGGCGTCATAGCCACGGGCTACCACTTTTCGGAACAAAAATTTTCTGAAACTTTTCCACGAGCCGTCACTGTGTAACTGAGCCTATGGTTCCACCTTTCACTTCTGCAAAATTTAGACACCAATTTCGACGTGAATGATATTTCATGCGCAATAAAGCTCGGGGAAGTTGGCGTTTTCAAAGGTCATATCGCATGAAATTGTAATCACAAAACTTCAATTACGCCCCCCCCCCCCTCCTCCAGCCGATGCGGCATTTAAATAAATCTTCAACAAAACCTAAAATGCAGCCGCCCGATGTTACGTAGCGCGTACATTCTCTATGGCGTCAGCATTTTGTGTCTATAGAGAGTCTGATCGCAAAGTAGAAGGAAGGTCACTGATATTCGATACTTGATCTTTTCAAAATACATGTTAGTAGGATATCCTTTAGATGTGTGTTGAGACGTTGACGAATGGACCATAGCTGGATATCGATAGTATATCGGTTGTCCACTAGTGTGTGAAGTTTGCAAATCTGTAACTCCACAACAAAAGCGACATCACAATTCTCCAAACCGTACATGTTAAGAGATGTACACAGCACCACTCTGAAGTGGGCTCCTAATTTTCGAGTGGAAATTTCACAACTCTGAAATATATTGTAATAACTTTACATCAGCAATAAATTCTTGTATAACACTTGTCTGCTCTAGATGATCACATCGATGCAGCTCACAGAAGTGCGCTATCTCATGTTATGCTGAGTTAGATACTTGTAAACTTCTTGCTCCAATTTTTCAGAATTTACCAGATCTTCATAATATTTCTAATAGTATTTAGGCAAAGAATTAAATGTATACTTTCTGTAGTCAGTAGAATTCAACTTCTACAAATTTAATAAAATTGGCTATGTGGAAGTCTATTGAGACCATTTCTATGTTTCACATACATTAGAAGGCTGAAATCTGAGTGGACTTCCTGAGTAAGGTTCCCTCTTTCGTAATTCTTTACAAAGGGCGTTATTTACCCACATGCGTTTAACTCCGCATGCAGATTATCAATAGTGTTGCTTCGTTTTCATCACATATCATCTCTGTAGAAGAGACAGTTCTCCAAAGACAGTGGACTGAATACTGCGCTCTTTGTAAAACACACTTGTTACCATCCACATGACCTGTATAAGTAATTTACTGTAAAATCAATAATTAACCAAAGCACATTAAACTTTGGCTTGGCATCAGGTGTAGCCTGCCCCTATTTTCATAAGCTATAAACAAGACGCATTGTGTAGCTCTCCGTGGACATCTGCAAATCCATTTAAGTGTCTCGTGAAAAAAAAAAGTATTTGTTAATTATGTGCAAAGTTAACTATAAGCCATAGCTATCGCAGCTGCAACTGTCGAGACTCCCATGCGCAGCATTGTCAGAAAGCTGGGCGGTCCTTGAACTCGATGCGCCCTCTATCGAAGAGAAAAGAAACTGATGCATTCCCTCCGCCCTGAGACGACGTGACCGCACGCGATTCCCGCGCATTGCTCGATTGGGCATTTTCAAATGCGTTCAACATTACAATTGGAATGCCGAATAAACCACATTGTCAATTATGCGGATATGGCTAAACGATCGCACGCCTTTCTTGCGAGTGTTCTCGTTTCAGCGAGGAAAGAGCAGCGCTCGCATGAAAACTAGATCAGCCGGACATGCGCCTACGTAAGAAAACAAACTTTTCGTATACTAACCTACACGGAAATCAGCGCGAGCCTTCATACATCAGCTACTGCGTCAGCTAGAACACATCAGATTGTGCGAGAAATTGTGTCTATGAACTGGTAAAATGCAATTCGGGGGGTTTGCTTGCCAAAATCACGATCTGGTTGTGAGACATGCCATAGGAGGCGACATACTAATTTTGACTACGTGGGGTTCTTCAATGGGAACTAAAATAAGTAGACCAGCGTTTTTGCATTTGCACCCCACCAGAATGCCGCAGCCTGGGTCGAACGCGCGACTTCAAGCTCAGCGGTACAACGCCACAGCGAAAGGCACCGCAGTAGGTCGCTGTACATTGTTTGACTCTGTATGTCTCAGTGAGACGTTGACATTGCGGACGACTATATGGAGCGTTCACAGAGTGGGCGGCAGTGCCCACACAGTTCCATATTTTTTTTGTTCTACCGTCCTTTTTATTTCTCTGTCCTTCCTCAATAAGACCTTTGCCCTTCCCCAGTACAGGCTCCTTGTTTTTTTTTCTTCCTTCCTTTATAATAGCGATTAAAGGAATACTAACGCAGTTCCCATCGCCTTTTAGAATGGAGAAAGGTCCAAGTATTCACGTGCTCTTTTCCGTATGATACCTGCCGATTAGACATGTTCTCTCAAATACAACTGCGCATTTGTATATTCTGGCATAATTCGCATTATTTATTTATTTATTTATATATTTATTTATAGATACAGTGAGTGCAATCACGAACCATAAGAAGCATGACATATTCGAGGTGTAAGCATTACGTGCGGGCAATATAAACAATGTTAAATATAATAGTACTTCGGTTTATTTCTATAAGCATTAGAAAAAACATTCTGAGCTGTTAAACACCAAAAACACGATATGATTATGAGGCACGTTGTAGTTCGGATCTCCATATTAATTTTGAACCCCTGAGTTAATTTTATGCATGGTACACCGACCTTCTTTTTTGCATTTCGTGACCATCCCAATGAAGCCGCCGCGGCCGGGATGTGATCCGCGCATAAGTATTTTCACTCTGCTTTTTCTCATTTTAATGATGTGCTTCCAGATTTCACGAGCGCTATTCGGACTATCCCTGTTATGATTTAATAATTGTAGATGAGTTTCAACATAGTTTTAAACTTGCACACTACGAAAGGGGCGTTTCAATTTTTAATGCTTTTTGGGGCGTTATTGACAGTGGACTTCTTGGTATATCGCTGCTTTATTTGAACGTTTCCTCACAACGACTATTGTCCCTACATCTAGCAAAAAAGCCACTGTCGCATTTGTAGAAAACAACACCTCTGTCAAACTAAGATTATCTAACAGCCTTTTCTATCCGTATCTTAGAACACATAATTTGTAAAAATCTTGTTGAATTGGTTATTTACATTAATGTCCTGCCTAAAGTCAACACGGTTTCCGGTGTGGGTTAAATTCTATCGCTCAGTGAACGAAGTTCACTAATGACAACGCTCATGCTTTGGACGTTGTAATTTGAGTAGATTACATTTTTCAGATAGTTTAAAGTACTTAAGTTTTGTAATTCATTCTAAACTATTTTACAAGTTGGGCATCATGTAACATTAGTCTAATAGTTGATTAGATTCTAGATTATTTTACTGGATTTCTATCTCTGTGGTGAAGCGGTCGCATTTTTTAGTTGATTTGGCAGACTCTTCAACATAAGGTATTTGATCGGGTGTTCCTCAAGACTTGGTGCTCAGTCCATTGCTATGTTTACTCCACAATGACGGCTTACCCTGCAACGTAGAAAGTCACACCAAACTGTATGCTAATGAGTGTGGGTTATATCTTAAAGATAATTGTGTAGATGACTGGCACCGCCATTTATTATTTTTGCCCATTGTTGGGCTTGGTTTGAGGCTTGGCAGATGAAGACAAATTCAGTAAAATTTCAGAGCAAACAACAACAAGAATTTAGGGAGCCGAAAGTGTAATGAAAATAAACACACACACATACTTCCCATTTATAGTTGGGATGTATACAGTTGCTCAACAAGAGATATGAAACTTGCTATTATAAGCAGAACTACAAGTGATGAATTCGGCCAAGTAATTCCAGTTCAGGATTGTCTGTGGAAAAAGAGCTAACAAAGAAACAGTCGGCGTGGAGTGGTAATTTAGCTAAAGTTAGAGAATAGAGGTTTATCGCGTGTCAGGATATGTGGATACATGGATAATGTGGTATATATTTATTTAGAAGAGCATTCTGAATTTTCTGAACAGACTATTCTGACGGCCATTCTGAGTTAAGTGTTCAAGAAAAGTAATGGCCTCGATGGCGCATGGCTGACATTGCTCTGTAATCTACTTGTCAAGGTTCGTCGCAGTTGTTTAGTCCTCGGATGTTGTAGTCCGCTATCGTTTAACAGTGTGCGTTGCTCCTCAAAGAGACTTCAAACAAAACTGATAGGTGTCTTACGAAAACAAAACGTCGGTGCCTAATCAGCGGGTCACAAGTAACAAGCATGACAGCGCACTTCTACCCCCAATCACGCATTTTTATCTGATCAGTCAGCGATGTTATCACTCTGTGTATGACCAAAGCCAAGCTGACACTTCTTGTTGTAGATAGCTGACAGTGCACGTGCCCGCTTACTCGCACAAGTGGTCCAAAGAGCAAATGCTCTATTGCGCCTCTACTTGGCTTTCCGCTTTGCAGATGCTGGTATCCATGTAAGTACTTGGTTTATGGCTGACAGAAAATCCAAGAGGGCGTTCATCACTAGCATGTAGACGGTATTCGCAAGCAAGCCTCGACTCCACGCTTTTCCTCGTCTCCATGGGTACATAAATTTTATAAACATCCCTATTTAAGTAGGGTATTCGCTAACTGCACCAAGTTCATTTGTTACATATTACATATGTTACATATGTTACATTGTTACATACATATGTTACATTGGCTACTGATATTTCTGGCTTTCTTGCACAGCGGAGATGAACAAACGAACACCAAGTTTGGTGGGAAAATTTCTTGATCACCTCGCGAAGACTCGCATCTGCTATGGCAAAGAAATGTCTCCACTAGCTGGTGTCTGTTACTTTATCTTTGAATGTGGCTGTCTGCAGAAGCTGTCTTCTGAGCAGGCGTGCAACAAAAAACATGAGGTATTGCGCCCTCACAGTGTCAGCAGTAGTGTTCCAAAGTCGGACCAGCCCGTTCAGCTGTTGTGTCTGAGTTATATTATTTAAGGGCTACGTGAACTAAGCCGTGAAACCACAGCGCGCGGCTGACTCTGTCCCCATCGCAGATGGATTTGAAGACAGAGAGGCCCAGGTGGACGCATGCGGCCGCCCAGGCAGCCCGAAGTAGAACGCGCCCACCCCTACACCCAACCCTCCCCTGGAGCCTTGAGTGCAACGGTAGACGGCGCGCTTCCTTCCCGCTATCCTCTCCTGCGTGTGCGAGATTGAGAAATGATTGCCGGCTCACCCTTGCACGCTTTCACTCGCACATACAGCATACGACGTGCAGCGACGA